>NC_091122.1:128884454-129222787 GCF_040183065.1 Periplaneta americana | reverse complement strand
ATTACGTACTTAGCGCTTTGGTGAACATTAACCGGAAATTTGCTTTCCTTCATTTGCTGAAACACACCTTTTTCCCCCTTTATTCCGTTGATAACCTACTTTAAGATCTTACTACTTCTGCATTTTATTTTGGTGCATTCTGAACACCGTCGTCGTACTGCATTAACCTTGCACTTGACTATTGGAGTGAATTATTTAAGAACATAGTCGCGAATTTTACTACCTCCATTTCGATTGTCTTTTATTTGACACGACTTGGCACGGTCCGGTGACTAGTGCAATGTCAACTATCGACGTTGGTCTACCGTGCGTATTATCCACTTGTTCCCGTTTCCCCTCACCATTATCATCATTTCACCATTTTCCAAAATCACCCTCACTCTGCGAGGTACCGAGCTGTAAACAGTTGTACAGGTTGTATTTAATAAAGGCTACTATTAATGTGTCCACAGAATGTTTGTGAAGCATTAAATTTCCGTGTAAAATAAATAAAGACACATCGTCGTTGTTCCTGCAATAACTCCTATGTGACATATTTAGCGATTTTCAGATTTTTGCTCTATTAAATAACTTAAATAGTGATACAGCAAATAATAAAAGCTCCTATATGATGTAATTATATTTCTTTATTTCGAAAATGTAAGAATCAAGTCTCCTATGTAAGGCTGCCATAGAATGAATAAATGTGTTTTTTATTCCTTCTGAAAAATTTTATATTTTGCGCATAGGAGTTATTGCAGGAACGACGACGATATGCTATGTGTAGGGAACGGAATTTGGAGCAGTAAAAGCTAGTATTGGCATCTACACAGTCATTTGTTTACAACCCTTTATACCAAGTCCTCCCCTCCATGACATACTCGCAGCTCTCTGCACGTCAACAGCAGGTGAACGGGACAGTTGTCGCATAAGAACTTCAACATGCAGGTTTGCAGTTCAGAGTATGAAGTGCAGGTACAATGCCGCAAGTGAAACCAACTAACAATACAAAATTTAAAGACTAGCCTATATTTGTAAAAGCTCCAGATCGAGTATCAAAATTCAGGAAACAATTCCCTAAATTGTCGCTCCCCCCATTTCCAGTTCTTAAGAGCTGGGGGTCATGGTTAGAAGCTTGCAATTATTACGCACATCACCTCCAATCTGTGAAGAAAGTGGCCCAGTCTTTCAATCCCGATGACGCGGCTGCGATTCAAATACGCCAGGAACTGCTAAAGGATAGAACAATCGAGAAAGAAGTCGTGGATATTAAGTAAATATTTTTTATATTTACCGGATGCCATTATTCGATTAGAAAAGTCAGGAGTAGAACTAGTTGAGCAAATAAATATTATGAGGACTATTGTAAATAAACTGAGTGCAGTAGAAGGTGAAGTAGGAAACCGTGTTGGTGAAAAAATGAACAGGGTTTGATTAAAAATAATGGATACGATATTCTTAGTCGGATTTCAGATGTACTAATAAAGACGTGTCCCAATGACGTCATTCAACATGATATGTACAATTGATTACAACAAGGCACAGTAGGAATAATTGTTTCATCAACAAAACATAGCATTAATTGAAAATGCCATTTCGTTTGGTTCTATATTTTGTTCAACTTTTAATGATACTACATTAGGCTATGTTGTAAACATTGTAGTATATTGCATATATTGTAAATTCTGTAGTATACGTTGTATACATATTATCATATTTCATAATATTGTAAATAAAGGTTTTAATTTAACACGCTCCTGACAGAAAAAAACATACATATTCAGAGGCGAGTTCCATACAGAAGACAACTGTCTATCAGCCATCAATGTTTCCACTGACACGCGAGGACGCAGATTGATATTTAATTATGTATATTTGTAATGTTGTTTATTGGTGTCTTGTGCGTTGCCAAGGAAAACACATGTAGTTCAAAATGAAATGCAGATTATGTACATTATGTAGGCCACTATATATCATTAAACTATAACATTTGTTTATTCTGCAATACGTTTACAGCACGTTGCGTGTAAGTTTGTATGAAGTGGACTGTACTCGTCCATGCTCTGTGACGCAGCTCGCTTGACAGTCACTGAGCTACAAATATCTATACTACGTTTCACCATTCTTTATAATACTCCAAATCCCTTTCCCTGGTTATGTGTTAATTGCCACATCGTTTACAAAAATTAAATTATTTTTCAAATTAAAATAAACAATAATGGAACTTACCAATCAGTAAGAATTTTAAAAATATAAATTGTTTAAAAGATTAACAGATTTTTAATCTAATATAAAATGAAGTATTCAGGTGGGTGACATTTGTGACATCCGTTATAGCGCAAAAAAATGGCAATAAAATGAAAATATTCAGATCAATAGTGATAAAAATTCACATGTGTCTCACAAAAATCGCAATATGACGAGGCGAGAATTCAACATAAAAAACTATTTATATTAAAAAAAATTGACTTATTAAACTGTGTAAATGTTTTATCTGTTACAAAATAATTGCTGAAGAGATTCTTTAGCTATTAGCAAAAGTCATCACTTAAACTTTGTGTAATTGGAATATAATAGTACTGAGTGAGAAAATTATCTCCCTCACAGAAAGCGGTGACTTTGGATATCGGTGGACACGCTCCCACACGCTGGTTACAGGGACAGTGCAGTATCGGTGATTATTGTAAAATGTCACCAGATATAAGCAGTTTAATGTTATTTACTCATCAAAATTAAGAAATGTGATAAGTGTCTGGTTATTGTTTCTAACAATTTTGACACGTGCTAATGATCTATGTAATCTGTTCAGAGAACAAGAGGTTATGATATAGCGATAATGAAACAATAATGAAAATAAGAATGCTAACAAAATCTAAAGTACTGGAAGAAGACATTCCCCATTGCCGCTTTTCCCACGAAGGGTCTCGGAAGAGATTTTTGGATGTGAAGCATGGTTATCACTTGTGAGAGAGATCGTGAGCTGAAAATCAGTCTACACTGGCTAGTTACTAATGTCGGTAAGCAAAAACCTACGAATGCAATATCATCATTACTTCTAACGAAGAAATGCAGCTTTGATAACATTGATCAACAATAACTTTGTTAAATGTACCATTTCTGCTGATTCTTATGTAATGCCATGTGCTGATTCCAAAAATGAAGTCAGAATTTTTCTACCATCCACTATTTTTTTTTTTTTTTTTTTTGTAATTTTAGAAAAACTGATTTATTTTTATAGTTACAGTTTTAACATGCTAATGGAAAGAAAATATTTCAAATATTTCATTTATTGATTTAACAATTGACCTATAACTTTAAATCACTGTTGCCTGTGAAGTCAGAATTCATAAAAATAAATTTTATTCCTCATAAAACTGCGAGAGTTAGTATTAATTCTCAGTTGAGTTGGAACTTACAATCATGAAACAAGTTTCATAATCCATGTTTTCTTTGTCCTAATTTTAAGTGTGGTAAAAGTATCTTATAAAGTGAAACATACTTCGAAATATTGTGTAAATCACAAACAATTTTTGTTACGTTTGTGGTTAGTTAACTTTGAAAGCACACAGGTGAATTTTACTACACTAGTTAAAAGAGCTTGCGAGTGTTCTTTTGTTAGCGAAATAGATGATGACAGGAAATGGCCCCCTGAAATCTGTTGTGCTCCATGTAATTCTATTAGCCTAACTGGTTGGCTAAGAGGATCCCGTCATATATGCCTTTTCCAGTTTCAATGATATGCCGGGAACCTAAGGATCATTCAACAGACTGTTACTTTCTGGAAACCAGAGATCAGAAGATTACAGAGAACTTGTCAGCGAGCTGATTCAGAACTAAAACATGATGGGGTGTAGTGAGCGATGAACATGGGGAGCGTTTTCATCAGGGTCTTTCTGAAATGGAAAGGAGCTACCAGGAAAAATGGAGCCCAAATATTCTGTCAGACTACTGCTGGACACTCAAAAGAGATGTTTCTCAAGCGAAGTATAGCCTAAAATCTATTTCATACACATTTTAAGTAAATAAATATGATTTTAGATAAAATGTTACAAGACATCAATACTAGAAAAGTCTGAAGTACATTTCATATTAATTACTCAAAAACCCTGGGTGATAGAAACATTTTTAAAACAGATCTGAAATCAGCACGAAAAATGCTATAAGAATCATCCATTCTTTATCTTTTAACAAAAAATATGTTTAATTTTGTTGACCAGTGATAATTTATTTATTACAACACAACATAAAAATTATAAATTACAGAAAAGTCACTAGAAATTAATATAAAGATTGTTTCTTTGCGACATAATTTGCAAGTCGTATTATGTATTGTAAGTTGCCACAATTATTATCTTAGAATTGAGATACTGTATTGTTTAAATGCATCAGCATAAGAAATTGCGAGATAATTTACGACTATTTTAAATTGAAATATTACCACTTTAAATTCTGTAATTTGTTAGTTATACAAGAAATAATATATTATTTTTCGTGTGGTATATTTTCTATGTAGGCCTATTTCTTTGTAAAATTTTCATATATCGAATATGAAAGTGCAATATAAATATGTACGTAGGTAGGTATGTAACATTATATAAACCGTGATTTAGTAAGAAATGTAGGCCTTTATTCGTTCTCCAATATTTGTCCTTAAGAGCTGGGAATTTCTCTGCTTTTATCAATGTAGTCACGATTTTGAACCCTGTTCAGCATTTCCAATAGGCCTTCTTGCCTTTCATCGACTTCGCTCTTCATCTTCTGCCACACTAAACGTTTCTTATACAGCGCCCACGACCAACGACAGATGTTTAACACCTCGGACCAAAGGCATATCTCCTCAACTGTGAAGAAAACAATTTGCATGTGAAAAATTTATAGATATTTCTGTCACTAAAATAATAATAATAATAATAATAATAATAATAATAATAATAATAATAATAATATTTGAATATACAATTTCTTGAACCCTATTTTACCCGAAAGTACATTTGGGTTATAGCCTGAGTTTATATTATTATAATGAGAATTCTTTTGACGCGGGTAACCCATTCTTGCTTCTTAAAATTAACACTTATATCTACTACATTAATTTGAATTATTTACAAGTTCTTAAATATATTACATATAAAATTACATTGACGTGGGTAACCCAGTCTTGCTACTTAAAATTAACACTTATATCTACTACAATAATTTGAATTATTTACAAGTTCTTAAATATATTGCATATAAAATTACATTGACGTGGGTAACCCAGTCTTGCTACTTAAAATTAACACTTATATCTACTACAATAATTTGAATTATTTACAAGTTCTTAAATATATTGCATATAAAATTACATTGACGTGGGTAACCCAGTCTTGCTACTTAAAATTAACACTTATATCTACTACAATAATTTGAATTATTTAGAAGTTCTTAAATATATTACATATAAAATTACAAAACTATTTACAACAGCACGTGTTTGTGAACACATTGAATAGTGGTTTGTCATATATTACATTATAAAAATTTAAATGTCCGACCAAAATATATCTTTTGTTTTCGAACACTGGGCAATGAAACAAATGGTGATCTACAGTTTGCTGTTCCTCACAGATACATAAATAGCCATTGTCCTTATGTAATTTAAAACGTTCTAGATAAGACCCAAATTTCCCATGACCCGATAAAAATTGTGTTAGTGTAAAATCTGGTATAATTTGGTTGCTATTTAAGCGTGTGTCGACGCTAGGAAAGAAGGTTTCTCTCGTAACTGAACTGCATAGCCACTGATTGTTCCACCTATTCATTATGTGCTCATTTATTTTTCTTTTTGCATATGAATAAGGACACAGACTATAGCTCAAACTGAAGTTCGAAACTGCAGCAAAATAATAATAACATCGGTTATCTAATGTCGATAACATCTTCCAATTCCTAGTAGCCTTCTATCCATCCAGTCTCCAATCCGAAGCGGTCTTTCCTTCATGGGATTATAAATACCTTGACTCCAAGAAATTTTAGGTTTTCCCCCTGCATCTTCTTCCTTCAGGTTTCCACTCCAATATACATTTTGGCATTCGTTCTTCCTCCATCCGCTGATTTTAACTGCTGTGTTTTGATGTAGGTAATCTAAATTTGAGGAGATTGGTAACAAAGCTGGACAACTCTACTTTTTTTCCCCCAGGAGAGACGAAAAACTAGGTCCTTGGAAACCAACGTCACCGTTATACGTACATTTTTTTTTTTAAATATTCTCATGGGTCATAGAAACATTTTTTCAGTCTCAAAATGTGAGTGAAATTAATATTCAGGTCGCAATTTAAGTTTAAAAAGTGGAGTTGTCCATCTCTGAAACTAAGTCATGGTGTTGTCTGTTTTTGAAACCAAATGAAGCCATATTTAAAGTGGAGTTGTTTGTTTTTGAAACCAAACGAAGCTTCCTCGCTTCCTTTTGAGGAACTTCTTTGACATGAACTTCCATATTCTTATTGAAATAACGATGTTACATAATTTTACAAAGGAAATTTACGTAAAACAGTACGTCTTATTCATCCACAAACCGATTATATAAAAAATCAGCCATGTTGGATTCGCGATGCGTGATGGGAAAAAATGGTACGAATGTGGGCTTCTTATTGGCTACTGAAGGAATTATCCTAATTTGAAACCAAGCCACAGTGGAGTTGTCTACATATTGATTCTAAAGCGCACAATTAAGTGCTGATCACCTCTTTGGTGTAGGGGTCAGAATTCTGGTCTCTTACGCAGAGGGTCCGGGTTCGATTCCCGGTCGGGTTGAATTTCCTGGTTGAGGTTTTTCAGGGTTTTTCCCCCAGCCGTAAGGCAAATGCCAGGAAATTCGGGCCACTACATCCTGAATATCACCGGCCTCATTCATCACCGAAATCATATTCACAACAATTCAGTAATACATATACAGTCGCATCTAGTTCACAACAATAGAACCAGTCTCAACAATAGTACAAAGGCTTTCGGATTTCAACCAAAGATTAACTCGCGATATGACCAAAGATGTTAAAGCGAGTATAAATAACAGTGAGGAAAAAAAAGTAAGTGCTATTTTCGCTGTGTTCTATCCGTTTTTTAACCTAAACAGTTCCAGAATCGCATTCAACATAGACCTACAAAATTCTATGAGAAACAATCAATATCTCGAAATCGAAAAATAAGGAGTTGTCTAACTTTGATACTATGCTCCTCATTTAATCTTTTCTCGTATAATTGAGTTTCAAATTTTCTTTTTCTTGATGATAATGATTATGATGATAATAATAATAATAATAATAATAATAATAATAATAATAGTAATAAATTTGGATGTTTAATGTTAAACTCCTCTTCCAATAGCCCTTTTCCATCCTTCGCTTTTGCAACAGTAGTTAATAATAATATTAATAATAATAATAATAATAATAATAATAATAATAATAATAAATTTGGATGTTTAATGACAAACTCCTCTTCCGATAGCCCTTTTCCATCCTTCTCTTTTGCAACAGTGGTTAATAATAATAATAATAATAATAATAATAATAATAATAATAATAATAATAGTAATAAATTTGGATGTTTAATGTTAAACTCCTCTTCCGATAGCCCTTTTTCATCCTTCTCTTTTGCAACAGTGGTTAATAATAATAATAATAATAATAATAATAATAAATTTGGATGTTTAATGTTAAACTCCTCTTCCGATAGCTCTTTTCCATCCTTCTCTTTTGCAACAGTGGTTAATAATAATAATAATAATAATAATAATAATAATAATAATAAATTTGGATGTTTAATGTTAAACTCCTCTTCCAATAGCCCTTTTCCATCCTTCTCTTTTGCAACAGTGGTTAATAATAATAATAATAATAATAATAATAATAATAATAGTAATAATAGTAATAATGATACTAATACTAACAAAGTTTGATTTCAGAACTTGTTTCACAATTCAAAATCCCAAAGTTCAATATCACTTTCAGTATCTTTGCGATTTTCATTTGCACCAAGATGATCGAAAAGATGTTTGGATGAAACCATTCGAAATGTCAGCAGCTTTGGCAGGCTTTATTTACATTCACCAGTATAAAGTTGAGGAATGTTACGTGAGTCTGGCATGTTCTTGCATATTTTGAATGTGTTTTTGTGTAACTCAGAAGAAGCTATTACAAAATGTTCGTTGCATTCAATACATTTGTAGGTCATTGTACGTAGGCTACAGCGTCTTATGCACGTTAGTTTCCTCCACCAATCTTGAACTCTTGCAGTGTCCTTCCTCAACGAGGGTAAGCGATGCCGTGTTTTCCTCATCCTACAGACTACCTATAGCGCCGGACTTTCCAAGCGAGTCCGGGGCTGTACTTCCGGGAAGCATCTTGCGGTCTTTGAACGATTCCAACGACGCGCGAACCTTGCGGTGAAATACGTAAGAAAACAAGCTTGAGCGTTACATCATTTGTGCAATAATGCAAATGGTACCTTGGAAACTTCCTCATTATGTTTATTCCCTATCTTCGGATATTTGTGGTATAATAGTGTGAATCCTGAATAAGATTGTCGGGATGCGTACTTCCGCCAGTAGTAATAGAAAGATGAAATGTAGGCTGAAGTATGTGAACAAAGTCTCCGAGTTTCAGAAGATAGTCATTTCAGCTACATATAGGCCTATGCGCCTTGCTGTGACTTACAGTAACTCTTGTATGTTTTTAGACTACTGATGGTTTCGATACAGAATTTATTTAGGTCTTATAAAATTCATATTATATTTTGTTTACCTGAAACTTATATAAAAACAGAACTTCCGAAGTCAAAAATTCATTCATTCATAGTGTTCTGCCCAAGGGCAAGTATTTCACTGCAAACCCAGCAATCTCCAATCTTTCCTATTTTTGTATTAGTCTCCCCATATGATCCATATACTATTTTAATGTTGTCTATCATCTGATATCTTCTTCTGTCGAGAATTATTCTTCCGTTCACCATCCTTCCAGAGTATTATTCAGCAGACAGTTTCTTCTTAGACAGTGACCAGCCAATTTAGTTTTTCTCTTCCTGATCGGTTTCAGCGACATCCTCTCTTCACTCACTCTTTCTAGCACAGGTCCATTTCTCATTCTGTCTGTCCATTTTACACGCTCCTTTCTTCTCCAAACCCACATTTCAAATGCTCCTAGTCGTTTCTCTTCGCTTCGTCGTAATGTCCATGTTTCTGTCCCATACAATGCCACATTGCCTCTGATTGAGGTTCTGGCGTAGTACAGCTCACTTGACTAGACTAGACTGCATTTCGGAAGGCGGTCAGCTGCTACTTGCGCCGTAGCATTTCTGGTATGTGAAGTCACAAGCTTGTGCAGTAGAACCAATCGGAATCAGTCTGTAGCAAGTACTTCCCGAGTTCGTTTGTTCATGTGTGAGTGTTTCAGTACATGGAATAAGTAAAACTAACATTTAATGTGTGTGTGAGTGTGTGTGTGTGTGTGTGTGTGTGTGTGTGTAAGATAAATAAATGAAAGGAGAGACTGTAAAAAGACAAGTATTGCACAGGCAGACGCGGAAAGTTATGTTTAAGGCGTATAATTATTTTAAAAACGTTGACGAGCAGAACGCTGCCGGCCATCTTTATGCTGACTGCAATGTTGCCAACACGCAAGAAACGACTGCAGAAGCATGTGGTGTGGGATTGAGAACCGTGCAAAGAATATTGTTAGTGAAGGAAAGAGGGTTCGTTTGGTGTCATGCTTACAGTAATCAACGGCTAAGGTCATTATTGTCTTTTGATAATTTAAATTCTCTCCTGCGCTATTTGTATTGCACGTGCGCGTGAAGTACGATGTGGCAATGTTGTACGCTGCCTTGCTCCCTGATCTGTCTCTCTCGACGCAAACGCTAGCAGACAACTACCTCCCGAATTGCCGTCGACTCTATATATGCCAGAGGAAGAACAATTATTTTTTGTATGCATCTGAAGTCTGATTAGTGTAATATGTAGCTAATCGGCGATGTATGCAATGGAGGGGGAAATGAACTGGCCACCCTACCCCATTATCTCCTGGCCTAGTTGTCTCATAAGTGGAGCCTTGTTGGTGTCACTTGTGAGGTTCAGATCTGTACTCGTACAGTTGACTAAACAACAACGACGACATACTCCACGCAAAGCACTTCACTAGTGTCTTCCTTAGTTCTTTTTCCAGAGGTCCGCAGAAGATGCTTTTTTTCTATTAAAAGTTTTCTTTGCCATTGTTATCGTCTTTTGACTTCTGACAAAAGCTCATGTTACTGCTTATAGTACACCACAAGTATTTCAAGCTATCCACTTGTTCCGCTGTCTCATTTTGAATTTGTACGTTTATCTTCTTTATTTTTCTTCCGGTAAGCATGGTCTTCGGCTTGTTGCATTTATTTTCATCCCATACTGCTCATAGGTGTTATTTAGCTCCAGCAGCATGTACCAAGCATCATCTTCTCTTCTGCTAACAATGCCATATCATCAGCAAATCTTCAATGAATTCTAACACGTCACATATCCTTTATTTTCTGATGAATACTTAAGTTGTCTGTACTTACTTATCATAAACTTCATTTTCTTATCTCTAAGATTGTTAGTGCTTTTTTTAAAAGAGTTTTGGCCACCATTCTTTAAAGTTCAATATTTCTTCGTTGCAAACTTCATGGTCTGCAAATGGCATTTCTTTTTTCCTTGCAGAAGTTATCATATCATTGTACTGGGAGTATGTATAAACGCGATCATGTTTTCTTAAAACACGTTTAACACATGCAAAGTTCCGATCGCACGGTAGAAAACAATTTCCTCCTACTGGTGGATGTCTTTGAATCGGTCTCTTATTGTGAAAACCATGAGCAATCTTGTTAGGGTATGGTTACGGTTCTGTCCATCGCACACATCATTAAATGTATGCAGTTCCGTAACTGGCAAATACGTGGACACATACTGGGAATGAAAACTGCACACTTCATCTGGACCTTTATTCCTAATTCCCTCATGGTATGTGTGGAAAACAGACGTGTTGTTAGAAAGATTATGAATACATAATATGTACATCCAAAGCTTGTGAAGATAAAACATCTCCTGTACAGGAATAAAAGGAAGTGGAAAGTTCTGCATGCAGTCGAATACTAACCCAACAATATTTTCCCTTTCTTTACATGTATTAGTTACTTCCTGTAGCTTATTATTATTTTATTATAAAACTTTTTCAATGTTAGCTGTAATAGAACAGCTGAGTCAGCCACTGGCACAATCTTGAGTGGAAAAGGAATTACTACAGAACTTATTTCCTTCTTCCACTCCACACAGAACAGACATGAGATTTTTACCTGGGTAGGAATTCTAGTAATATTCCCTTTTTTAACTCATCCAATGAGGAACAAAATGGCTATCTCAGTTCAATTTAGCAAAAAAAAAAAAATGCAGTTATTCCCTTTTTCCACTCACTGGTTCAATTCTTCTCGCATCTACTGTCACCCCTCCAAATTCTGAAAACACCTCTTCATTAAATCCTCGAAGTAGATGTTAAACAGAGTACCGTCGAGCGGGGTGACTTTGTGCCATTCGCGCATTTCATAAAAAAAAAAAAAAACGTGAGGAAGTAGTCTTTAAAACCGTCACAAGGTTTTAAAGACTACTAAACGTAAAGAAGTAGACTTTAAAACCTTGTCACGGTCCTAAAGAATATTTCCATACGTTTTTCGCGAATGGCACAAAGTCACCCTCATGGCATAAATTCACCCCTCGCGACGGTAGGTGATAAAGGACATCCTAACTGATGAAACTGCTGAGGTGATGACAAAAAACTATTGCATAATTCTGAGTTGGGTCGTTGCTCCAAAATTATTTACAGACATACCGAACAAGAAGGTGCAGGCAAAAAAGAAGACGATGGCTGGGAAGCCGTCGATGGGGATAATTATGTAGCCCAGTCCAAGCAGCGCCGGACCTTCGCACGATATGAAGCCCTTCAGAGTTAATACCAGCCAAGGAAGGAAGAAGTATGGGTTTTTCTGAAAATAATTATAAATTATTCACATATTTGAAAGTATAATTTGATATTATATAACTTTGACATTATGAGAGATTTTTAAGTCTTTGTTGGAAACCTTTGATCAACAAATTTAACAGAGAGATTCCTCTATTCCTGGCCTTTTCTGTTTATAGATCAAATACCTAGGCCTATCTTTGGCTATCCGGATGCCTGTATTGTATTGTATTGTATTGTATTTATTAACATTCCATGGTATTCATACATTGCTTTACAGCTAGAATATGGAACAAGTCAAGAAACTTAATACTATAATAAAGTCTTAATTTATAATCACAGTCTAGATGAAATACATACAGACGAGATTTACAATATAGTCTACTAGTACAACACAAAGTTTTAGTATCAATTTCATGAAGTGTTATTGAATGCCATGAATTCACCTACAGAATAGAAGGCGTGAGAAATTAGGCACTTCTTTAATTTGGCCCTAAATAATTTTATGTTTTGAGTTTCATTTTTATATCGATAGGGAGGCTATTAAATATTTTTACTGCCATATAACGCACTCCTTTTTGATAGCACGATAGACTTGCCGATGGAGTATGAAAGTCATTTTTTGATGTGTATTTATGCTATGAATTGTTGAATCAGTTACAAAGTTTTCACGATTACATACGAGGAAGATTATTAATGAAAAGATGTACTGACAAGCCATGGGCATTATCTGTAGTTTTTTGATAATAGTCCTACACGATTCCCTAGATTTGGCACCTACTATTATTCTAATTACTCTTTCTTGTAATAGAAATATATTGTTACTATCTGTGGAATTTCCCCAGAATATTATTCCAAAACTCATTACCGAGTGGAAGTATGCAAAGTATATTGTTTTTAAGGTATTGATATTTACTATTTTTTGCATAGATCTAATAGCAAAACAAGCTGAATTTAGTTTGGGGGTAATTTCTTTAATATGATTTTTCCAATTTAACACATTATCGATTTTTAAGCCAAGAAATTTGGTTGTTATTGTTTCTAATAGGAATATATTATTAATCATTGCCCTAGAAATTTGCGACGTTGAATTTGGACAGGATTTAAATTGAATTATGTTAGTTTTGTTACAGTTTAATAACAATTTATTGACTGAGAACCAGTCACATATTTTGAAGAGAATTTCCTCTGTTGAAGATTGGAATGTGTTGGAATTATTGGCTGTAATTACTATACTTTTGTCATCTGCAAATAATATGGGGTGACCTACATCTTTTATTAGGGGGGGCAAGATCATTTATAAACACTAGAAAAAATAGGGGAGGACTTGTACGACTGTGACACGGTGCGAAGACCGTAAAATATC
The DNA here is from genome assembly GCF_040183065.1 of Periplaneta americana. Lineage (NCBI taxonomy): Eukaryota > Metazoa > Arthropoda > Insecta > Blattodea > Blattidae > Periplaneta > Periplaneta americana. The sequence goes on along the minus strand of NC_091122.1, from coordinate 129,209,443 downwards.
GCACCACATTTTCTTGCCTGTAAAACAGTGTCTGCTTTTTATTTTCTCGATAATTCTTCCTATATTAAGTTAATTATATATGAGGTAAAGGTTGGTAATATCGTGATAGTTTGTTTGAGAATGTATTACAATTTTACTGAGCGAGAGAAATATCTGTTTTTTTTTTTTTTTTTTTTTTTTTTGCGTCAACGCATTAAGGGAGTGTTTGTGGACAATTTGCTGCACAAAACTGGTCCTTCTATCGTTCATTAACAAAGTGATAAGCTCTCGAACATGATATCACATAGTCTAGTATATACAGTCACGAAGCTCAATACGTAGTAAATATGCATCCATAGATAGTTGCTAACCACTAGGATCGCTAATATCGCCTCATTACAGACAATGCGAAATAGTACCTGCACAGTCTATTGTTCCTAGTACCCTCATAAACTCAAGCTTCGTGACTGTATATACAAGACTGTGGTATCAATATTATTATTATTATATCACGGTATTGCCAACTTTTACCCTCTTTCCAACACAGCTTCGTTTCTTACTCTATCTGTCCATGGAGCGTGTGAAATGGACAGAGTAAGAAACGAAACTGTGTTGGAAAGAGTGGGTGAAGAAAAAGAATGATGCTGAAACTGATCAGAAAGAGGAAAAGGAACTAGCTGGATCACTGGTAGAGAAGCAACTGCCTTCTGAAGAATGCACTGAAAGGAAAGGTAAACGGGAAAAGAGTTCGGGGCAGAAGAAGATATCATCAGATGATAGATGACATTAAGATATGTGGGTCATATGAAGAGAGAAAGAGGAAGGAAGAAAATAGAAAATACTGAAGAATGCTGGATCTGCAGTGAAAGACCTGCCCTTAGGCAGAACAGTATGAATGAATGACCCTAGTTTTTAATAGTTTAGTTCCATTCCACTGCCACGAAGATAAATATAGCCTATAAAATAATGAGATAATATGTAGGACCCACTTCATCGGTGGACAGGAGCTAGGGCTACCAACTATCTCTATTTCTCGGCAAATCTTGCATATCGGCCTAATTTTGAGAAAAATCACGGATCCAGTTTTATTCTTAAATTATTCCTTATTTATACATTTTTTAAATTAATGTGTCTTGAACATAAATTTCTATTATTGGCGTACAGTATACTGAGATCAAAATAGTGACATCATTGACAAAATTGACATCCTGAGGACGCGTCAGCAGCTTTCAGCATAATACAGGATGGACCCCAAGTAATGTCATTAATTTCAGGGGGTTATTCTTTGAGATACAGTATTAAAAATAAAAAAAAAAAGTTTAATAAAATTTTGCTTCCTTTTCGAGATAGAAACTGTTTTATATGAAACATTTCATAGCGTGTTTTGGGTAAGCCATTGATTTAATTCCCAATATGCTCAGTCAGTTTAAGAGAACAATGTATTATGATAATAAACTATTGAAAGAATTTTAGTTTTTGTCCTTTAAGGGGTTATGTACAGCTTACAGCAGTAAAATTTTGGAAATATTCAACATTTTTTCCCTCCATTACTGTATCTTGTACAATAATGAAAATTAGTATGTGCAAAACACTGTCTTTCTACTATATGAAAAAAAAATATTTTTACGGTTAAAAAAATTATATATATATATATTTTTTTAATTTAAAATGGTGGCAGTTCACTATGCAGTGAAGAAGCGTTTCCCTCATAACTAAAAACTATCCAATATCCTGTGATGAAATATTTTGTGTGTATTTATGTATGTTATGTCTCCAATATGATACAAAATCACTTCTCTACCTTTGATAGATTGTCTGAGATAAAATAAATCATTTAAAAAATAGTTAAATATCAGTATTTTCTTCTAACACAAAATAAAAAAAAAATATTTATTAAGAGATGTAGTTGAAAGAGCATGATATTGTAAACATGAGTTTCAGCACTAAAATAAAAGAGAGAGAACATGAAAAAGTTAACAAGTTTATGAGTTATGAGGGAAACGCTTCATCATTGCACGTGAACTGCCACCATTTTGAATTTTGCCAAAAAAAAAATATATTTATATATAAATAATCTTTTTAAATCGTAAAAATATTTTTTCATATAGCAGAAGGACAGTGTTTTACATATACCAATTTTCATTATTGTACAAGATACAGTAATGGAGGAAAAAAATGTTGAATATTTCCAAAAATTTTACTGCTGTAAGCTGTACCTAACCCCTTAAATGTACAGAAATGTGATCGAACGAATGTAACTTTTCATTCACAAAAGAAATTTTAGAATTTTACATTTGTTTGACTCAATAAAATCCTTTCTATCATTAATTTATTACCACAGTATGTTCGTACTGCTCTATTAAATTGAATGAGATATCGGGAATTAAAACAATGGCTTTCTCAAAACACGCTATGAAATGTTTCATACAAAACAATTTTTAACTCGGAAAGGAAGTAAAAACAAGAAAAATTGTAGTAAACTAATTTGTTTGAAATTTCTCAAAGAATAACCCCCTGAAATTAATGACATTACTTACTGTTCACCCTGTATATACTGAAGTCGACCAGGACATAATTTTTCAAAGAGTGGTTATGAAATTTCTACTTTTTGATTTTAATTTGCATTCCTCTTAAAATTATGTTGTACTTCATGATATCATGTCTCCGAATGAGGCATCTAGGAATGACGAACCGATAATGATATAGTTTCTTGTGAATGGAAAAGAGAACCACTTTATTTGCAACCACGTGTTCAATCTATTCATGGAAATAGGTTGTTAATATTAATATGGCGAAAATTATGTGGGATCCTTGAAAGTCTCCAGCCGGTAAGGCACTTTGCCAGCTATGAAATGAAACCGGTTTCTGCCTTTGAATAGTATGGCACAAAGGTAGCCACAAAGGTTATGCAATATAGGTTCATTTTATGACATTATGTATGACTATGCCTTTGTGGGAATTTATATTTTATTCTTTATAATAATAGACTTCAGATCACGAAATGACAGAGCCACGAATGAAGATGGTACGTCCTCTGCTTTGGCTGTAAAGCCAACGAATGAAGGTTAATTTCCAGGCAGGAAAATGGAGAATTAGAGAGGTTTTAACTAGATATGGATTGTAACCATGTGAGTGAGGTGTGCAATTTGAGTCATTAAAATCACTCCAAACTTCAAAGCGTTGTAAATATTATAATATTTGAAGAAGGGGAGAAAAAAATCACTGTGTTGGGAAACAATAGATTTGAATTTTACGAACTATTGGAAATACGTCTTCAGTTCTCTTGTTCAATAAACACAAATTATTTCTGCTACATCATACACTCAATTTCTTGCGAGATAGTATATTTAAGTTGTTGTAGGGATGTTGGGTATGCCACGAAAACTTAATCTTTAATATAAATTTACAACCAAAAGCCGGCCGGATAGAGGTCTGGAGATCGTGGAGGCCATACAATTGAAAACTACCTCCTGTTCGGCAAAGATTCGTGTAATTAATTGTTTTGCACGGATGTAAATTTTGGGCGTTGCATGAAGATAATGTTTTCCAGGTCGTGATTCTTTGTAGTGGTGGTAACGAAAATCTGTAGCATACTGTAGCAAAGCTCTCCGTTTACTGTGATAGTTTCTATTCTCCCATTGTTGTCTTCCTCGAAGAATTACTGACCAACAACGAATTACGAAGTGGAGACGTACTATACAGATCATGAAGACCTTGCTGAATTAAAATCTAAGCGTCATTTTGAGATAAAACATTGCAATTACGTGTGTAAATTTCACCACTAAGAAATAAGTGCATTTCGTCTATTCAGAAAACTTTATCCAGCCAAGTAAAAGCGTATCTTTTCTGCTTGTCACTTTCTTTAAATACGAACACTAGTTTTAGTTTACGGTATGTAAATACAGATCAAAATGTTTTCTTAGAATTCTCCAAACTAAGCTAAACTCATTTGAAAATGCCTGGACACCTGACTAACGCCACTAATTGCATAATAATAATAATAATAATAATAATAATAATAATAATAATAATAATAATAATTATAATAATTTCTATTTATTTCATAACTTGTTGAAACACCTCAACAGCAGTGACAACATTGATTACATTATTTTGATCTTCCAGATTTCTTCGTATCAGCATCAGAACCAGTTTCCTCAAACATGCTGATTAAATCCCCATAAGTTCAAATGGAACATGGATCTTCTCTTAAATTGAGTGTTGTAAATTTTCTCAGACCTTGAGAAAGACTGTTATTGCTTTCTTAATGACATTGCACTAGCTGTAACCTAACAATCATTGATAGAACCATGGCTTGAAATTTCAAAATTCTTGTAGTAATACAAGTAAATTCGTTAATGTTTTAGTGAAAAAATACTAACTTTGGAAATACAAAAAGTAAGAACTAAAAACCCCATTGTTTACCTAACAAAATGATGTTTGTGTTTCTTTTCTATCTCAAATATTACAATATTTATAACGCTTTAAACTTTGTACTTGCAGTGACTTTTGAATGATCCTATACTTCTCAGAAAGACAACAAGAAGAGAGCAGTAGTTTGCGTTGCACGCTCGTTTTGTATTAGATTAAAAAACATGCATTTGTCTGCGAATATGTAATTACCAGCGAACATTTTATCTCCACATTTCCTCCAGGTGAAGACTGCTAGCAACAAACAATACGCCTACGTGTATGTTGCATGTTTACAAGTGCTTATCATGAAAATTATAACAATTACAAGTAACAAACACTGAAAGAAAAGTGATACTATACTGTATTATGATTATTCCAGATAGAAGAGGAATAGTATTTTATAAGAAACGAAAATGAACCCTATCACACACAAAAGCAAGAAATGCTTTTTTTCTCATTTCTCCTTTAATCAACAGACGTAACTTTTTGTTCAGGGGCTGATTGGATCGGAGTTTACTAGTTCGGTCTCATGGTCAAAAATATATATACTAGTTCGGTCCGGAGCCAAGAAGTTAACAATACTATTTCAGTCCCGGATCGAAAATAGAGCAGTACTGGTTGGAAATCATTTTCCTTCCCATTGTATGCAGCTTTAGGACTGTCATAAGGCAGGGACGGGTAAATTCGTGACTCGAGACAGCAAACTACAAAATTGCCTGCCCTCCTTTAAAGCTTGGTTAAAAATGTTGATAATAATGTACATTGTACGGTACCAATAAAACTTAGTCAAAACTTCTTAAACGTCAGAGTCGTCAGTGATACTAGGAGCTTTGTTTTTGGAAGAAATTTGTAGGATAGTGTTTTTAGATATTGGAGTCTGTTTATTCATTTAGATACAAATTCTGCCATTTTGTCTCTAATATATTTCTTTCTTTAATTGATCTGGTCTTCGTTTTGTTGCTGGACTTCTAATTTGTATGTAAGTGTCAATTTGAATTCGTTTTAGAACGTCTATTAATTGAAATATGTTAGGGCCAGCGGTGTAGAATAAGACATTTAACTTTGCATGGAAAGATTCACAACAGTTTGTCGTCATTAAGTCTTCAGTCTCTTTGTTAATATAGTCCCTTTGATATATAACTTGTCTATACCTGCATAGTTCGGACCGAATTAATACTGTACCTTTCTGAACCCTGGACCGAATTAGTACTGTATCTTTCAGGTGTGTATAGTCCGATCATCGGATCTGTGCCCCCGTAAGATATGCTAACTGAACCATAATTCCTTTTCAGCCTCGGCAATTCATTTCTCTCCCTGTATTCCTATTTCTCTCTTTTCTATGCCTCTCTCTTTCTCTCCCCCACTACTCACAATTTTGAGCCTTCTTGCGGGACAGTTTATTTGCACTTGCAGTCAAGTGTTGTCAACTCAACATGAATACTGTAGCGCGGAGTGGTGAAAGAAATATTATTAAGCAAGTAATAGCATTTTGCGATGAAGAGAAACAAACAGGTCGATATTTGTTTCCTATAAATCAGGCAACGAAAAGAGCAGCTGCGATCACAGGTGAGGCTTATTGTATTTCAATTGATTACGTTTTAAAATTACTTACTTAACTAATACTAATATAATACAACTTGTTTATGTAATTTATATAGGAAGGTCAGAGCGCCTAATAAAGAAAATCTGTAGAGAGGGAGTCTGTGCAGGAGATGAAAAGCTAGAGTCACCAGGGAAGAACAGACCAAGGGAACCTTTAATTCTTGTAGATGATATGGACAGATGTATTTTAAGAAGAAAGATACAAGAATTTTATACGATGCAGAAAGAAGTTCCGACATTGGAGAAATTGTTGAAGGTTGCGAGAGAAGCAATAAATTTCCAAGCAGGGAGAGGAACGCTACGGAAAGTGATTCGAGACATGGGATTTAGATTTAAAAAATGTAGAAATACAAGATGTATTTTGATTGAAAGACCTACTTAAATTAATTATGAATAAGTAATAATTAACCTTACATTATTATAAGCAATATTCAAGAGACATGACACTGTTTGAAGGAAGTTTGACAACATCCCTATTCGGCAAGGTTCGTGGCCTGCTGTTTGACGTAGTGGGAGAGAAACGGGTGGAATGGGGTGAGTAGAGGCGTTAACTTTTCCAAGAACGACGACAGCGATGAAGGGGCACAGATCCGATGGTGCGACAATATATGATGGGACCGAACTAGTATTAGTTCTATGCAGGCATAAGGCAGTGACGTGTAAATTCGTGACTCGAGACAGCAAACTACAAAATTGCCTGCCCCTTCCTTAAGGCATTGGGTGTCCCTTCTCACTGTAATGAACACTTCCTTCTTGTTCGGTCAACGTTCTGAAGATTATTCAAAGAATGCTGACCAGTGTCTGAAATTACAGTTAGGTACGACTGCGTCTAATTATGAAAACAAGTTCGAAATGGTATCACCAACAACATCAAAACACGTCAGTATCGATATCATACCAACATGAAAACATGTCGGATTTTACACGACAGCTACTTCATAATATATAGGCTACTCTAATAGTCTCTTTTATATATATATATATATATATATATATATATATATAACCTCTTTGAAATATATATATATATATATATATATATATATATATTGTATATAATTTGTCTATACCTGCATAGGCGCCAAGGCCAAGGCGCCAAAACCAGCAAGAACCAGTTCTAATGATGGCTAATAGCAAGCCGAATCATGTTAACAAGATAACATAAAATTTAACACGTGAAAGACATATAATACGTTTCCAAAGTGATAATGTTAAAAGTTGTGTAATCGATGTATAAAACTTAGGACTTTATTGTTTTCGATATTTTAATATGACAGTGTTAATATCCACATTATATAGCTATGTACTTAGTATGTTCATACTATTGATATGCATTTACACACACTCACCATTATTGTGTAATAATAGATAATGCTTTCATAAATCTGATGATCCTCCAAAAAAGGCGAAAACGTTAATTAATAAACACTTATATTAATAATTATATATATAAACAAAAAATACATTTTAGACTGAAAAAAATGTGTATGTTAAAGTACGCTCAAGCAAATGGCACTGAGCCTAAATGTTCTATTACAGTTCGGGGAACGTCGAGACGTATGGGTGGTGCATGCTGCATGCAACCGAGATTACAAAAGGGACGTTATAGAAAACAGGATTTTAAAGCTGAATCATAAGATAATTCTAAAAAAAATTTAAGAGCCGCTCTACCAAAGATGTTGATAAAGCGTCGTAAAATAACCTACTAAAATAAACAAAAAAAAAATAAAATAAAAAAAGAGCCACTCTTTTTTTTAAGGCCAAACTAATATTTGCCACTAAGAAGAGATTCTTCATACAATTGTGTTCCCATTGTAGAAAGATAAATATTATTTCAATTACGATGTTTTTTTATTATTACTTAGAAAGATATCGGACGAGAATTCATCATATTTGCTGCAAAGTCACTGAGAGTGGAAAATGAATTCCCGATTGATAAATCAACAAGACCACAAGTTTAGTTTCTTCATCGTTTTCTTCAGTCTTATCCCGAACGACTAAGGACAGGTCCACGACAAACCGGGAATGAAAAACAGAACGAGAACGGGAAGCGGAGGACGTGAACGTGAAGATTTTTGATTCACAATAAACTGAGAACGGAAATGGCTATGCATATCGATACGTATGTAAAATAATGATATGTAAAGTCGATATTACGCATTCTGATGTTGTGTATAATTGACCAATGACGTTCTCTCATGAGTACAAGTCAGCCAACATGAATACAGGTTAACCAACTTCAACATTTATGGCACGGAATGTTTAAGAATTCAGTTCAGTGTTAGTCTAGTCACATATACACGTATCATTTGTGGAAAGTGATTCTACTAAATTTCTGGGTTAGTTACAGGCAATGGCTGAAGAAGAAACTATGTCACGACCTCCTTGCTAGAAAATATATGACAACCAAGTTTTAACTCTGAAGTTCAACTTGGCCATCCTCCACGTTCCCGTTCCCGGGACTCGTTAATTGTGAATGCTCACATTTAAGTACATTTATCTTAACGATAATTTCGTTCTCGTTTTCGTTCCCGGTTTATTGTGGACCAGCCTTTACACAGTTAAAGTTGGGCCCTAAAGATTAGAATTTAAAGAGCTAAAAATATGGGATAATTATCAAGACTTGTAAGCCAAGCGAGGTCCCTCAGGTAAACAAATTTCTGTTAAACTCTGTCTCAATAGTCTGAAATGAAGGAAAAATATTTTGGCAAGCTGATAAAAATCAGATAACGTGATAAATTTAAGCTTACAAGCAAACTTTCTGATGGGGGCAGATAAAAAAAAGTTAAAATTTTTTCTTCCACCATGTTAATAATGTCAAAAGGAGTACTTATACAAATTTTGGCCACTCGACCGCAATTACGAGACCGTCCAGAAAGTGGGGCCGTTTACAAAAAAAAACACAATTGCATGAAAAGATTCACTTAAACAAATACATCAATTGTTGCGATATTTGTCAACATATCCCCCACTGAAATTGAGACATTTGTCATACCATGGGATCAATTGTTGTATCCTTGTGTCATAGAAATCAGCCGCTTGGGATCGGAGCCAGCGTTTGACAGCCGTCTGCACCTCTCTGTCGATCTCATGACATGACAAATGTCTCATTTCCGGTGGGGAATATGTTGAAAAATAGCTAAACAATTTCTGTGTCTGTTCCAATAAATTTTTCCAATGAAATTGTGTTTTCTTTCTGTTAACAACCCCTGGCGAACTTATTTTTACGGCCCTCGTAATTGCGATCGAGTGGCCAAAATTTGTATAAGAACTTCTTTTGACATTATTAACATGGTGAAAGAAAAAGTTTAACTTTTTTATCTGCCCCCATCAGAATCTTTGCTTGTTAGTTAAAATACCGTTTTCAAACATACTCTGGCTCCGTGCGTGAACTACAGGTTGGGAGCCACTGATGCTGCGCTCCTTTTACGATACAGGCTGTTACTTTCCGAAGGAAAAATTTCGTATTATCTCGTAGTCGATTCTGCCCCAAATTTTGGAAGTGGACCATGGTGACGTGTGCTCTGACGCTTAATATTAAGGTGTTACTGCATTGATCTATGATGTGACCTCGAAGGAAAAAAGAGAGTTGCTGAGCGAGTGAGAGCCAGTGATCATTTCGCGTTGGGGGGACTCCCGTGTCTCGCTCAAGGCTAGAAACTCCTCCTCTGACGTCATTTTCAACAGTTTTCCTCCTTTCAAGTTCTTAAAGATTCAGGTCATGTCAATCACAACACACTACAAGAACTTGCTGTATCTATTTACCTTTACGTCTCCAATTGTCAGCAAACCAGATGCCAAGATTCCAGCAATCGCATCACTTGAATTCAGTTTCACTCGCAGGCCTGTTGAATGACGAAGATACATCCAGGAATTAATACAGTTCCCACAGAAGTGAAGGAGAGCAGTAAAATATAGTTCTTGGAAGCAAGTTCTATTAGAGCTAACGTTATGCAACAAGGATGTCTTCATAAGGATAAAATTACCAGGGATGTTTTAAGACGAAGTATATTGGCAAGCTGTGGGTTTGGACCGTTCCCAAGAAGTGTTTTGCATATTATATAATAATAGACATGACAAATTATAGTTTGGTCTCCTGAGAAACAATGATCTAATAAAAGAACTTAATTGAAGGATAGTATATAAAGGTGTACTTCCTACGGAATTTCCCTAATTCCACTTCCATCCTAACCTTTATTTCACAGAATAGAATAGCAATACAAATAGAATAAAACATAAGGTGCTACAACAGCGGTTACGCCAAAGATAATTGGGAATGGAGGACATTAGCCTAACATCTTGTTGCTTTGCGCCATGCAATACCTGATGATACAAGTAAAGATAAATCTTAAGTTATTTTAAATGTGCTTCGTAATTGTAAACTTTTTATTTTGTTACTACAAAATTTTGTAAAATTTATATTTGATAGAGATGGGATAAACTGTTCTTTTTAAGAAACAGTTTAGACTGTAACTGTTTGATGAACGAAACTGTTCCAAAATAACAATTTCAAAGAAACAGTTTCATAAGAATGTGTTTCCAACGTCAGTGCTAACTGTTCCAACTGTTTCAACTTCTCATCTGTTTCAGAAACATGTTTCAAAGCCCTTCAATCATCTTAGATCAGCTGTTCAGTGTTACGACGAAAGTCTGTCATTTTTTGTAGGTTTCTGTTAAAGAGTACAATAAATAACTACAATTGAAAATTAATCGATTTTAGTAGGAGAGTATACTGAGTCCTTCTGGGCTACCTCCAATGGGAGGCAGTTATTACCTTACCTTACCTACTGCATAAAACCTTACGAGAGTTTAATAACGATAAGACATTATCCAATAATATTTGTTGTTGTTTTCTAATGCCAGGCGTTTGACAATAAAGTCATTTGACCTCTTGCACTCCAATATTTTTCAAAGATATTATCATGGTCAACCACTGAAGCACAGATTTTGAGGTGTTCCGAATCCATTTCTCGGTTTGAGTTGCACAATGGGCAGTTAGGGGACTAATATATTCAAATTCTATGCAGGTATTTGGCCAAACAGTCATGGCCTGTTGCCAATCTAAATGCAGCTACATACGATTTCCGTGGTAAATCGGGAATTAACTGTGGATTTTGATGCCGAGAGTTCCATTTTTTCCTTTGAGATTGTATTATCAAATTTTGTTTGTTGAAGTCTAAGTATGTAGATTTAATAAATCTTTTCACAGAGTAATACGTAGATTTAGTAACAGGTCTGTAAATAGCAGTGCTGCCTTTCTTTGCTAAAGCATCCGCATTCTAGTTTCCCAGGATTCGACAATGGGATGGTATCTATCCAATAATATTTTTGCGGTATATTAATTAACACCATGTCAGGGCACCACAAACATATTCTCCATCAATGGGCAGCTAATAATATTATTAATATAGGATTCTTTAAGGAATTTGATTCGTACAAATAAATTGCGCGGTACTACATAATGTTGCACGAAGGCCGTGTGAAAAATCTATATTATATCTACTTTCGATTGGAGGTTGATGATAGCGCTACACGCGGCCTTTGCAGACAACAAAGAGGAAACTGTTTAGAAATAGAACTGTTTATCTCTTGGAACCATGTGGGGCGTTGAAGTGATCACTGGAGCAGTGTAACACTCTTTGGAATAGTTGGAACAGGTTATTTCACGAAACTGTTTCAATAATTGTAAAACACTTTCAAAAAAACTGTTCCAGCTATTTTTACTCATCCCTAGTATTTGATAGTATAACATTATAAAACATATGAAGGGTTCAGAACCATAGCGAACCAAGCGCCATTTAGTAAAACCGTAGAAAACAAGGGTTAAAATGAAGTTATTACCATAATTCAATGGAAACATAATAGCAAGTAATATTAAGGATACACATTCAAACTAAATGATATGTCAATCTTCATTAAACTATGGTATTCACTTAACTTTAACCCTTGCTTTCTCCGTTTTCATAAATGGCGCTTGGCCCACTTTGGCTCTCAACCCTTCATATGCAGAGTTATTAGTCTTCATTATTAACTTATTATTACTTGAAGAAAATTGTGAAATGACTATTGCTTTTTGCCAAGTTTGTTATATTATTTTAAAATCAAAGAAACTAACCTAGATATACAAAATCGTTTTGTGACATCTTATGTAAGTGGTGTGGTAAAAAAAAAAAACTGGTGTGGGGGGGGATTTTAGGATTACAGTTTCAGTAAAATGCTAGTTAAGGAGTACGAAAGACAAAACAGATTGGGAACCGTTGTCTAGAATATCCTTGAATACTTAAGCCCCAGTGAGTCCATTTTATTTATATGGTATACTTGAGTGCCAGATACTATCAAACAAATGGAAAGTACCCGCATTGGCGAGAGGATGAAAGAAGCGCGAAAAACATTGATCTTTATGTTTATCTTCATTGATTGTGATGCTACCAATAACGACTATATATTTGATTAATTGTTCAGTTGTTCATAAAAGTACATACTAACAGTGTCATTACATCCTTAAACGAGCAAAACGAACTGCACTAGATTTATTTCTTTTCTTTTTTTTCTGTTTCTTTTTTTTTTTTTTCTTTTTTTTTTTTTTTTTGTATACAGGATGATTTAGTAAAAGTGTGCAAAAAATAAGACAGGAAATTGATGTTCTACTAAACATTTTGAAATAGGAAACTTGGGGTCACGAAGTGTGATCCATAATTTAAAGCTAAATAACTTTTACTCCTGTATAATTAAATACTGTTACAAATCTCAATAGTGGCTTTTAATCATTGCTCTTTCATTTATTCGCCTTCACTGTGAAGAAAATGGACTCTAAGTATTAAAAATGCGTTTTCCCTCATTTTTGGAAAATTTTCATTTTTGGAACAAGTGAGTTATGACTCTAACTGGCTCATATGTGACCGTTTAGACGGCCAATCAATCAATCTTCTGAATGTATCCAGCTGTTTGCTGACAACATAAAGTCCACTATAGCCCACTGTAGTCTATTCAGTTGTTATTTTTCACGAGAAATGAGAGGTATTTTGATCGGTGTTCATTATAGATGCCTGTTCAGACGGGCAGGAAGGAAATATTGTCCAATGAGATGGTCTTGTAGTCTACAATGCCGACCCAGATATTTACAGCCCAAACTGACTTGACCGCCCTATTCTGCCTTCGCAGATCCTAAGTTCCTCATCTCATAATGTTCAATAGAGCACTTTTTACTTCTTGTTCAAATTTTGTACGCCTTTACTGAATCACTCTGTGTAAGAACATTTTGTTGACTTTCGTCTGCTAAAGAAAATCTGGCAACCCTGTGCATGTCTGCAAGTTGAAATATGTACCTACTTGCAGTAGTGTTGTTTTGTAGCCTATTCAGTATATAGATACTAAGGTTGAAATATTGATGTAGCATTATTATAGATTTACACCATAATTTAGTAGCTTGGTTTTTGTAGTCAAAGTATTCTAGTTTCGTGTACAGTAGTCTACTATTAAGGTATACATCGTCTCTAGAAATGTCAGATTTCTTCAAAATTTTGGTAAATAATGTTTTTGCCTCATCTGGAAGCTCATTTCCTCTGGCTTTCAAAAATATATATCTTGTACCCATTACCTCAATAATTTCATAATTATTTGGACATTTATAATATAAGCGCACTATACTTTCTATACCTTACGCCATACTCAGTGTCCGTTTTCTCCTATTTCACATTTTCCGACATTTATTATCCTTCTGATGGACAAAAAATTGACTTTAAATTCAGCAAAACACTTCATTGAGGTATCAAATTAAAGCTTGAACATGTGACTATGTTGTAAACTAAAATTATTATTTTCAGTCGATTATAGATAATTATTGTATCCCAAAAATATACGAATATAGCCTAAATATATATATTTTTATAATATTGTTATATAATGTGCCATATCTTTTGAATGGTTCAAGGCAAATTATTTTAGATGTAGCCTAATATTCTCCATATGTAGGGGATCATTTTGGCGAAAGAAGTTTTACCCTAGGTCAATTTCTAATAGAGTTACGTCGCTCCAAAATTGTATTAATTTTTTTCAAAAAAAAAAAAAAATTCTCTGGGTCCCTAAATTGATTTTCAAGTTTGAATTATATAAATTGCTTAGTTTACTCCCAAGAATCATGTCACCAAAGTCTGAAAGACATTAAGGAGAAAAATGTGGATTTTAATCCTAAGGCTCGATGTGTACCTTGAAGGAATGATAATATTCATACTTAATTAATGGGGATATTTGAAAAGAAGCATATATATCTCGTTTACACCGGACGGTAAATAACATAAAACTGTTTCCCAAACTATAAAAAACACTAAGCAAAGTATTGCTTTTCAGTTGGTCCCATCACATGTTGCTTTGAGGAAAGTAAATAGCAGTTGCATTAGCCAAGAAAGGGACCAAAATTCACTCAAACGAAAAATCTCTCACTCCAGATACACTGAAAAAATTAACAAGATACAAAAGAACCAAATTGCATAACAAAGAAATGCCCCAGCTATCAAACGGAAAGAAATAGGAATTTTGAGAAGCTAACAAGAAAAACCCAGATGTGGGAAGAATTCCATTGCCAGGGACTTGGCCCAACCCATCAAAAAGCCGGGAAATATTAAATGCAAGATGTATTGGGATGCTAGAGCATTAATAGGATAAATTTCCCCGTAATAGTCATAGGAACAACAACCAAACAACACCGAACGATAAAACGAAACTCTTGGCGTTTATTATATCATGTCAGCTGTTCGAAATTGTTTTACTGGTTCTAGGAAAAGCAATGCCAAGCAGAATAGCTGCGTGTAACGACTCCAACAAATTCGATATCCTTCTCACAATCTTTTTTCATCTAAAGATGAATGTACAGCCAATCTTTGAAACGTTATGAATACCTTATTCGTTAAGAGCATTGGAAAAAGTCCAATCTACACTTCTTCCTAAGAACGCAACATTGATTGCTCCCTCTTTCAGGCCTTCTGTGCTCAAAGTTGTGGGTTCGATCCCGGCCCAGGTCGATGGCATTTAATTGTGCTTAAATGCGACAGGCTCATGTCAGTGAATTTACTGGCATGTAAAAGAACTCCTGCGAGACAAAATTCCGGCACACCGGTGACGCTGATATAACCTCTGCAGTTGCGAGCGTCGTTAAATAAACCACAATTTGATTCTTCAAACAAAATTAGTATTCTGTGCTGGATGAACCGGAATATATTTTAATGATTATTGGTAGGGATTATACAGCATAGGATACTGTATTTTTGTAATTTAGCAATATATTCGAAATTTTCCACATTTATTTTCATATTACATTTACCCTTCTAGATAGCTAAAATTCCATATTTAAGCAAACAAAGAGAAGAATGAGAGGATAGGGAAAGATAATAAGTAAAATACAGTGACAAAAGAGAAAACGGATAAGAGGAGAGAAAAGTAAATAAAGATGGAAAAGGTAGGAGCTATGGAAGGGGAAGAAATCGAAGGAGGAGAAATGGTGGGGATTGAGTGGAAAGGAAGGAATGTGGGGAAGAGGAAGTAAAAAAAAAAGAAACAAAAAGAAAAAGGATCAAGATGAAAAGAAAATAATCTATAGAGAATGGAAACAGAAGAGCACAAAGGTAAAAGCACAGTCTAGTATTTACAGTCACGAAACTTGAGTTGTGAGGGTGCTAGGAACAATAGACTGTGCAGGTACTATTTCGCATTGTCTGTAATGAGGCGATATTAGCGATCCTAGTGGTTAGCAACTATCTATGGATGCATGTACTACGTATTGAGCTTCGTGACTGTATATACTAGACTGTGGTAAAAGGAAGAGAAGAGAAGAGAAGAGAAGAGAAGAGAAGAGAAGAGAAGAGAAGAGAAGAGAAGAGAAGAGAAGAGAAGAGAAGAGAAGAGAAGAGAAGAGAAGAGAAGAGAAGAGAAGGGCAGGGGGGGAGAGGGGAGAGGAGAGAGAGAAGAGATTTTATTAGCCTTGAACATTTTAACTCCAATGTACTCATTGTGTTCATTTTTTAAAACCAAAAGGGCGGAGATATTTGAACAATTTGAAACATAAATCAATTTTTTAAACATCATTCCTATTTAATATCACTTGTGCCCCGGATACCAGAGAACTTTCAACTTCTGGATCTCAACTAATCATATTTAGGAAAGTTTCTTCTTCTAGCGATATTGGACACACTTTCAGCTTCCGTCATACAATCACATCCTATGCATATGTTTTGAAGGGTGCAGTGCCCTGTCATTACACCCGGCACAGAACGTAAATCAGTCCTTTTCAAAGCGAAGAGCTGCCTAGTGATATACAGTGAATTATTACACTGGGAAGCCTCGGATTACAGCTTCGAGTACTGCTCACCTCATCATGACGTTTGGCGACACTCGCCTCATCAGAGAGAGACAGTGGAAAAAGTATTTGTGACATAAGCAAAATTAGAGTCCATAGTTTATTCCACGAGGTTTCAAGGCTATGCCTTTAATCACATGTACGATTGAAGGTTTCGGTATTCCCCACAGAAAGTTATTATTAACGGCAGATATTGTCGGATAATTTTGACGTATTGCTAGCTTCTCCAATAGCAACCATGATTATTTTAACTGTGGTTAGATTTTGCACCTAGTTTTTTTTGCGGATTTTGGCTGACCCATTTGCACTGGCCTGTCGGGACGCAATGTAACGTACTTGTCCTGCCGGTGGTCTCGACCCTGGTTCCGACCTCAAGCGCCACCGTGCTCAAGATGATGGTGATCTGAAAAAGAGATGTCCATGAGCGCGAAGTCACTTTTCATTCTTAAAAATGAATGAATGCATATTTATTAGCTACAAATGAGTTTTTATCCGGTGGTACGGTAAAAATAAGGATATGACAGAACAACTAAAGAAATACAAAGTCGGAATATACGAGCAAACAAAATAGGTAAACGATAGCAAATGATATGATGATGATGATAATAATAATAATAATAATAATAATAATAATTTATTTATTTATTTATTTAATCTGCAGAGATAAGGCCAGTAGGCCTTCTCTTCCGCCCAGCCAGACTCTAATTCTAATTGAATACAATTGCTTACATAGTTATTACCAGGGAACGGATTTATATGGACTAAAAATATATGAAATATGTAAATATATATGTAGTTATTTTTACCAAAATATGGAATTAAATATGGATTTTTACCAAAATATGGAATTAAATATGGACTTAAAATTATAAAAAAATGACTATGTACGTTAAATATTGGTACATTTTAATCAAACTAAACAAAAAATATAATGGACGTACCTTATCTTCCAATGTAGTTTCAACAAAACACAATTTTTATTGTCTGTTACCATAACAATAGGTTACAAACATTTCTTTCAAGTGCTGAAAAGTGAATCTTCTTCTATTGTCTCTGAGGATAGATTTATACTGACTAAAAGAGCGTTCGACGTCACAAGAAGTAACTGGTACATAATTCAATTTCACAATGTCTGCTGGGGATAAGTCCAAGTTAATCTTCACTGTTGATTCACCACTCATCACAGCAACAACCTTTTGTAGTTCTTCATATCCAGGGTTTTTTGAAAGTACAGTGTCCACCTTAGCTCTTACTGCATCTGCAACTTTACCTCTACCACGATTCAGTTGTTCCACAGTACTATTTATAATTTCAAAACTTTCAGATAGTGAAAGGTGCCTATTTTGGAGACTTTTGAGCGTTTTTATGATGCATGAAAATGTATGCTGAATGTGAGCTAAGTCATTCTTCACACTTATGTCACAGGTAACTGTTTTCGCAGTATCAATTGAGACTGCATCTTCAGAGTCCAATGCAAGGAGAACATTGTTAATAGAGTCTATATGTTCGGCATAATATTCAACTGCTTCTAGCCATGTACCCCATCTAGTTAAAATTGGCTTTGGTGGCAATGGAATTTCAGGGTACATTTCTTTCAACACGTTAACTCTACTGGGAGCTTTGAGAAATACTTTTTTCACTGATGAAATCAACAAATCTACTTTAGGGAAATTGTCTCTGACCACTTCTGCCACACGATGAAATGCATGCGCCACACAAGTAAAATGAGTCAATTTAGGATATACAACAGATAATGCTTGTCCAGCTTTGACCATATAAGGGGCAGCATCGCTAATAAAGAATAACACATTATCGTACATAATACCCTTTGGCCACAGGATACCCATAGCTTCGTTGAACAGTTTAACTATAGTTTTGTTATTGCACTTTTCTAGAACATCACAATGTAAAAGAATTCGTTCAGAATATTGTTCACTTAACAAACCGATAACTACATTACCAACAAGTCTACCTTCTTTGTCGGGAGTCTCATCAATGGAAACCCAAATTGAACTATCTTTAATTTCATCTCTTATCTTCTGTATTGTCTCATCGTAGATGGATGGAGCATACGTCTTCCTAAGTGTTGACTCATCCGGGATTGTATGTTGAGTATATTTTTCAAGGAATTCCCTGAAGACCTTATTCTTTAGTTTGTAGAGAGGAATATCAGCAGAGATGAGAGAACGGCACAGGTCGATGTTAAACTCAGATCTTACATTCGATGTTGTTGGTTGTGTTAAAAACAATTGTCTCTGCTTGGAATTTAGTTGTTTGTTGGCCTGATGTTTACTAGTTGTAATGTGTTGTTGCACCAGGAACTTTTGTGTAGATGATACTGCACACTGACACAAATTACAAAATAATATTTTATTGTCAGTTGATAAACCATCTTCTTTAAATTCTGAAATGTAACTTGTTAGTTTTGATTTTAAATTGACTGAATGACGTACTTTTGGCATATTTACCGTCTTTATAGTATGATTTACAAAACTGAACCTATGTGTACTCTGACTGGCATTTAACTGTTGAGCTGCACAACTGAAGTCTGTTAAAAATTTTAAATTAAATTAATACAGTTTTGTAACTTACTTTCCCATTGTTGATAGGACTGCTAATTTTCAAATAACTCTGATGTTAAAGGGATTACTGAACATGTGTTTAAATCTCTATTGTTGAAATGTATTTTTAAAAGTTAATGGAATTTTGTTTTGTTTTATTGTTAAACCTAATATAATATGGACTGTTTTATATGAAATATGGAAAATATATGGAAATTAACGAAAATATGTACTAAACTCTAAAATATGGAAAAATATGGAAAATAAAAGTAGGATTTTTCAACCCTACACATTGTGAAACATAAAGATAATGCAAAATATAAATTATATTAGCTTTATAAGTAAATATGTATTTACATATAAATCCTTTCCCTGGTTATTACATTAATATCTAGACCATAAAACAACATGAAAGTAAATAATGAAAGTTGTATAACTAATGTTAGTATGACAATAATAAACATTGGTAAGAAATAGTTGTAAATGTAATAATAATAATAATAATAATAATAATAATAATAATAATAATAATAATGAGATAATTTAGATAATTTAGATATTTATCTGTGATATATATATATATATATATATATATCCATTAAACATTGGAAAGTCCACGCCTGTGGAGTAACGGTTAGCACGTCTAGCCGCGAAACCAGGCCCGGGTTCGATTCCCGGTCGGGACAAGTTACCTGGTTGAGATTTTATCCGGGGTTTTCCCTCAACCCAATATGAGCGAATGCTGGGTAACTTACGGTGTTGGACCCCGGACTCATTTCACCGGCATTATCACCTTCATATCACTCAGACGCTAAATAACCAAAGCTGTTGATAAAGCGTCGTAAAATAGCGTAATAAAAAACATTGGAAACCTGAAACACCTATTATTGTTAACAAGAATTGTTAGAAAAATATTTCGTTAGCCTATTCTTAAATTGGTTTGATGTCTGACAGTCCCTGACATTGATATGATATGATGATATGATATATAATATATATGATTTGATATGATACGATATGATATGATATGATATATGATATGATATATGGTATGGTATATGATATGATATGATATGATATGATATTTGATATGATATGATATTTGATATGATATGATATGATATGATATGATATGATATGATATGATATGATATGATATGATATGATATGATATGATATGATATGATATGATATGATACGATACGATACGATATGATATAATATGATACGATATGATTTATTGTCACTCAGCAGTTTAGTCCTGTTGGCCCTTCAAATTCCTGTATTCGGGTCAGTATTCCTATTCTTATATCGAACTTACATAAAGTTCTTCTATTGCCAAAAAAAAAAAAAAAAAAAAAAAAAAAAAAAAAAAAAAAAAAAAAAAAAAGAGGCAATACGAATTTTGACTGATTTTGATTTTGATGCTCACTGCAAATCTTTATTTATTTTTGAAAAAATTTAACTGTTGTTGATTTGTCTATTTTCCAATGTTTGATTAAAATTAAGGGGTTAGATACAGCTTACAGCAGTAATATTTTTTGGAAATATTCAACAATTTTTGCTCCATTATTGTGTCTTGTACAATAATGAAAATTGGTATGTGTGAAGACTGTCCTCCTGCTATATGTAAAAAAAAAATATATTTTTACGATTTAAAAAAATTATTTATTTATTTACTTTTTTTTTTTTTTTTTTTTCAAAATTCATAATGGTGGCAGTTCACTGTGCAGTGATGAAGCGTTTCCTTCATGACTCATAAACTTGTTAGCTTTTTCATGTTCTCTTATTTTATTGCTGAAACTCATGTTTACAATATCATGCTCTTTCAACTACATTCCTTAATCAATAATATTTTTTTTATTTTGTGTTAAAAAAATAATATTTCTGATAATCCTATTTATCTGTGGTGCAATAATCATGATGAAGATCTGGAACATCTTCTATACTGTCCATCCATAAACCACAAAAGAAGTAAATTAAACTCATCAATACCGGTTGCATAAGACACAGCCCTGCAGAATATATTGACTACACCCCAACTCTGGCTACTAGCAACAGGCATCTATAATGAACACCGATCAAAATACCCCTCATTTCTCGTGCAAAACAACAACTGAATAGACTACAGTGGACTATAGTGGACTTTATGTTGTCAGCAAACAGCTGGATACATTACGAAGATTGAATTAAGAGAAAATACTGATATTTGACCATTTTTTTAATGATTTTATTTTTTATCAGACAATCTATCAAAGGTAGAGAAGTGACCTTGCATCATATTGTAGATATGACATGCATAAATACACTCAAAAAAATGTCATCACAGAAAGTTGGATAGTTTTTTTTTTTTTTGTTATGTGGGAAACGCTTCATCACTACATAGTGAACTGAATTTTGAAAAAAAAAATGTAAACATACTAATTTTCATTATTGTACAAGATACAGTAATGGAGAGAAAAAAAAAAGTTGAATTTTTGCAATATTTTACTGCTGTATGCTGTACCTAACACCTTAGATGAAATTTAAACAGTTGTTATTCACATAGTGAGATTCATCATTATTCTACACGACATAATTACCACCTTCTGACCCCTAGGGTTAGATTAGCCAAGTCCAGACAATGGTTTACATCAATTGCATTATCTATGTTTAATGAACTTACTTATAGTGCACATATTGTTAATTGTAATAGATTTAAATGTGTTATTCGTGACTGACTAATCAAAAACCATTTTTATTAATTCATTCAGTGTTCTGCCCAAGGGCAGGTCTTCCACTGCAAAACCAGCTTTCTCCAATCTTTCCTATTTTCTGCCTTCCTCTTCATTTCCTCATGCGATTCATATATCTTAATGTCGTCTATGATCTGATATCTTCTTCTACCCCGAACTCTTCTCCCGTTCACCATTCCTTCCAGTGCATCCTTCAGTAGGCAGTTTCTTTTCAGCCAGTGACCAAACCAATTCCTTTTCCTCTTCCTGGTCAGTTTCAACATCATTCTTTCTTCACCCATTCTTTCATTTCTTATTCTGTCTGTCCATTTCACATGCTCCATCCTTCTCCATATCCGCATTTCAAATTTTTCTATCCGCTCCTCTTCACTTCGTCGTAATATCCGCGTTTCTGCTCCACACAACGCCACACTCCATACAAAGCACTTCACTAGCCTCTTCCTTAGTTCTTTTTCCAGAGGTCCGCAGAAGATTCTCCTTTTTCTATTATTTAATTTGCTAATAATTGTAACATAAAATATAATATATACAGAAAAACTTTAGCTCGCCCCTGAAAGAGTATAACTCGTGCTCAGGGGCGAATTCCTGAATTGAAATTAATAAGTATGCAATACAATTTGTCTTATTCTACTATGCAATTAGAATATATAAATTTAAATTTACAATTTTTCAATTTTTATTAAATTCATACATAACTTTTTAAATTTAATACTAGAACTATTAGAATTGACATGATTAGGATATTGAAATATAAATTTGTTATATATCCTTGGGCCTAAATTACTACTATGATTAAATACTGTAACAGTGTTGCATTTTGGTTCAAACAATCTTAAAGCTTCCTTGGCCATTGCTATCCTCCTTTTGACTTCCTGGCAGCAGTTCATGTTACTGCTTATAGTACACCCTTAACCCCTTGGAATTAATGACATTCATTTACGGTTCACAATTTACATTCAACTACTTATTTATTGTTTTAACTATCTGCAATATATGAGGAAAACTTTCTTTATGTATACTTGCGTCACATGTTACTAGTCTCTGACATAGGCCTATATATTTTCGTAGGCATAAATATTATTAAGGAAGTAATACGACGTATTTTCTTTCAGAAAAGTTATCTCATATTTTTAAAGCGTGGCTATCAGTGTATATTGTGTAACGCATGTCTGAAGGCCTACCGCAGGCAGAAATACAAGGTCGTCTGTTTTACACTCCGGAAATTCAAATTGGAACCCCGACAATTCGATGTGCAGTTTGTGCTAATCAAAAAGGGTGAGGAATTTCCGCTTCTTCCTGCTACCATCCCAATGTTTGCCATCTTAATGTCGCCTCAGTAGCACAACACCCATGAATTTCCTCGGGACACCAAATACACGGAAAACATAAAGCGATTCAATAGAACAATCACGAAATCCTAGAGCAGTGGTCGTCAGCATTCGCTGAAATGGGTAACGGGTAAGCAGTGTATCGTAATATGCACCGTCGTGCACAAGGGATAGGGAGAAAGCATACCAGCTATTATCTGTGCATTTCGAACTGGCGGCTCAAGGTCCCGTACAAACGTACAAAATACAAACCACGCACGAATCACTGAACTGAAATCTTTGAACTGAAGCACTGGTAATTCTGGCTATCCCAGCTGACTTTAATTGAGAAGAATGGTCCAGGATTGGAGTTAGCACACGCGGCAAATGCAGTCTATTACTTGACCTTGAGTCGCCAGTTCGAAATGCGCAGATAATAGCAGCCACAGATGCACGATAGTGCAGTTTCTTAACCGCTGCTGGAATGTTTACCAATGCACATTTGAGGGTTAAAACCCCAACCGTGACACACCTGGTATACACCCCTTTCTTAAGAGATAGAAGGGTAAAAGGCGATCGGTTTGTGGTTTCGACTACACCACCTCATTCATGAAAGCGTGGAGCTCTGTCTCCAGATGTCCATACACCATTATGGAGTCTAAGAATAATGTCTACTCAGAAGTATTATATATAAACGCTAAATTATCACTGTCATTAGAAATTTTCAAAAAAGTTCAATCTTTAAGACAGACTCCGTAACACGTTAATGGCTGCATGATAACATAATATATGCTAATATTCAGGTATAGGCATAAACTCTTGGGGAAACGATCGTCAGCACAGTGCAAGTTCGAGACGCTGTCCCGAGGGTGCACTGTGCTGATGACCGCTGCCCTAGAGTTTACGCTACTGCCTGAATATTAGCAAATGCTATCATGCAGGCATTAACGCGTTACAGAGCCTGTGTTAAAGATTTAACTTTTTTGAAATTTCTAATGACAGTGATACAGTAGAGCATCGATTATCCGAATACCGATCAACCGAAAGCGTTCCAGTCGGAAAATTTGAATTTGCGCGCGCGCCATGTAGAAGTTTCGCTAGCGCTGTTTGCGAGATTTAGCGGCAAAAAAAAAAAAAACGAGTCTCAGCTCTGAAGCAAAAAGAAAAAAGTTTGGACTTATTTTCCTAAACTGTAGGCCTACTTTAATGGCCGTTTTGAACTTGTCAAACTTGGCAGATCAGTTTTCTGTGTTATTTTATAAGACTGTGATACAAAATATGTACTTTATGTACAATTTTGTGTTTAATATCCGTGTTTCTTTGTTTCATACTGCTCCTATATCACCGGCACAATTTGTTTCCTTAAATGATCAGTTATCCGAAAAATCAATTATCCGAACACCCCCATCCCCAATTGTTTCGGATAATCGATGCTCTCCTGTAATTTAGCGTTTATATTTAATACTTCTGAGTAGGTATTATTCTTAGACTCCATAAAGGCGTATGGAGATCTGGAAGTACAGCTTAATGCTTTCATGATTGAGGTGGTGTAGTTGAAACCACAAACCGACCGCCTTTTACCCCTTGGAAAATGGGTGTATACCAGGTGCGCCATGGTTGGGGTTTTAATCCTCAAATGTGCATTGGTAAATGTTCCAGCAGCGACACGCGACTAGAGAAATTACTGCAGGTACAATATTCAAGTGAGCCACGGCACCTAAATATTTTAAATGCACATGAGTCGTGGTAAATTTTGTGGCTACATTTTTGGACTTTCACTTCTACAGGGACATCATTTTATTTTTACTTAAATTGTTATTGTACCTGAGTTTTTGAATGTACTTCACTCTCACCCCTTCTACTAATGAAGTTCCAACTCCACACAGAACCAAGACCGCAGATAGTAAGCAGTACTGAGTTACTGGGTATAGTACGTTCCAGAAATATGTTCGCGTTTTCCAGTGACGAAAGAGCTTTCATTCAATATTGAATCATATTTTCGCACAGGTACTGTCCGTTTGCCTACGTCGCATCCCGATTTCCCCCACCTGTTTCTGCTCGCCCCTCTGTAATAGCTGGGCTGTCTTAGCTCTTTTCTGAAAACATTAATTTCTCTTAGGAATTGGAAGTTTACGTAATATTATACAGCTGTTTAATTTAACTCAAATAAAAGGGCCTCGTTAAGTAATTAACTGTCACGTGATTTCCTCCCTTTCTACAATCCTGCGGCATAACCACTTGGACGGACAGTAGATAGCATATCTGAGTAATTTTATATTTTCGGGTCGGGCAGAAGTGAAGATTGAATTTACAGTACGTAGAGTAGGTACAGAATTATTTCAACATGAGTTACTAGTACGAAGGACGAAACTGGCAATTGGAATTAGATGCAGTAGTCTATAGTGCGATAATATGCACAAAAGAACTGAAGCCTGTATCGAAATGAACGGCCACCATTTTCAAAATTGTGTTTAAATATTCTTATTATGATTATTTTTTAATTTAACTTCTTTCTCTATATTGTACGCTAATGTGCTGTAGATAGTATAATATACACTGCATAATGAATACGTTCGCATGGATACCTCAGTTCGTGAGTAAAAACACTTATTCTTAATACAGTACTGTACTTTGATTAAACAAAAACCTAATGAAAATTATGAAACTCAAAATTGCGATATTTCCTAGTTTACGTAAATGGATTAACTACTTTTCTTCCTTCCTATACCTAGTAGAGTGATTTGTTTGTGTTTTACGCCAGTATCATCGAACTACAGTCGTGGAAGGGGATAGCAAACTGTGTTTCCGGTTCTCTAAAGGTATAGACAGGTTAATATTAAAAATGTTAGTAAAAATAAAATGATGTCCCTGTACAAATTTAAGACATTGATGACTGTTTTACAGATAACTTGATGGCTCGGAATCCTGAATGAGACAGAAGAGATTCCTTTTGCGATTACGTATTCGAGAACTATATTTCTCCGGATGCCAGGCAGTTATGACACTTTGGTGTATCTAACACTGTCTCCGGCCGATAATCGTTGCGCTCCTAACACTATTTCGGGCTAGAAGTCGTGGCGCACCTAGCACTATGTCGGAGGTCAGTTGAGGTCACCGTGTCGCATCTCGGTGTCTCCCTGGGAAGGAGCCGGCATGCAGTTTGACAGGAGACTGAGCGAATTCCAGGTCGCTCTCAAATTTTATGTAAATGAGAAAAAAAACCGTCATCACCCGGGACTGTTAAATCCGTAACCAGTTATGGCGCATTTGCTTCCTCTTCATATCTCTGAAAAATGTTTCCAAAATTTCAGTTTTGTAAGAAAATTACCCAATTTTGGTTGACAAAATGGCTTTATGTGATAGGACCTCCCCCGAAGACTATGCCTTTCATCATTAATCCATTCCTGTCAGATCAGCGTTACTGTTCCTCAATTCTGTCAGTTTAATGCGATCCCTCGAAAAGCCAAGCCACATCCAAGCCAATGTCTTATGAATGTTTTTCTGTTGAGATATTTTTTTTAATACTGCAAGCTGAAATAAATGTTTTAGTGGCAATAATCATCGTTTGAACTTACTAGACTCATAAGTCCCAATAATACGGGATCCATTCGTGGAATGGCTTTTTGTACCATCTTCTTCATATCTGTGAACAGAAACATAACAAATAAGAAACCACATAATCTTGAAGTATTTTATGTTTAACACGTATTAAATAATCTTCTTAGTATATTAAATTAGACGATACCGGTACTCAAAATACAAGGATAATGATTTTAATACTCTCTTCAAATTTTCAAAATATCAATATTAAGAACAAAATAATACAAATTAATCATTTTCTCGAGATTTAAAATAATATTTGCCTTTAATTAATAATTCATTTTGTAGTTCAATAACTTACAGGATAGAAATGTTGTTGTTGTTTTCTAATGCCAGGCGTTTGACAATAAAGTCATTTGACCTCTTGCACTCCAATATTTTTCAAAGATATTATCATGTCTAGCCACTGAAGCACAGATTTTGAGATGATCCGATTCCATTTCTTGGTTTGAGTTGCACAATGGGCAGTTAGGGGACTGATATATTCAAATTCTATGCAGGTGTTTGGCCAAACAATCATGGCCTGTTGCCAATCTAAATGCAGCTACAGACGATTTTCGTGGTACTTAGACTTCAACAAACAAAATTTGATAACTCAATCCCAAGGGAAAAAATGGAACTCTCTGCATAAAAATCCACAGTTAATTCCCGATTTACCACGAAAATCGTCTGTAGCTGCATTTAGATTGGCAACAGGCCATGATTATTTGGCCAAACACCTGCATAGAATTGGAATATATCAGTCCCCTAACTGTCCATTGTGCAACTCAAACCAAGAAATGGATTCGGAACACCTCAAAATCTGTGCTTCAGTGGCTGGTCATGATAATATCTTTGAAAAATGTTGGAGTGCAAGAGGTCAAATGACTTTATTGTCAAACGCCTGGCATTAGAAAACAACAACATAAACAATGATAATTTCTATGTATAAAAAGTCATCATTTTTGGTAGGTGAAGGATATAAGCTAGGCGAATAATACAACTTCATGAAAATTGTCATTTATTTTCAAATTTTTAAAGTAATTGGAGTAGTACAAAAACAGATACAAAAAACAGGAAAACAAACAATAATAAAGGAATTATTTTTAATTAAATTCTGAAGGGGAAAAGCCGAAAATTGACGTAATCTCTTAGGTACCACATACGCTGGGGAAGGGGAATGCGATCGAAAACTGATCACAGGACGAGAAAGAAATGGCGGAAGGTGTAAGCCTGCACATTGAAAGGTACTTTGTCATTTCGCAGTGCAAGTGGAGTCGAGGAAAACTCGTTCATGTAACAGATGTTATGTTCGATGGCTAAAAACCAGCTCCAAATACCTTCCTCTCTTATTATACTCGACCGACGATTTTCTTCGAAATTTGCACACACAATGATGACATAATCCTTTCTTCGCTATGGTCCAGGGTAAATAATTCCTTCTTTGCTATGGTCGACAGCAAATTTATCTACCAAAGCGCATATATGCAAGGCATACCAAAAGCATGAAAAAAACAAACCTAACCTGTCACTGATCTTCGGATCTCATGAAAATTGTTTGTCTGTCTTTCCAGATATTAATAGCAGCGATACGATTTTCGAAAGCTCTCTGTGTCGGATATAATGAGAAATGAGAACTGTTGAGATATATGTAAAAGAAAAATGTTGTTGAAATATTTTTTGAGTGGAATATTATGGAGAGTTTTCTGTGCCGGATGTAATGAGAAATGAGAACTGATGAGATATATACAATGAATAATTTTGTTGAAATATTTCTTCAGTGAAATATGATGAAAATAATGTGTATGAAACATGATTATATATGTCGCGTGTATATTTTGTAAAGTTATTCAATCTCTCACATTCATTTCATCACTTTTAATAACGCAACGCAAATCAGACGTTCAATCCCGTGTGTAATGTGGAGTTTAAGTGTGTTGCATGAATCATTTGTAATTTGCTTATTTCTAGTAATATTGTTAATAATCACAACACATAAAACACAATAATATAAAGTAAAGTATGACTTTTATATTATTACGATGTTTGCACATTTTAGCTATAACTTAATAGAGTGTATTGAATATTAGATTTACATTATATAAGTATTTGTTAATTTAGTATATTTTCTTACCTGCGAGTGAATGAATTACAGCGTTATTTACGACATGAAATGTTACCATTCTCATATGTTATGTGTCAGCTTTGCATAATCCAGAAGGACAATGTACTAATAAATTTTGAACTACGCAAAATATTTTGAAATGGTAACAATTTAATAATCCATGCACGTGTTCACTATCGCGTTTTAGGGCAATTTAAAAGACAACAATGAATAATTCGTGTACGTATTTGCAGAAACACATTAATAACATTTTGATGGTTTGATATTAAGGAAGGTCATGTACGTTAACAGAAAACAGTTCAAGAATTACAATGTCATTGTAAATATAAAAATAATGTAATTACTTGCACTTTTCAAAGCAATATTTATTTTATGAATATTCAATTTGTAATCTATAAATTTAGTATCCTCATATCGGTTGATATTCTATAGTCTTTGTGATCAGATCGAGAGATCTGAGTAGGCCATAATATTTATATACTTAATGCTTTTCATTGTCGATGAAGAAATAATTCTGTTATTATTGGAATAACATATATTCACTGTTTGTAGGTAGCGATTTTTAATTCTCTACTTTATTCTGTATATGAGGCGTTCAGAAGTCAACATGATTAACTCCTTTTCCAAAGATTTTGATATATTCAAGGTTAAAGTTGATTACACACAATTGATTCTGTGTTGTAGTCAAGAATAATATTGCATTCTGAGGGCTTTTTACTGAACTGTGGAGTTAACCCTTTCTTACCTACAGATACCATATGGCAATAATTAACTTTATAGCATTTATATATTTTTGTGTTACATATGAAGGTAAATTTTGCTGGATAACTTCTATTTCAATACATTTTCATCAATATAGTTTTGTTTCAAATGTTGCCACTCCCGTAACTTGGTCACTGAATTGGTCCTAATACAGCTATTTGTTTCAACATGGATTGCGAGTGGAAAGCCTCTTTTTCAAAGGCAAATATTTCTATAATTTTTTAACTCTAATATGACATGTTTTTAATTTAATGTAAATATAAATGATGAATCAA
Source organism: Periplaneta americana (assembly GCF_040183065.1). NCBI lineage: Eukaryota > Metazoa > Arthropoda > Insecta > Blattodea > Blattidae > Periplaneta > Periplaneta americana. The sequence goes on along the minus strand of NC_091122.1, from coordinate 129,179,757 downwards.
ATTATCTATCCTTATACTGCTTGTTTGAGGCTTGAAAGTAATGTAGTTTTCCCTAAGATAGGTTACTAGCCTTATCGTTAGGTAGTCCAGTAGTGGGGCTGCCACTTTTAGCCTCTGGACAGGCTTGTAATGCAGCATTTCCTCTGCATTTGATGAAACAGTTATACCGCTGTGACTGCCACTTTACCGGAAGAATGGAAAAATAGTGTAATTATTCCCATATATAAAACAGGAGATAAACAGAATGTTGAAAACTATAGAGGGATTAGTATCCTCAACACATGTTATAAGATATTTAGTAGGATTTTAAATGAAAAATTAAAAAAACATGCTGAAACTTTCCTTCTGGAGTGTCAAAATGGCTTTAGAAAAGGAAGATCATGTGTAGATCCATTATTTAGTATCAAACTATTGTTGGAAAAAAGAAGAGAATTTAATTTAGAAACCCATATAGCTTTTATTGATTTTGTGAAAGCTTTTGATAAAGTCCGAAGAGACCTTTTATTCGACATATTACAAGAAAAAAATATTCCAAATTTGCTATTCCAAAATATAATAGAAATCTACACGGACAGCAAAATAAGTGTCAAAATAAATAACTGTATATCCGAAAGAAAATTAGTTAATAATGGAGTTCGACAAGGTTGTCCACTATCACCAACTTTATTTAATATTTATATAAATGAAATTATTTTAAAATGGAACCAAATCTACACATCAGGAATCAAAATAACCAGTGCTCTAACATTAAATACCTTACTCTATGCCGATGATCAAGTCATAATTTCCAATTCAGAGGATAATTTACAAAGAGGATTGTATACATTAAATGAAATATTAAAAGATTTTGGGATGGAAATTTCAGCACAAAAATCAAAAGTAATGGCATTTTTAGGACAAGACCCAGTGAGAAGTAAGATAATACACAATAACCAATGCCTCGAACAAGTGCAAAATTTCAATTATCTGGGTTGTGAAATATCTTATCAAAATGAAAAAGATGTGAACAAGAAAATTACCAAATTTACACAAATTCTAGGAATAATAAACAATACATTAAAAGCTAAATTAGTACAAAAATCTACAAGAATAAAAATATATAATACACTAGCATTACCCACCCTTCTATACGGAAGCGAGATTTGGACATTAAAGAAAAAAGACATGAACAGAATCAAAGCAACGGAAATGAAATTTTTCAGGAGAACAGCAGGATATACTCTTTTAGACCGAAAAAGGAATGAAGAAATTTTAGAACAATTAGAAGTAGAGTCAGTAGAAGAAAAAATCACCAGATACAAATTCAATTGGCTAGATCATGTAAGAAGAATGGAAAATTCAAGAATCCCAAAAATTATGATGCAATATAAACCTAGAGGACATCGTCGACCAGGAAGACCGTTAAGAAGACTGCTAGATGGGGCCGAAACAGGTCTACAGAGGCCTAATTCGTGAAGGATGATGATGATGATGATAAATGATGAAACAATGTTCCTGTGTAATTATTTAAAATAATTTCAGTGTGCATTATTTATAAACAGTGATAAAAAATAATAAATGCCATATGGCAACAATCGTCAAATGCGGTCACATCACTGTTGTTATATACTGAGTAGTAATTAGAACAGAAGTTTATAATTAATGTTCAATATGCTTTTTATTGTTGAGTGAGGAAAATCAGACTAACAATATAGATTCTACATTTCTACAGCTACATATTTATTTTCCTCGCAGAAAATAAAAGCTTTCAGAAGCCCTGTTTTGTATTTCCAGAATCCTGGCAATAAATAGACCACTGTCACAAGAATTTATTCTAAATGTACAAACGATCCCCGATGGTAAAATTTGTGATGCTGATGGTGATGGAATTGAAATTGAAAATTAAATTGAAGATATTAATCTCCAACGGGAGATCCTGAACTCCACAATTCTTATTGAGGAGATTGCTAATATTGATACGGATGAACTTGAAGGTGCAGAAGACATTATCCTTTGAAACACTGCTGTCGAACCCACAGTTTCTGTAGACAATATTGTATTCCTGATGTTAGTAGTCTAAGAGAAGACACTTCAATCATTCATCAGGCGCAGTTCCATCAAAGGATGCGATTAAAGTTGTTCCAAAGTGGAGAAAACTAGACTTTGAAAGACCTGACTGCATTTGGAATGATCATATTCCAGATCCCCCTTTAAATGTTATTTCACCCCGTGAATATTTTTCAAGTCTTATTGGAAACGATATTATTTCTTACATAGCAGAGCAATCAAACCTGTATGCGCACCAAAAAGATGGAATAACCCCAAATATTTCGACAGATGAAATTGAACATTTTTTAAGGATTTTACTGTATATGGGTGCTGTTCCAATGCCACAATACCGTATGTATTGGTCATGTAATGTAATGAGCAGGGCTAGGTTTGAATGTTTGTGTACTGGGTATTGAATTCAGCTGTTGTAAATGGTTGGCTTTTATATAGAAGGCATCGTTCACAGAAAAACGATGCCAGTTTCACTTTCACTTCTGAAATTCCAAACAACCATAGCAAACTCACTCACAGTGGCTGGAAAAATGAATGAGAATAAGAAGCTCAGACTTACTGCCTACAGCAAAAGATATGCTTGCCCATTGCTGATGTGTGATATGATGGAGTCTGTCATTGGCCACAGTACACAGCACAAAAACAAAGGTGCTCAAAATTGTAAATTAGGTTTTACACGGATAATGTGTAAGAAATGTAAAGTTGGATTGTGCCTGATTGTAAACAATGCTTGCTTTCTTGACTTCCACAGCCAGTAGGCTTGCTGGGTATCCCGAATAAGTCCACACCTGTGGAGTAACGGTCAGCGCGTCTGGCTGCGAAACCAGGTGGCCCGGGTTCGAATCCCGGTCGGGGCAAGTTACCTGGTTGAGGTTTTTTCCGGGGTTTTCCCTCAACCCAATACGAGCAAATGCTGGGTAACTTTCGGTGCTGGACCCCGGACTCATTTCACCGGCATTATCACCTTCATATCATTCAGACGCTAAATAACCTAGATGTTGATACAGCGTCGTAAAATAACCCACTTCTATTCTATTCTATAAATAAATATACTGAACTAACATAGTTTTTCATAATTTTGCGAATTTATATTATTATACTATTTAGAGCATTTAATATTTGTCTTTGACAGTCTAAGTAGCCCAATATTTCAGTCAGATTGTTTCAATATAGTGCTTGAACTAAATAAAATTCACAGCCTGTGGGCTTCTGGGTCACAAATTAAGAATTTACTGCAGTAATGTGTTGCACAATATGGTAAATTAGGTTTTTATTCATTTAAATTATGTGTGCAGTGTAAGTTTGTGAATTCTTCTGTGTGATTTTTTAAAATTATCTAATGTGTAATAAACTTAGATATTTTCAATTCCTATGTAATTCATTAATTTTAGTACATAATTTGCAAGAAAATTTACCTTAGAAACTATCAATATTCATGCAATTAATTGCATTACATAATTTGTAATAAAATTAAAATTTTAATGTGTAGAGTTAACGCTCCTTCCCATTGTTGCCATATGGTTATAATTACTATATTACTGACGAGGAAAAAATCAAATGAATGACTGTAAAATGTTATACACGCCACAAATAATGAAGAAAAACTAAGAAAAAAATTTTTTGCTTGTAAATTTAATTCGGGTTAGAAAGGGTTAATCACTTTGACCACTGAAAATATGGTCAATTTAATACATTGCCAACTTAGAAACTTTGAAATAACCAAAAGTGAAGTTAACCATGTTGACTTCTGAACGCCTCATGTTATGCTGACTTATTTGTTCACTTTAATATGACTTAATCCATCGAGAAAGTTACATTTTAAAATTTGCTATTGTGGACTTGTTTATTTCTAATGGCTGTTATGGACTTTTATATAATACATTTCCGTCTGTGAATTGTGTTATCTTCTATTGGTTTGCAATCAAGAGGATCTAAGTGTATTTGTGAATATAATATAACCTTTTTATTTTTTTTTTTCTACGTTCGACGCTGACTATCCAAATTTTTCCTACACTTTAGTGGTTATATTACTTATTCACATTATGAACGTTTATTCATGTACTAGTGCAACTGCCGTATGTCCAGTTTGTAAAAAAGTCTGCAAATCATCTGTTGGTGTCAATATTCATATCGGTAAAGCTCATCCGCAACAACGACGGGACAAAATCGTGAGTCAATATTATTCTCCTTCTTCTACTTCTTCCAATGATCTAGTTTCGGACAATCATATTTCTAATACTAATATTAATGATCCTCTGCTGGTACTGGCAAGCACTTCACCTGAGCAAGATAAAAATAATAATTGTAGACTAATATTTTCGATGCAGTGCCTCACAATAGTCATAATGACAATCCATGCAGCAATGGGAAGACCGTATTTCACAAATTCTGTCGGACGGAAATACTAATGATCTGGAACTATTAACGAAAGATTTATTAAATTTTTTTCTTGATAGAACCACTGAATTGCCTGGCCCTCAACATTCAGCTATACATTACAAAAATCGCAAATTAAACGCTCAATATAAGTATAATTTTCAGTCATCTAATAATCCTGTGAGAAAATCTATTCGAAAGAGGGAAGTAAATAGACAAAAAATACGAATATGAGTTGGCGCAGTATAATTTTTATAATCAAAGAAGGAAAATAGCCCGACAAATTTTGCAAAAAACAAGCAAACAACAATGCTGCAAAATTCCTCTTAATGTTATTTCTGATCATTTTGAAGATGTATTTTGTTCGGAAAATAATGTTTCACCACTGTCCAATTTCGCTCCTAATAGTGATTTACCTGACAACATTACCGTTACTGAAGAAGACATTCATAAGGCTCTTTATGGCATTAAGATTGACACGTCCCCCGGCCCCGACCGCGTTACTGTTCGCATATTAAGGCATCTCAAAACAGCGAAATTCCTAACCTTATTTACCAATGCAATGCTACACTTTTCTTTTATGCCTTCTCCTCTGAAACAAGCTCGGACAGTTTTAATTTATAAGGGTGGTGATGGAAAAAATATAAAAAAACTGGAGACCGATAACCATCTCAATCGTGCTATCAGGGACTGGAATGCTTTACCTGCAGACTTACTAAAGGCTTTACAAACAAATAGGCTTAAGGACTTTACTAATAGACGATAATTATACACAGTATTTAAAGGGTGTAATTGATATTTTGTTATTGAAGTGTTCCATCAGTGAAGAATTATGTTGTGTCAGTGAAGTGTGTTGAGTAAGTGAAACGTGTTCCTGTCAGTGAAGCTTTATAGTTTATAGTGGCAGTGCAAAGTATTTGAACAGTGAAATGTTTTTGAAGTGTTGGTGAAATCAGGATAGAATCAGTGAAATGTGTCGTAGTTCCAGTGCAGTGAGTGAGTTGACAGCGAAATGAGTGTAGTGTTGAAAGGTACTTGTGCAGATATGAACATATCATACTCGTGGGTTTTAGTTCGAACATAGGTTTAAGATACAAATTAGATTTACTTTAAATGTTATTTTAACCGATCGTGCTTCATTTAATTTAGGATGTTCCCCGTTATTATTATTATTATTATTATTAATTATTATTAATTATTTTTAGTATTAATTATTAGTATTATTATTAATTGTGTTTATTATTGTCTTTATTGAGTATAATTAGTTACCACTGCCACCGGGTATATACCCATTGCAGTGTGAATAAATACATACATACATACATACATACATACATACATACATACTGTACATACATAGACTACATATTTCCTGTCTTGCGAAGAATTATTGAAAGAGTGTTGGATTCAAAATTAAGAAGTTATATTGCATTAAATCAATATCAGCGAGGATTTATGGCTCTGCCCGGCACGCATATAAATTCTTCAATTGTTAATGGTTGTCTTCAATCAGCAAACAAATTAAAAAAATTGCTGTATCGTATTTGTTGATGTTTCTAAGGCCTTCGACTCCATTGGACATGAACATATAAAAAGAGCCCTTAAGCATGCATGCATTCCACGGAATCTCTACAATTTAATTTCTTCTTCGTTATCAGCCAGTACTATTCAAATTGAATTAAATTTTCAAAAAACAAAACCTACAGCGTTAAATTGTGGCGTAGCACAGGATTCTCCGTTATCACCCATATTATTTAATTTGGCAATCAATCATGTGATGCAAAATCTGACAGATTATGATATTTCTCCTAAATATGGCTATTCTTTATCAGATCAACTACCTCATTTGTCTGCGCTAGCCTTCGCTGATGACCTTGCTTTAATTGGTAGCACTAATGCAAATGCTACATCGCTTGTTGATTTAGCTGAAAGTGGCTTAACTGAAATTGGTCTTCACATAAATCCAGCTAAAAGCAAGGCAATAGTTTTACAAAAGGGCAAGTTCTGTGCAGATGACATTATCTCTCTACAAGGGTCTGTTATTTCTTCGTTGCATAATAAAAATGAGCGTATCCGATATCTCGGAATAGATTTCACAGACAAAATCTCCTTCAATAAAAACAAGACTATCAAAAACCTATCTTCAGACTTGGATGGACTCGTCCGAACAAAATTATTAAAATCAGACCAAAAATTAAAAATCATAAACGAATATGGTTTGATTTACCCTCTACAATGTACTCCATTACTTCAGTTATCAGATACATTCTTACGAGATCTTGACAAAATTATTAGAAGTGCTGTGAAGGAAATTATGATTCTGCCCGATGATACGTCAAATTCAATGTTATTACGTAAGTCCGAGGTTTGGGAATTCCTTGTGCAGAGTGGGAGCCAGCATTCAACATTACAACAACTGTAATCGTCTTGACCGTATTAATGATAGGCTATGCATCTTAACTTTGTAAGGAACCTGCACCCTGAACAGCAACTGAGTTTACGTAGACTAAACATCAATAAGTCTTCAATTGCTGCCAACAGTAAAGGTCGACAATTGAGAGAGATCTTGCGGAACAGAAATTTTGAATCATGGTGTAAATTACCTCATAAGGGCAAATTCCTGGATGTCATCAAAATCAAATTTATCAATTTCAGAATACATTAATGCAATTAAAATGTCCAGCAATCTATCTGCGGTTGGATCTGTGCCCGGCAGAAGTTTCAACACAACCGCTGTCGCCATCCCGGCTGCAACGAGACGGAAACTCTTGGTCACGTGTTGGGATTCTGTCGAAAAACGGAGCTGCTGCGCACAATCGACACCATAAGGCCAGGACCGGTATTGCTGATGTCCTCAAGCGTCGTGGATGGGAGGTACACGAGAAGATCCAATGCGTTTCATCCTTAGATTCGAACAGATGAACAGGTATTGTAGCCATCCACAGGACTCAATCTAAGTGATTAGTTCTTGATCCTACAATCTAGTTTGAGAGGGATGCCCTGCAGGCACAACACGTTGATGAGGAGAAGAAATCCATTTATGAGTCCTGCATCCCTTATCTAAGTCAGAAATATAACATTCCCACTAGTCAGTGGAGTGTTTCTGGTCTTTTGTTTGGTGCACGTGGCACACTTCCTAAATTCACATGTGATATTTTAAAAGTACTCCGATTTTTTTAAATTCAAAAAATTTTGTTGAATATTCTTAAGGATTCAATCCAAAGATTGCATTAATATTTATATTTTGGCCATTGATGATTCTGTTGCATTTCTCTGAATTTTTTACTAAACAATTCCTGTCTTTCTAAATTATTCTGTAGTGCTTTTATTCTGGATCTTTATGGTCACCCTCATTGAGAGCAGATTATTTTCTTTAAATATGTATATATTATTATATCGTAGGCTATTGTTTCATGTTATTGTGCACATATTATCAGCGCCTGCTCGAACGCATCCATGCATCCGATGGCTGCTTACATTGCCTGCTCATTCAGTGGTCAAACATGAATAAAAAATTGTCACTAGATGACAGCTCCTAACAGCTTCACCTTTGAAAAGCTTATTTAGGTAATTTTCCTCCCCTTTTCGAATTAAGCAGTTCTTTAGATAGTTGTGTGAGTTTTACTTGTTTTGCTACGTTTTTGTATGTTTATTGATAAGATGCCTTAAGAACTATCAACCAGGTTTTCACAACCACGAAAACCCAAAAACATGCCAGGTTAAAAGCATATAAAGTTCTAGGAAGACCTGTCCTCATGTATGGTAATGAAGCCTGGACTGTCCGAAACTCAGATTTTCAACGCCTAACAACTGCGGAAATGAGATTTCTAAGGAGGACTGCCGACTACAGCTTGCTTGACCACAAAAGGAAAGAACTAATAACAAAATAATTGAAAATTACACCTATTTATGAACATCTCAACCATTATAGACAAGAATGGCTTAACCATATCAATAGGATGGACCGTTCCAGACTCCCAAGACAAATTCTCCGCTATATATACCACATGGAAGACGATCTTTGGGACGCCCTTGAAAAGATGGACGGAGACCGTAACAGGCCACTAGGCCTAATACCTGCAAGGACGATGATGACGATGATGATTGATAAGATGTCACTTGTAGTGACTCACTGGTAATGTACAAGACACTTTAATTCTTTCGTGGGACAGAAATATAAACTCATTACTTTACAGCTTTCACCAGTAACTTGTATTGTGCAACACCACACCTTTGTGGAATGGGCCCTAGTAGTTTGAGGACAAAATACTGTAAATAAACAGCATTATCAGCAACTATCTTTTCGATATGAGAGATGAAAAAAATATATATATTTTCATGAAGATTTAAGATATATATATATTTATCCATTATCACAATAATTTTCATACACTTTTTAAAAATAACAAACGCTAGACTAAGAAAAATGTGTTGTGTACCGATTTATAATATGAATTAATTTCGTTAGTTCAATTGATTGCTGATAAGATAAATAGGGGTAAAACTAGGTGAACACATACAGAGGATGATGTGATGAAAGGTATGAGAGAATTAAATGTGCGGGAAGAGGATGGATGTATAGGAAGGAATGTGGATCGCTGTGAAGTTACCCGTTATTGCGGTGCTGGAATCGAGTATGATATTAAATTTTTAAACAAGAATTCCGTAAAGAATTTATGGAAGGTAGTGACGTCTTTAATGAGGTCACATATTGCGGTAGACACAGAGATGTAGTAGTCGATACCATAAGATAAACCCTAAGTGTTTCACTATTGCGTAATTTCAACCACGGCCTGAATTGGTTTCGCATTGGCGATATATTTTTGTCTTTTATTAGAAGGAAACCTTATGTTTCAATTGTAAATGTTGTGAGAGAAGTTAATCGTGGTATTAATATCCAGAAAATTAGCATAACCTTATAATTTCTAGATTACATGTTCAAAAAATTTACACTAATGCCGAAGTTTGAGTATAAGTTAATTAACCAAAGTTACCAAATTACAAGCCGTGGAATAGTGTTGATTTGTTGCAAAAATTAGATTTAGATTTCTTTTACTGGCATCTCTATTTTCAAGAAGAGTTTGAAAAATATTTCGGTGTTTCCATTTGTTTCTAGATCTTTAGACCTTTTAATCGGTTTTTATTTTCTATTACAGTATCTGTACAGATCAATTTATCCGGCACGTATCTACATTTTATTAGAATCTCTACTAGCGTATGAAGATTGTTACAATTTCTTTCCTTAATTTCTTTACAAATTAAACAATCACAATTCACAAAAAATAAATATAATTTATATGGTATATATTTCCTCATTACGCATTTTATGCAGTTGATAAGAAATCAAGAAAAACTATATCAATTGAAACTGAAACTATTTTAAAATCCAATCCATTCTCTTATTAGCGCAAGGGTTATGTTCCAAATACTAAGATGCCTGACTTACTTACAAATGGCTTTTAAGGAACCCGCAGGTTCATTGCCACCCTCACATAAGCCCGCCTTCGGTCCCTATCCTGAGTAAGATTAATCTATTTCCTACCATCAAATCCCACCTCCCTCAAATTCATTTTAGTATTATCCTTCCATCTACGCCTTTGGCCTTCCCAAATATATTTTCCCCTTAGGTCTTCCAACTAACACTCCAGATGCATTTCTAGATTCGCCCATACGTGTTACATGCTTAGTCTGTTCTTCTTTGACTTTGGAGAACATTTGAGGCAATAATAAAATTCTTCGATTCGACGGTCTAGAACTGGCCAGCTTATTTTGATTCCCTTCACACACATTATCGGAATAATAGCTGATACTGTACCTTCTCAAGCCTCTGGCAGATAAAATGATTTTCTGATTGTCGTACGTAAAATAAAATGTTGCTATAAAATGCTCAGAATGAGAATAAGTGCCAATATGTACGATAATTGTTGTTGTTGTTTATTGACATTTCTGGCTTTCAGCCAGAGGCCGTTTTAGGGTCTTACACGCGCAGGATGCCCTCTCCAGCCATTGTACATAAATAATAATACAAATGCATATATATATATATATATATATATATATATATATATATATATGAGACTATTTCTGGCATAAGTGCCAGTAGGTGTGTGAGTGCAGTGATTGATTCCTTTCATTTTGGTGTAGGCCTAATTTGTTGATTTGCGATATTTAAGGAATGGTGAACGGGAGAAGAGTTCGGGATAAAAGATATCAGCTGATAGACAGCTGATATGGGGAGATTAAGAGGAAAGCAAGAAATTGGGAAGAATGGGAGATACTGGGTTTGCAGTTAAAGACCCGCTCTTAGGCAGAACACTGTGCATATACACATACATACATACATACATATATACATACATCATACATACATATGTACGTACATACATTTTTTTTTTTTAGATTTTTAAGTTTCCCCTTCCGGTGGCAGAAGCGTCTGAATGGTTATGGAGACTTTCATGGTGTAGTGTTATTTTATTGATCTGCCTCTCTGTTGCTGTCGTGTGTCCTCTCAGAGAGTATTCAAATTTCCAACACGTGTTTGCGGTTTTGTTTGTGTGTTTTAGTTTGGTGGTTGGGGCTGGTGGTAGTTGTAGAGGAGTTTCTCCAGCGTTGTTCTGTTGTTTGTGTTCGGTGGATTTACGAAGATGTGTTGTGTATATACGCGATTTACTGCCGAATGTGTGTATTTCCTGTTTATGTTGTTTAGATGTGTTAAGAGTGGCTTCGTTTTTGTCGTAGTGTAAACTGTGTTGTTTTTGGTGCGTCTGTGCAGTGGAAGATTTGGCGGAGAATTCTTCTTTCGCGGGGTTCGATTTTTGATTGGGTTGTTGGAGGGGCTTGTGTGAAGAAAATGGAGGGATGTATGCATAAGGATCGAACCAATGCTTTGTGTAGGTGGAGGAGAGTACGATAATAGTAGGACGCTGTAGATAAGGTCAAGAACCCTGTCACAATAGTGCAAAATTATTATAACCTACACTTTATCTTAACTATGTTGTAACAATACCCTTACCCTATTTAAGGTATATGAAATTCATGTTATCATTGAAATGTAAATCGAAATGTTAGTACAAGTGTTAATTGCTTGCCATGACATGATTTTAGACTGCTTATTTTAGTAATCTTCAAGGTGAAGACACGCATAAAATATTGCAAAATCTGTTTTCCACTTTGCTGCTTAAATCAGCATTTTCCAAACTTTTTCAACACGTGGTACATTAAAGGTGTTATTTAAAATCCCGCGGCACGTCCTTATAATCTACAGTCGTTCCTAACTAGCGAGATTTATTTCATACTTTTTTTTTTTTTTTTTACAAATTTACAAAGATTTTTGTGCGAGATCTTGCGTATTTGCTTGGTTTCCGCACAAAACCAATCCGCGGAAAGTCTAAAATTCCACATTCAGTATTCCCAACCTAACACACATAAAAATTTCCCTCTTCTTGCCGCTTAAGTGACATATTGATTTTACTGCTTTAGGCTTTTAACATATTATTTTTAGAGACGTCCAATATAGTAATAATTATAAATTGGAAACTTACCACTGCAATTTCACCTAAATTGCACTGTTAATTATTGTTTTTAAATATTGGCAAAAATTAAGTAAACTCTACAACTCCACTAAAGTTACTGCATTCGTGATGCAAGTAACATTAAGGAAGCCGTGAAAAAATCAACAAGATTCCAGACTCATCATAGACTGGGGGAAAAAAAGACAAACGTATATCACGGCCTGCTGGAGTATAGTAAACATAGAAAACATTTTAAAGCAACAATGTTAAAGATAGATATTTTTGTTTTGCAAATTTGCCGTCATTGAACAGAAACCAAGATGGAGATTTCATTGCAACTAATTAGAAATTCCTTTTTCAGGTATGTAATGAACGATCTTCGCACAATAGTAATATGCGTTATAAGAGCTGTATGTTGAAGTTTTCATATTCGAGGAAAAGTTTGAAAAAGCGAAAAGTAGTTGAGCTTTTTTAATTTCCGAGAATTGAAAGAAAACATACCGCTCGTGTATCGTACATTATTTTGTGCAAAGATCGTTTATTACATACCTGAAAGAGGAATTTCTAATTAGTTGCAATGAAATCTCCATCTTGGTTTCTGTTCAATGACGGCAAATTTGCAAAACAAAAATATCTATCTTCAACATTGTTGCTTTAAAATGTTTTCTGTGTTTACTATAGGCCTACTCCAGCAGGCCGTGATATACGTCTGTCTTTCCCCCCCCCCCCCAGTCTATAAATGCGAACTTAAAACAAACGGAAAGATTATGTAATGATTTAGAGTTTACTTAATTTTTGCAAATATTTAAAAACAATAATTAACAGTGCAATTTAGGTGAAATTAAATTGCAGTGGTAAGTTTCCAATTTATAATTATTACTATATTGAACGTCTCTAAAAATAATATGTTAAAAGCTCAACTACGTTTCGCTTTTTCAAACTTTTCCTCGAACATAAAAACGTCAACATGCCGCTCTTGTAACGCATATTACTATATTGCAAGCAAAAATTACATACAATAACAAATATTTTACAATACTGTTGTAATACTCGTATGTGAATATTCTTCAAAATTCGAAATTGATTACCAATCTCATAGTAAAATAGCCTAGATAGATAGGGTAAGGGTCCACAAGTGTGGACTTTTTTATTCATGTTTGACCAATGAATTAGCAGGCAGTATAAGTAGCCATCGGATGCATGAATGCGTTCGAACAGGCGGTGATATGTGCACAATAACATGAAACAATAGCCTACGATATAATAAATAGTGATCACAAAGACTATAGAATAATCAACCGATATGATCTTATGAAGGTAACAAGTGACCATCACATAATACTAAATTTATAGATTACAAATTGAATATTCATAAAATAAATATTGCTTTGAAAGGTACAAGTAATTATATTTGGTAATTTGCTACGAGACGTAGTTGCATATAGACCAGTTTTACACTAAATCTAAAATTTGTTTTTTTAAGATATACTAAAACGCTAAACTGACCTGACCTAACCTTTTCCTAAATCTGTGAGAGGTTAGGTTAGTGTTTTAGTATACGTTGTATCCTAGATTACATATGTAACAGATAACTCCTCGCTACGTTAAAATCGGCAGCACTTTGAAGAGAACAACCGCCAGGATCGCCACCCGTCCGCCGTAAACGAACACGAGATGGCAGCATAGTCGCTAATGCAATTCAAATGGGAATTATGTCGTGACTCCTTATTTAACAACTAGATGGCAGCGTAGTAAACCTGACAAAAGTTGTTAACCTCAAAGCCTGTAAGCCCGACATATCTGTTACATATATGATCTAGGGTTGTATAGACTAAGGTTAGGTTTAATGTAAAAGTTGTCTATATGCAACGACAAACTCTCCTTGACTTCACTGATGCAAAATCATCAATTATATCATCAAAATTTAAAGACCTAGCAAGATCGCTCTCCAGACTAAGTAGGCCAAGGTTACTCAGTCTTTCTTGGCACATTGTTACTCTGAATACATTTTTATTTCCTTCGTTTTGTTTGAAGTTGGTGTTAATGTGTTAGTATGTGCAAGTGAAACAAATTTAAACACACTATTTCCTAACTCTGAGTCATGGCATGTAACATGCGACCTTGGAAAACTATAAAGTCGTTCGAAAAAGTACCCCCAACCTGCCTAATAACCTTCTACGTACGGGAACAAGAGCCTTTACAGTATTATTTTCAAATTCAAGAATGGTGAATGTGTTCCTAGAGACTAGTAGATACTGGCTAGTGTGGATTGAAACAAATCAGTAACTGTACTATTTTCCCGAATTTGTTTCACTCCACACTAGCCAGTCTCTGGCAATACATTCTCCATTCTTGAGTTTTGAAAATACTGTAATATTATTAGCACTTTTGATCAGTTTCAAAGTGATGTTCAGGAAAGAAGTGTGGTTTCATTTATGAATGTTGTTTAAGGTGACTATGTTATTTTCTTAAATATGAGAAATGACAATGTAGAAGAAATTCCATCATTAATAACTATACAAATGTGTTGAACAAGGGAAAAAACATTCCAAATCAAATGTCAAGAAAAGTGGAAAGAAGTCATGAAGAGTTAGGCCTAAGTCTAAAAGTGACAAAACATGAAGAATTGAAATTCAAGACGAATTAGGCTAAGGATCCTAGGTTGTCAACATCCATCTATTAAAAATATAAAATATAAGGTGATTTATTATTATTATTATTATTATTATTAGTAGTAGTAGTAGTAGTAGTAGTAGTAGTAGTAGTAGTAGTAGTAGTAGTAGTAGTAGTAGTAGTAATAGTAGGCCTAGTAGTAGTAGTAGTAGTAATAGTAGGCCTAGTAGTAGTAGTAGTAGTGGTAGTGGTAGTGGTAGCAGCAGTAGTTGTATTAGTAGACGTTGTAGGCCTAATATTGGCTGACCTTGTTTAACTGTGTTGATTTTGAGTAGACCTATGTGTTATCCTTGACAAAGTACAATTATTACTGCATGGTGTACCGAAAATTTTACTTTATGTTTTCATTAAATTGACATGTCATGAGTGACGACAGAAAACAGCTCAGGGGAGCGAGCTTCAGACATTACTAAAAATGAAATGGGGATCGGGGAGAGCAGATGCGCTTGTGCCTATAATAATCGGCAAATTCTAAAAAATATTGTCCCTGAGATTCCTGAGATATTTGTTTATGTTTGGGAAATGGTCAAATTCGAAAACCATTTCTAATCACATATATTGCAGTCTAACTTCCTAATTAATTTAATTCTAACTCCTAATTTAAAAACTGTACAGACACGCTAAAATATCACAGCATTTGCTATTACTACCCGCTACTGGATTAATCTTACACAGGATAGGGACTGATCGTGGCGGGCTTATGTGAGGGCGGCAATGAACCTGCGGGTTCCTTAAAAGCCATTTGTAACAGGTTAATCAGCAGGCCTATTAGATATTTATTTCATCGCTGCAAGTTGTGCAAGAAAAATCGCACATTTGTACTAATCATGTATTGTGACTGCTGTTTGCTTTAGTAAAAATCGTGACACTTCAACGTCAATATATTTTAAAAAAAGAAAGGGATAAGTTAGGCCTACTTACAAATGATTAAATTATGGAGTCAGGGAAATGGAAGATAATACAGTACCTTAATTCAGTGGAATAATAATAATAATAGTAATAATAATAATATAATAATAATAATAATAAATGAATACGTGAAAAGGGTAGACTACAGTGTTCATGTAAAATATATTAAGTTTCTTTCATTATTTCCGAAAAGGTACGGTGTATGAATTGAACAACAGAAAGGTAGTACCTTAGTTTATAATATGTAATATCTTTTAATATCAAGAATGACAGCCTTTTATTGTAATATAATTGAGACGTAGAAGTTAGGAAATTACGTCTATTGTCCATAAAATATTGTACGAAGCATTTAATAAGCAATGGTGAGTCCTTCAGATGTCCCAAATGGCAATGTCATTTAAGTGTTCTGCTATGAATATTTAGTATAGAACAGCGCTCCGAGTGGCGGAATTGGCATTACGATGGAACCACTTCAGACCCGTATTTCAAGCGCTATGCGCCAGCTTGTATAATCTCGTAAGCAACGGTTTAGATACAATTCATATTAATACAGTTTCTTTATTTTGATCCATCTGTTCTTTATTTAAACTTTAAATTAGGGAGGATGTTTTGCCTCACCCTTTACTTTGGTCAGTGTTTACATCAAGGGCGGTTCTTATTATGGCTATATTATACATGTAGTCATTAACATAATTTTTTCTCCAAACAGTATTGATAATAATGTAGGACTATCTTGTTCTTACCTAATCTATGTTAATTTATTTATTTAATGTCTTGCAAACGGAAAATGTATTATATATCTTGTTATTTATTATGTCTTTTGGCAGTTTTAATATTCTTTGGAAAACTTAAGAGTGTTAAAATTAAATTCATACTAGAAATCTTATTTTGTGTGTGTGTATTTTTTGAGTTTGTAATATGTGTTTGTATCTAATGACGAACCTATAATCTGTAATAGATTGTACAGGGAATGAATAAATACAATACAATACAAAAATTGTAACTAGTTTGGTCATGGTAGCGGTAATAGTAGTCCTTAACTAGGATGACCAGGTTTACATCGATAAAAAAAGAGGACGCAAAGCTTAAAAAAGGAGGACATTGTTCGAAAGAGAGGACAGAAAATATATACTTAGATTTGGACTTAGACCCTATATTATACTTTAAATTATTTACATTTACAGTACAGATTTAGGATTATATCATGTACTTTTAAAAGTATGTTAATATCTATTTTATTACAAAATAATTATGATAAACTTAGTAATAATAATAGTAATAATAATAATTTTACATTAGTTACATATGAAAGTCAAGATAACTATAATATTAAAGAGGACAGAAAATATATATTTACATTTAGGTTTAGGCCTATATTATACTTAAAATTATGTCAATATCTATTTTATTACGGCATGCTTATGATAAAACTTAATAATGTAAAATTATTTTACAGTTAGCTACATATGAAATCAAAGACAATAACAAATAGGAGCAAAGAGAGTTATGATCGTTGGCAAAGAGTGTATTTTGTCGATGCTGCTGCCACCTACAGGCAAATTGCTTTAAAAAGGAGTCAAATCAGATAATTTCAAAACATCAGACATACAAGTTACGAAAAGGAGGACATTTCTTGATTTTTTTAAAATCCGCCCGGACCCCGGATAAAGGCCTAAAAAGGAGGACATGTCCGGACAAAAAAGGACTTCTGGTCACCCTATACTTAACTAAGGTTTCATTTGGAGAATTTATTCAGCGTCAAAATTTAACATGGACCAGAAATATCTTATGAATTTTGCCTGCGGTCTTCTATCAGGGATAAGTTTTCTTTTAAGTGCTATAAATCTACGACACGGAATCGGTAGTTTACTTTCCACGCTAAGGAGTGTATTGTCTTTTAAAATCCATCGCCTTAGGTGGGATTTAAACCGCGGACCTCATACCCAGAGGTCACTACAGTAACAGCAAGCTTGTCATGAAAGACTCGATCATAGTAAGCGTCGGAACCATGCATTCATCACATTGTTGCAGATATCTGATTGTAGTGCTGAGAATGCTGACTTGTATCTATGGTAATGACGCTTACGATGATCAGAACTTGACTAAGCGAGGATGATAAATTATGAGTAGCAATCTGTCATGTTAAGGACTTAGATTTTACTGATCTCAGCCACGTCTGTAATTGACTGTGAAGCTTAAGTGGCTGCTTTCATTTATCCAGAAGTTCGACCACAGTATCCAACATGAAGTTACCTTTCTACACCTTAATCGGCCCTGCTCTCAAAGTATGAATATATCTAAAATTGTTTATATTAATTATTCTGTAAGCTACATAATTGTTTTCTTTTACTTACTGGTTATTATACACTCATCACTATGTAATTCATATTTTATACTTATTTCATAGTTATTTTATATTCCAACATCATTGAGAACGATGAATATTTATTCATGTTTGTTTTCTGTATTTCTTAAAATAATGTTTATGTGCCATGATAATTTTCATTTTGTCTTTATTTGCCTAAGCCAGTGGTTCCCAAACTTTTTTGCCGCGGATCCCTTTCGACTCGAGAAAAGATTCACAGATCCTCAAATTAATTAAATTTAATTCAATTGTTTTATTAATTTATTATTAATTAATTTAACACTTTGTTACATGGCACACATAGGGCGTCAGGAGGAATTTTATTGCCTGTATAGGTAAAACCAAGAGACGCCAAAATGATTAATATATTTTCGTTTTTTGGTTGATTCACTCTTTTTTGAAATTAGCAGCGCTGGAGTGTGATACATGACAAGGTGATCGACGGGTTTCTGAATTTGTAGAACTGTCATTTTTTTGTCTTTCACTAGCCACCGATCCCCTGAGACGACACTGTATAATATGAAAATTAAAATTATTCGTAATATTAAATTAATATTATTATGTTCGGAATCAAAGACAAGTGGTTATTAACACAGTTTAATATGAACACCTCACAATATAAGCCTGTTCGTACCAGTGTTGCCAACTCAGAATTCCATTTACAGCTGCACAAGCTTAAAAAGACCGCTAAATTGTACTTGAAAAACTCCAGATTTTTCTTGACACATCACATTCAAATTTGAAATATAAACAATACAGTTTTAGGAACTGGAGAATTTTATAAAAATGTGGACTAAATTATGGAAAGTGTGTATCACTTCGTAGGCTCTATGTTCTATGCAAAATCGTATGGAAAATTATTAAATCAATAATATTTTGCATTCAATATCACCCTAGATCATTTACATCGAGCTTTACAACTATCACCGGCAACTTCTTGCATCTAATCTTTTAACATTTTTTTTTTTTTTCACATCTCTAAACTTTTGTACGTATGGAGTTTTACGCGGAATATTTCTTCAAAATTGAATGAAGTAGATCAAGAATAATATACTGGACACTTCGGAAACAATCACATTCACAATCACACCAGTCGGTTCGAAATCTGATTTCATACTGAGCTGGAGACGTCCCTGCCAACAATGAGTCTGGTTTTAAGTTTTAAGTATGTCTGTGTTACATAGACTACAATGCGGAATGATAAATTAAATAATATATAATATAAGACGACATTAAGATATATGGATCATATGAGGAGACAAAGAGCAAGGCAGAAGGTAGGAAAGCCTGGAGAATACTGGCTTTGCAGTGAAAGACCTGCCCATGGGCAGAACACTATGAATGAATGAATCATAAATTATCATAAATGAAAATAATAATTCAGTTCATTATCCATTGTTTATGATTAAACATATCAATTCATTTAAAAAAACAATGCCTACATGATTAGACTAAGAGTTTAACGAATGTGGCAGACCTTATTTGTACAATAATGGATGTGGTTGTACGAAATCGAGTTATCATGAAACATTGATATTTTATACTCGCACAATGAAAAATTATTATTGTGATAATACCATATTAATCTCTGGTTTATGATTAACTAATGTTGTTGTCCGCAAGTATATATAAAAACAATATAACAGCTTTACAGAAAAAAACTTAAAAATATCGTCTCCCTTTGCCGGAATCATAAAAAAACGCAAAATAAATAGCTAGCCGCTGAAGGTAAAATTCTGTAGCTGACCATAGTCCTGAAAACACCAGATTTAGCTACAGTACCGCTGACTTGGCAACACTGGTTCGTACTAAATGAATAAAAACTGACTTCACAATAAAAGTAGCAGAAGCAGAACGCGTGCACAACAATGGAAAAAATTCGTTTCTTTAAAAAAAAATACCGTAAAAATTTATTGCTGACTGAGGAATAACATTGTCAATCAAATTTATTTTACAATTAAGACGTTAAGTCTCCGAGCACATTTACAAAAACTTATTCTCACACTGTTGGTCTCGAGAGAAAAAACTGCAAACATTCACGAAGGAGATAAGAACTATTAATAACTCGCCACCCTCGCCAAACAGACAAACACTTTCAATAGAATGGCTACCTTAACTGAAAAAAGAAAGTAGTTTTTTTTTTACAACAGCTCGAAGGCCAGCTCACGCAAGGGTGAGATCTGGTCATATACTCTTGCCGAATATACTAATTTTCACAATTACAGTCGTGTACGGTAGTGTACAATCGCGTCGAGAAGTGTTGGCGGATCCCCAGTGATCCGTGGAGACACTTTGGGAACCACTGGCCTAAGCAATGATACTACTCGACCAAGACGGGTCCCGTTGTGGCAGAATGAGGAACTCCGTGCTCGCTGCCTATGTTCACTGCTGGAGTGTCGTCACATCCAATGCCTAGAGTTTCAATCTGGTTGCAATGCCGCTTGTAGGGAGACGTGTGTTTCGTAGCCAAGCGCGGAGCATTATTTATAATGCCATAAAGTTTTGTGACGAAGAAAAGACAACTGGTTTATTTCTACCTCTGTCGAAGACAAGAGAGCGTGCTGCAGCTATTGTGAAGTTAAATAGGGAAACAATTAGTAGGTTTAGGAAGGAATTAAAGAATGTGAGGACAAGGGTGTAGAAATATCGACACCAAACAGAGTTAGATGACCTCCTGCAAATAAGGTTGAATTAGACGACATGGACAAATGTATCATAAGAAGAGAAGTTCATAAATATTATAGTCTCTACAAAGAGCTTCCAACATTAGGAAAGTTGCATAAATTTTGTAAGAGAGAGATAAGTTTTAAAGGATGCAAGGAAACTTCACGAAAATTCATACTCTCCATGGGGTGTGCATTAAAAAAATGTAGAGATAAAAGGAAATATCTAGTAGAAAGCTCTGATATAGTAACGCGTTATTTACCTGGACGAAACATGGTTCCATACCCATTACACTGTCCACAAATGTTGGCAAGACGTAAACGTGTCAGGAGTTTATACAAATAGCAGTGCAGGTCAACGACTCATAGTAGCTCATGCTGGTGGCAGTGATGGTTTTATACCGGGTGCTTTCTTCATATATGATGTCCGGAGTCCGGCCCCTTTAAAATGCTAGGTAAGAAATGTATATCAAATGAAATTTTGTATAAAATACAGTACCTACCTTACTTTCGATTCATGTTACTGTCGATTCATGTTCCCTCTTTACGAACACCGATGTTGTGGTGTGTTTTCTGAATAGATTCCTATGTGTGTGAGCATGTGATAAAATAAAACTAAACAATAAAGTTAACTATATATACGAACATATAACATATAAAGCGTGTTAATAATAACGAAACAAAAGCGCAGTTCAGCATATGCTTCATTTTGCATCTGATGCGGACTTTACAACACGGCCTGTATTGTGAAGCGAATCGCAGCGCCACCAAATAAAACGGTTCCCACCTTGGTCGCGTAGGACCAAAACAAAAACAAAATCTTTGTACATAATCCAAGCTATATTCACATTGGTTTGAAGTGATTTATTACAGAATACATTCAAGACTAATTTGGAAACATTTTAAACGAATTATCTTTGTACCAAAAGGGATAGGCATGCTCTCTGGACCAAATGATCGTATTTTAATTATATGGATACAATAGCAATTAAGAAACGTGTTAAAGGTGCCTGCACCAAAATATATTCTTCCCGAACCAGAATGATCGCATTTCAAGTATTTGTAATTTACTAGAATACGCTGCACTTAAAAGGCGTTTCTTTTCCTAACAAGTAAGCGGAACAAATTTAAGAAATTACCTATCCTCATTTCTTTCAAATACATTGCCCTGGACCAAAGACTTTAGAAGCATATTCAGTTTTCGATTTATTTGGTCCAGGGCGCATTGGCATTTAATAGTGACTCATTCTGATAAATTATTTGCCTTCAATGACAATTAAGAAACATGTTAAACGAATACAATTTTCTTTGCATAAAAATGGATGACTCCTGGGAAAAATGATAGTACTTTAATTTTATTATTAAGTTACTTCATAGTTCCATCTGGTATTTTATGAGTTGTGTAGGCCTACTATACGAAATTGAAAATATTGTTACTCGAGTAGATTACAGTACGTGGAAGAATACATCTATCTGGGCCAATTGGTCGGATTCAAAAGCTGCATGACGAGAGAACTAAAAAGAAGAATTGCATCAGCATGGAGAGCTTTCTGGTCACTGCAATTCATACTCCTTGACAAGAAACTGAACCGCAAACTAAAGCAGGAGGTGCTGCAGTCCTGTATCCTCCCAACCTTACTTTACGGCTGTCAGACCTGGAAACTGACCGCGAACCAGAAGACACAGATTCAGATCTGCCAACGCAAAATGGAGAGGAAAATCCTAGGACTCTCCCTCAGAGACAAGATTTCCAACACCAGACTCAAGCAGATGACAAACACAAGAGACATGGCACACCAAGGGGAGCGCCTGAAATGGAAATGGGGAGGCCACGTGTCGAGACTTCAAGGCTGCAGATGGGCGCATATTTCCACCACGTGGGACCCACGCATCGGGAGGCGAAACCGAGGAAGACCTGGGACCAGATGGGCGGACTTCTTCAAGAGCCTAGCTGGACCCCTGTGGTCCAGAACAGCCAAGAACCGAGAAGAATGGAGATCGCTACAGTTTGCCAGTATCGAGTGAGAGTGCAAGTGTACACACACGAACGATGAACAAAACTTATTGTATATAGAACAGAACCTACCGTCATGCGGATTAGCTCACCGCATGATCTCTAAAGAGCTCCCCTTTTTAGGAGGCCATAGCCCTTCACGTGAAATCCAAAGGCTATTTCATTCATTCATTCATTCATTCATTCATTCA
The DNA here is from genome assembly GCF_040183065.1 of Periplaneta americana. Classification (NCBI taxonomy): domain Eukaryota; kingdom Metazoa; phylum Arthropoda; class Insecta; order Blattodea; family Blattidae; genus Periplaneta; species Periplaneta americana. The sequence continues at coordinate 129,157,015 of NC_091122.1, read as the reverse complement.
TTCATTCATTCATTCAATGGTAGTTTACATATTTTGGTTTAGATGAATCACTGAATTAGTTTTAGTTTGTATAATATTTAACTTCAAATTAGCTAGTATAGTTATATTTAGGGTTCGTATTCCAGCTACTATAAACTGGAATAAAGTTGCCTCATTCGAACTATATGTGACGTCACAGCGCAGGTATAAGTACGTTCGTATAGAAAATAGTTCACATCCTCTGCCCTCGTCCTCTAGAAAGTCAAAATCGGGACGCAGTCATACTGAGTAGTCTTATCGATCACTGCCCTTACTAGTCGTATTATTTAAATAACTACATCTTTGTTACTGATTGAAGGTTCATTGCAGAGGTAAAATGCCTTAGGTAAGACGCTCAATCGTGTAATACTACAGTGCATAATTGAGGATATTTGAACTAATATTTTCACTGTCAATATAGACAACATTACATATAAATTGTGTAACGTAAACCTAAAAGTGACAAAAAACAGTGCACTGAAAGACTCTGCAATACCAAAAGGCACAGAAAGTATGTTGAACGTATTCCAAAAGAACCAGTACCATCAAAAGCTGAAAATTATGAAGATATTAACTCGACGTTTAGCATGAAGTTTTGTAGCCTACCATGATGTTCAGTGAAAACATTCCAATTAATAAATTAAATAATCTACATTTTAGGGAATTTCTAGAAAAAATACGTATAAAATTAGTGGGTTTTCAGTGAAGAACAACATGCAATATCCTAATGAAACACGAAAAAATATCAGACAATATCATGCACTGTATCATGCACCAATAACGTCATTTGCTATTGAAAGAATTTCTTGCAATTTAAAATCATTTCAAGTGACATCCGCATATGTTCAAGTTCGTAACTTAAGAACGAACGTTATTATTCACTGCAAAGATCACGACGAAAATTAACATCACGGCTCAAACATGTGTTTACTAGCATAGCTTCAGAATGTCGGGAGTTGACTGTACTCCACGGACACACAGCGACGACCTGTTTCTTTATATCCTTATCCGTGTATTACCTGTGTTTGGGGTACTATATACCCAATGTGTCTTAAACTTCAGTCTTTAGGTAGCTGGAATACTAAGCCTAATTATATTCATGAGTCCGTATCCTTCTGAGTCTTTATACTGTATGTTACATAATATATCAGTGATGTCAAAGAAGTGCATTTTTCTGACCTTGACGTCGTGCGCGGGCAGCAAGCGCTAAGTATGGAAAGAGGAAGGGTTGTGTATATGAATAAGCAACCTGTTGGATTAAGAAAACAATGGTGCACAAACTTCAAACGGAACATGAAATTTTATGTCGTTATTTTTATATGGCTTCTTTCTGTTTAATATTATCTATATTGTCTGTAAAACGAAAGTACTAACACTGATTTCTTAATATTGCACTTGTGTTTTAAATCTTAATAACATAATAGAGAGTTAAGAAGGAATATTCACTTAAATTCCATAGTAGTATAATATTATACTGTATTAAGTGAATGAAACACATTCATAAAAAAGTGATATTTCAAAGAAAGAGATTGAGTATGACATGATAAGTTGGAATTTATATTGATGGTACCTTTAGCCTTACAAAAGTAATCAATAAACTAATCAAAACAATATTACAGTACAAAGCAAAATTACCTAGGTACTGTATCTGTTTCAAGTGTAACTAATATTACATAACAAAACTCTTATCGCATTATGCTTTTAAGGTGATATTTGTGAGCAACTTCCTATCATCAGAATATTAAATTATTTTCTCGAAATCTGCTGAAGCTATAGAGCTGACATTTTTACAACACATGGGCACGAATCTTTTGCTTATGATGTAAGAGTAGTTGCTTTGTTAATTCATTTCCTTACAAACAATTTCCATGCGAATATTTTCAAAATTTTCAATACACCATCTTCAGTAATACGTATATACGGTATATTAGATTTACGAAAACATTCTGTAAGGCTACTAAATAAATAGGCCTATACCTGAAAATTTCACTTTTCTATACGAAAAGTTGAGAAAATGTTTCTTTTGAATAAAAAAAAATCAAACTTGTGAAAAATGGGCATTAAAATTAAAACTTACATTCTTATAAAGCACTTATACTTCTCAGGCAAATCTAAAAATTAACATGGATACAGTTCTAATAAGTTCTCTTCCCTTTATCTATTGAATCAGTGCTGGCCATCCCTGAATATAGCTCGACCAAGCGGCATATACTACCTCTTTCGTCTGTCTCTTTCCTTTCCGCTGTAAAGCGCTCAGGCTCTCCTGGCCTCTAAAGCGCGCGCTTACTCCTGTGGATATCAATTGACATGCCTGTAATATATGTATGAATATACAGTATATAATATCAAATGTGTTTGTTTGTGTACTATGTATTTTCATGCATTGCATTGTAGTGCAGAAAATTTTGAAAGTAGGCCTACTTGGTCTGTCTGTTGATATATGGAACATTTTGTTTTCTTCCCACAGAAATATTCGAAGTTTTACAACCGGGTGTGTGCCCCTCGAATGTTTGGATATGATTTCTTCGTCATCTTCATGGGCATATTGGGAGCTGTAAGTATTCTTTCTGTGCTGTATATAGAAGTAAAATAGAATCGCTTATTTCAGAAACCAGCCAAGCTCCAACTTTGTCAATTGTGGGAAAATAAAAAAAAAACTGTATACCATCAGACTAAATTGTTTGGTAGTGGTTTTAATATTCTTTGCTGAAACTAATACATATTTCAATTCTTTTTTTATCTAAGGAAAATTATTTTGTGCTTTTTAACTTTGCAGCAAAAAATACGAAAAAAGTTTTGCACTTAACTGGTGTCTGCAATAAACGAGTAGTGCAAACGCATTTTTATGACATAATTCTCGAATTGTTTAGGATTTTGTTATAAAACACATATTTAAAAAATGTGTAATTAGGTTTAGACTACATTGCTGATACAAAAATAATTTTAACGAAGAAATTTAGGGCTCAGATCGAAAGACTAATGAAGAGTGTCCAATATAATATGTTAGAGTTTTTATAAGCTTTCAAATGAAAGAATATTCTTACACGTAAGCCTAAGTAATATTTTGATAAGTATGCCTAATAAATGATGATTATAAACTTACTTTTTCGAAGGGTAGGTCATTTGGGTGGGTATGTCAGGCGAAAGATCTGTTTTCATCAGAGTGAAGGTTGATTGAATGATTCCCTCAATATTTGGCTTTGCTATCACTTTTCCAGAAGTGTTCTTGTTGTAACAAAACTATTTGTATATCGATATCTTGAAACTCTCCTTTTGATCTTTAGGAACAGCTCTACCAGGGGTTTCGTCTGAGTTAGTAAGCTTTTTGTATGAATGAGGCCATCATGTTTTGAAATTTCTGATATCTTGGGAGGTAACTCTATGAATAGTAAAACGATTTGTTTTAAAGATCCGGATCGAAGCCAGTTTTCCATTATTTATAATGGACACACTATTTAACAGAGACATGGACAACTACTAACGTGTACCACATAAGAATGATTTCAAACAACTAAATGCTAACAGCACTGTTGCCAACATATTGCCCTACAATCTCGCTAACTTTTCAACAAAACGTAGCTAAATCTCTCCAAAGTTTGTTAAAAAATCCCTAGAAATGTCGCTAAAAATTAATAATAAATATCACTGAATAAAAATAAGAAAAACATACATATGCGGAGGAAAATATCATTTCCTCGTCGTCAACCTCTTCTACGGAGTATGGTTGTGTTGTTGACGGCTGTGATGTTGAGGTGGAAGGTGTGGGAACAGCTGATTGTGAATACATTACACTTTGTGGCAAATTGTATAATTTTAAAAATCTTATATTAAAATATATTAAAACCAGCAAAAACTACAGACTTATTTGCTTCACACGAACTGTTGACACAAAATTCCAAAACTCAATTGTCTCGGGTCGGTTCAGAGTGGAAAATTTCCGCGTTGCGGGGAAGAACCAAGATTACATCAGCTGCAGCTCCCGACTCGTCATGTGTCAATCAAAGTTGCCACCGTTTATGGGTGTTGGAGCAGTAGTATTGAGAGAGAAACCTAATCCGTGAGAATCATTGAATCAGCATCTTTCACCCCTGAGCACTGATCACAAATATACAAGATCAGGGCTTTCACTAGGCTACTCAGTCATGCACCCATTCCTCTTCTAAAACTAAGAAGTGTATGACTTCAGTTGAATGTTTTAACTTAAAAGAAAGAAAACAGTTGAATACAAAATCAACCAGAAAAGTCGCTAATCGTATTTTACAAAATTTGTCGCCGAGACTGATTCATAATTCCCTAGATTTAGCGATTTATCGCTAAATATGGCAACACTGTAACAGGCAAGCGATGAATCAGCAATGCACAGAATTTGTTATAAGTTACTTGTGATTGGCTACAAAAAGTATAATTAGAAAAGTATTATAATTAATTAATTCTATTTAAAAATAAGAATACTGGTATTAAATTATGCTACAAAAATGATAAATTTGCTTTCGAAAGTAACAAGAGTAAGGTGGTCCGCGGAACTGTTCTAACTTAAAAAAGTGATCCTCATTTCAAAAAAGTTTGAGAAACGCTAGCCTAGACCTAAATCCGGCACTGTAAGTATCCCGTAACGGATGCCCATACTCAGGTAAGTGAGAAAATGTCAGAACTTCAGCCTGCAGTAAACTGCGAACATCTTAGATGTCGGATTGCAACTGATCCTTAGGATACCAAAAGAAGTACCGTGCCATCTATCCTACAGCCCAAACTCTTTATCCTGTGATATACATTCTTTTGATTCGTTGAAAGATAATCTGTATCGAAAGTATTTAGGGTCAATGACCACACATAGAAAAAAGTACCGCAATGATTGTGACGACAAGGCTAACAAGTATTTGCTACAGAATAAGCGGCTCCGTGAAGAGACTGGAAAAGTGAATAAAATTAAAGAGAACTATGTGGAGAGAAAATTAGTAAGGATTTAATGAATTGTTAGTGTACCGCTGCCTTTGTATTTGATCTGTACTTATCAATGACCTCATTATTTCATTGTGAAGAATGTGAATCTGAACTGAAAATTAAAACAAACAATTGCTACGGGCGTACTCTAGGGCAGCAAGCGGCACTCATGCTCCGAAACTTAGTAGGGCATGGGTTCGAATCCGGTTTTGGCTGATTATCTGATTAAATTTTTTAATGATGTTTTCCCGAACTATAGTCCCGTCGCTCTAATTTCCGGCAGCCAATCACGTTGCAGGTCGGCTACATTTAAACGTGTGCGTCTTATGATTCCCTGATGAAGACGTTGTGCATTTCCTAAGGCTCGATAAATACTTAATATAATCGCCCGCCATTTTGGCTCTTTCGTTGGCGTTCGCAGAAAGGATACGAGGACGTTATTTTCCGCTAATTATTTGCTGAATTACAGTGCGTTTGATTTATTATCATAGGAACTACTACATGATAATGCTTAACAGTGTGGCAAATAGATTCCTCTTCTGGTAGCTCGGCAACGAAAGAACAAAAATGGCGAACGATACTACCAACCTAGACTTTATAGAGCCTTTTCTTCCTAAGACGTAAGCAAAGAGGAGGAGTCACACCGGGAATAACAGCGTCGCGACTATACAGGTTGTATCTAAATTGGTGTCAAATATTTCGGGGATGTGTTCGTAACACAAAAACATTACAAAAGGTTCATATGAACATTGGTCTCAAAATAATTTATTTCAGAGTTAAAAGACAAATTTTAATGTTACAAAAATTGCTCGAAGTGGCTTCCTCCTGATTCGATGTATCCCCTAAACCTGCGTTACATGCTCTGACGTACTCTGTTGAAAATTCCTGGAGTGTTTCGTATTTCGTGAAATCCATTTGGTTACGCTCTCAGAATATCGCACAGGAGTCGCATAAACAAAGGACTTTAAATGTCCCCAGACGAAGAAATCCATTGGGTTCAAATCAGGCGATCGAGCAGGCCATGCAATGAATCCCCTTCGACCAATACATCTTTGGGGAAATCGATCATTAAAAAAATTATGAACTATCAGACTGAAATGAGCTGGAGCAGCATCGTGTTAAAACACATTCGTTGGATGACGTCCAGAAGCACATCTCCAATTAAATGATGCAAATCATTTCGTTCTGTTCACTCACAGAATACATTTTCTTCTGATTTCTTCGCTCTACAAAATACAAACAAACAAAAAACCATCAAACAATCAGCGATCAATGAAGGGACAAATTCTTTAATAAGTCCCTAACGAATGGTTTTCAGACCCATATTCTGATTAACTTTTTTAATTGTTTTGATGTTAGGAACACGTCCCTGAAATATTTGACACCAATTTAGATACACCCTGTATAGGGCGAACGTCAGGCAATGAGATGACGAACCTTGGGGTTGAGTACAGTATTTCACTATCACTAATTCTAACGAAGCTAGAAAACAGCATAGTTGATATAGCATTGTTAAATACCCTATAAATTAGCGATGAATTGACTTATTGCATTGAAAACAGAGTACTGTCTCAATAGGCCTATACAGTCATTACCTGTGTGATCAATTCATTGCAAGATTTTCGAAACAATGACTAGGCGAGAAGAAAGTACAGCACTAAAATGTAATGTAAGAGAAAGGATTCTTTGCTTCATGGATGAAGTGCTTCGTGAACGAATGGGAAAAGTGAATAATGTTGAAGGAAATTTTGTAGAAAAGTAGTAAGTCTAAGAGATTAATGAATTCTCCAGTGACTCCATTTTATTTTTGTGAGGGAATTGAGTCTGTTACAGAATCATAGATTTGCACAAGAGATTTCCATTATAATTTTCGGCGAAGTTTTTACATGCACTAAGCTAGCGCGTGTTTCATCGTCACGATATTTTCTAACATATTAAGGAATTCGTACCTACTCTCAAATATGGGCATTTTGGCGATATCTTCCGTTGAAACATAAGTATGCGACAAGGTCAGTTAAATGTTGTTATGACTGTGACAATTTTCGGACGTCTTATCGTTACATTATGCCAAGAAGGTTCTCCTTGCAAGGTTTTATTATTTCTTCTCTCTCACTACGATATCACAATGGATTAACAAGCCATTCACAGATCACAATGATATACAATTCTTATTACTTTATTTTCAATTAAATTTTCATTATCATGATTACCATCACATCATCATTATCATTTTAATAATAATAATAATAATAATAATAATAATAATAATAATAATAATAATACTCATCATCATCATCACCACACATTTTAGACCTGTGCTATTGTGGTATGTATGTATGTATGTATGTATGTATGTATGTATGTATGTATGTATGTATGTATGTATGCTGTCTATACACAAGGGCGTACGCAAGGGGTGGTTACTGGGTTTGAACTCTCATTTGAACTCTTAAAAAAATGGCATATTTGTATTTGAGTATTTTTTATCCATAATCGTTTTTTCTTCTCTAATTTTTCAGTATCACAAGCAAACATTCCGATGGGGGCAGATAAAAAAGTTAACATTTTTCTTTCACCATGCTAATAATGTCAAAAGAAGTGGTTATACAAATGTTGGCCACTCGACCACAATTACGAGCGCCGTAAAAAAATAAGTTCGCCAGTGCCCATTAACAGAAAGAAAACACAATTTCATTGGAAAAGTTTATTGGAACAGACACAGCAATTGCTGAATTATTTTTCAACATATTCCTCAACGGAATTGGGACATTTGTCATATCATGGATCAACAGAGAGGTGCAGACAGCTGTCAAACGCTGGTTCCGATCCCAGGTGGCTGATTTCTACGACACAAGGATACAAACATTGATCCCATGATATAAAAAATATCTCAATTCCAGTGGGGGATATGTTAACAGATAGTGCAACAATTACTGTATCTGTTTGAATAAATATTTTCATGCAATTGTGTTTTTTCTGTAAACGGTCCCAGGAAAAATCACTTTCTGGACGGCCTCGTAATTGCGGTCGAGTGGCCAAAGTTTATATAACCACTTCTTTTGACATTATTAACATGATGGAAAAAAAATTAACATTTTTATCTGCTCCCATCAGAATGTTTGCTTGTTAGAGTAACAAAATCTACATCGACATAAGGCATAGTTTTCCTACTCCTCCTCCAATATATTCATCATACCAGTTTCATTCTTCATCCTTGGTTAGTTCTATGTTCCCTTATTGTGTTTTTGAATTTATTTCTGTATATTTGATTGTTTCCATGGATTTACCTGTTATGTAAAGTAAAGTGAAGTAGGGATATTTTATATGGGCAGTAGGGATTTTCGGTTACGGCAACCTGGTAACACTGCGGAGTACGTAAGAAAACAAATGGAAAAAAGAGAAATAATATAGTCTGTTAAAAGAAATGGAATGTGTTCGTAGAACGTGACTTACAAGACTTCAAGGAGAAACACTATTTTATCAACTCACAAGGCAAGGAGTTATGGGACCACCTATCAAGAGAAACAGCGATCACTTTTAAGCTTCGGAACAGGTCTCTGAGGACTAAGCCTTGATAGGGAAGAATAAGTGAAATATAAAATAAATAGGTTGTCGAGACTAACTATTAGGGTGTGAGAGCTTACTTGGAATATTTCATCACAGTCTAGTATATACAGTCACGAAGCTCAATACGTAGTAAATATGCATCCATAGATAGTTGCTAACCACTAGGTTCGCTACTATCACCTCATCACAGACAATGCGAAATAGTACCTGCATAGTCTATTGTTCCTAGTGCCCTCACAACTCAAGCTCCGTGACTGTATATACTAGACTGTGATTGCATTAAGAAACCATGGCGCTTGCTTGGAGAAAGTAATTGAATTGCCATCCTCCCTAAACTATTACCACAGTCTACTATATACAGTCACGAAGCTTGGGGTGATTTTTTGCCAACGAGTTACATTTCTCGCGATAGTTGCTAGGCGCTTGGAGCGCTGTGAGTACTAGGAACAATAGACTGTGTCACTGCCAACGTGATCTATTACAGGCCGTAAGGCAGGCCATGTGGCTCGCTTAAACCCGATCACGAAAGGCGGTGTTTCAATCATATAAATTAATTGGAATGCATAAAAAGTAACATATATTTCTCTAAAATGTAGTGTAATTGCATTAATAAAATTTAAAACAATGATTAGGGGACACTTCAGACATAATTCCTTGCGAGTTAAGGTGTAATATTATTTTTGGTGTGAAAATTACGTTGTTCGTATGTGTAATACCTGCCTTTATTTCGATTAAATATTGCGAAATTCTTGTACATTCATTTATGCACGATTCAATAATTTTCAGTTGCACCGCACGAATATTTAGATATGTTGAAATTATAGGTTATGTTTACTGTACCAGTTGCCCCTTTCTGTCTAATTTTAGTGGTCTCCAATGCCCTGTCACTACATATGTTATGTCATATGGATATTATATGTTATGTTTACTATATTTAACTTATATTCCTATATTCGCAATTATACATTATAATTAAACATAATATCATGTATGACACCCGTCACATTCTATTTGTCTGTATTTTAATACTACAATTGAGTACTGAATTATTGTATTTATCTACTACCTAAGAGACGAAGTAACACAATCATACGTACACTAATTTCATAGGAGTGGTATGGTAAATTTTCTGTCTACAATTAAGGAAGGTAGATGTGCTAAATTAAAATCACAATATAAATTCTTTTTATTGAACCTCAAAATAGCTTTCATTCTAAACTTGAAATGTTGACGCGAACAGATTATGTTAACATGTAAAATTCTCTTCACATTGAAATAACACAGTTTTGTAATTATTTCTGCAACATATTATGCAACAAGAAGTAAACAGAACTTATGGACAAATTACACTAAATAAAGATTAGCAATAATAAGCAATAAAGTTATATAATATTTCACTGAGCTCCATACACTGAAATAGAAAACCCGAACAAACATTACGGCCTGGTCTAGATCGTAAAAGCATTGACTGTGCCGTAAGCTTATTTCGCATTTTTGTGAAAAGCTATGTAAACTGTGAAATGTTAGTTATCGGTTGTAATAACTGTAAATGGCTAAAATACAATAATTTGAATAATAATATGGGACAAGGAGACGTTTGTAGTACTATAAATTGTAAGAAAAATAGGTTAGAGCTATCCTTCTTCCGAAACATCCAGGAAGGTGAGTTTATAGAATATAATATATATTTTATGAAAAAAAAATATATGAACCTTATGTGTTTCATATTTCAATAGTGGAAGGAAGGTGTTAATTGTTTCAAAAGAACACGATATCAAAAGTACAATACATTTTATCGTCTGCTGGGGAAAGAATCTGTAACGAGGCGATAGTAGCGATCCTGGTGGTGAGCAACTATCTATGGATGCATATTTCAACTGTTTATGTTTGCATATTTAGTAAGTATTAAGCTTCGTGACTGTACTGTATATAGTAGACTGTGCCATTACCCTGTCACGTGACATGTCTCTCCAGCTGACAGCGAGTGAACAGTATCTGCTCACGGCTGAGTGCTGCTCAATTTCATCATTATCTCCACTTCAAGAATTAGGCACCTCGGCTATCTCCTGCGTTCCCTGGATCGACGTCGGCTGCGATGATCTAACAATGTGCGTAGTTTGAGGGGAGTTTTCGAAATAAGCTCGTTAATAGTTCCCTTGTGACTTGCTAGGGACATGCATGAAATTTGTAAGTTATTATTAGTTTTAGCCTTTAGATCATACATGGCCACAATTTTCGGTTACGTGAGGCACTCGATTTGAAATAGTTTGTTTACTAGGAGAGGAGACGGCAGAGTAGGATGGGAAATATAAACTGCTGTGACCTGCGTCACCTTATCGTAATCGCTAAGGCGGTCAGTGGCGAATTATTAGGAAAGCGCTTGGTTAACGTGAGAGACTCTAAAAATTTTATTCAATTTCGCAAATTAATTCGGCAGCTTTAATCATAAACCTCTTTACTATTTCTCCATCATTGAATTGATTTAAATCACAGGCGAGAAATTGCGTAACTAGCCAGTAATATTCCATCACGTTGTCTACGTTTATTTTCTTGAATATTCTGGCGTTTCTCAAGATTACTTAATAGATTTGCACGTTCTCGACCTAAAATAATTTCAGAAAATCATATTTCGTTTTCTACGCACATTTGATATTTTTTTTTTTTATAAATTTCTTTTGGAAATAATACTACAAACAACATTTAATTCCTCGTACCTTTTAATGTAGCGTGTTTAAGGTATAATGTCGTATTTAGTATACTATGCAAATGTTAAGACCATAACTTTTCTTCGGAATAGTACGAAAAATAATATTTAATTTGTCTTATCTTCTAATTCAGCATGTTCTTAATGACATAAGGAGTAATGTCGTTGTATATGGAATGTATTAATGCCTAATAGGATTTTCGAGCATAACATACATCGTATGTTCTCCCCTTCTAAACAGCAAAAAAAAACTCTTACTCCCATTTCTCATTAAATAATCGTTTTCTAACGCGTACACACTGCTTTGATAATGCCATTATGCCACCACTGATATTGCTTATGAAACTGATATAGAACCTGCCCACGCCTAGGAGTTACGTGAGGGAGGAACGGGGGACTGTGAAGATGATATCACTCAGAGCGATAAGCTCTGTGAAAGTCAGTGAGGCCAGTGTTGCCATACCTACTGATTTAGCAGGAGAGTTCCTGTTTTTCCATGGACTCTACTGCTGTATTGATTTCTTTGTCAAAAGTCCGAATTTCTCCTGCCTTTTGGGCATGCTAAAGTCACCATGGTACTATGCTCGGATTTTCAATACTCTCGCAACTACACAAACACACACACTCTCTCTCTCTCTGCACGACCTGCACTCCTTACCTTCCCGTCCTCCTCAGCTGTACTCAGTGACAAGCGGCAGTCCGCTGAGCTGAAAGATTTATTTAAACGATTTTCGAAATTATTCCATTTAATTCATGACTAAACGGTTTAATTTGTAAAAAAAGAATCAATACCGTACAGTATTAAGATTATTTTTACGTATCTACTTGTATATCAATCAATAATTTCTCCCAGGCCGTTACTGCAATAGAGTGCTGTAAACATTCGGCAAAGACTATTTTTTTCCTGCTTAAAGGTGCTCCATCAAAGGAAAATTGTATTAGAAGATTGGAGGTATATATGTAACATGTAGAATCACTTAAATTTTGGTGCATCGGTCCTCTTCCACAAGTAAGAGGAAAAACAAGTTTGGAAATGCATGCTGAAACACAAAGCATTTGAAAAGATCAGACACTTTAGGACAAAAAACAATCCGGTTTTACGAGTGATTTTACACAAATAAGAACTATGGTGAGAGAAAATAATAAACACTCAGGCGAGAGAAGCAGAAGTGAGACCAATCTGTTTTTGTAACAGAACATAATTTGTTGATCAATATTAAGGAGCACTTTTGTGTATTGTTGCACGTGTTGATGGACTTAGTTACATAAATTGACTAGAGATGGCTGTAGTTACATTAGCAAAATTGTTCATTTAAGTGGTGGGGATGTATTGTGTAATAATACAACAGTATCACCTTTTTATAGTATACATTGTTTTGTAATTAATATAATAGAATGATGAAATTAATCGTTAATTGATCTACTGTTATTTCCTGTTTTTTTTTCCATGATTTTTTTCCTGATTTTCGTGAGTAGGTCGCGGCAACACTGGACTGAGGCACAAATTCTCAAGTGAGGCACGATGCCCATCTGTGCTTTAGATCTAATACAGGCGTTACATGTCAAAAATTAACGCATACTGTAATAGGTCTACATTCTACATGTAGTAACAAAAACGAAATCACAAAGACACAAACAAAACTAAATATAGAAACAGAAAAAAATATACAAAATATCCCACTGGGAACGGCGCTGAGAAAATGAGCTGCATTTACATTACAATCAACAACACTTTATCGCTGCTTACTGAGATAACTATTCAGTGAAGGTGGTACGCCTTGTGGGTGATTTTTCCGTTATGTGATTGGTTGAAGTAGGTTTCGTGCAAGAAACTGTCCATACTAAACTCGATTTAATTATACGTTAGTTATTTTGCTTCTGTTTTCCACTCGATTCCGACATTTTTTTTTTTTTTTTTTCCGTTATGACATCTGAAAGACACACGCAAATGCCATCTGTCACGTCTTTCCATACTTCATGTTGCATTCATTTACATAAGTCCAACGAGTTACTGAAGACGTGCAATCTGTCATATGGTTCGTTATTCTATACATTTTTAAGGACACTTGATGGAGATTGTCAGCTGTTCAGTAGGCCTTTGCTTTACCTTAACTCAATAGAAATTAAATTTTTTCCCTAACTAGAAAAGACAAACAAAATTTTCACCAATCATAAAACAGACCCTGGCTGAGTTGATTGACACCCACCAGAGTGCTGCATTGGAGTTAAATCGCTCGCTTGAACTCGGTCGAATGTCATACCCTCGAGTGAGGTAAGATCGGTCGCGATACGCTCGTAATAAATAGAAGCGCAATACAAGGTCATCTCACTGACATGTCTTATCTTGTATGGAAGGCGACGGATAAGATACACATATGTTTTGCTCACGCGGTAAAAGTAAGGCTTTATTTTCTGCGTTTATGACAAACGTCTAATGGAACGTACCAAAACAGTAACATGAAGTTATAAATAAAATAGTATGAAAAACTTCGATATATGTACAGTTATTATTCCCAATTAATAATTGAAGCGTTGGCTGGAACAACGTTATAAGTTATATTTGGTAAAATTTACAGGAGCTGCAAAAATGTGTACACGTACAACGTTGTTCTTATGAGGGTAGCAAACTTTTGAGTGTACAAATTTCACAAACTGCATTGATGGACAGTTGCAAGCCAAGAAGTATAGCAAAGTAACACGACATACAACATTATTATACGAAAACACGCGGAATGAAAATTTTGTAACTTACAACGTTGTTCCAGCCGACGCTTCAATTATTCAATATTTGATTTACCACATAAATAATATGATAGGTCCATATATACTGTAGTGTTCCGCCTAAATACTGCGACAATGTAGAAACGTTTTACAAAATATTATTGATATAGCAGTAGATTAATAACAATATTAGTACAGAGATAACGTCACAGAAAATATAACATAACGAATAATCATGCTGCACAACTGTTACAGACGCAAAGATTGATATACTATTTTTTAGAGATTATTATTATTATTATTATTATTATTATTATTATTAGAAAACGATACGGTTCTTGTATTATTGTGATTTCGTTTGTTTACCTTTCATATTCGTTCGTCAACTTGTTTCAATAAGTACTAACTTCTAACTTAGGCCTACATCGGTCTTTCAATTATTAATCATTAAAACACAAATGTTTATGTAAATAATAATAATAATAATAATAATAATAATAATAATAATAATAATAATAATAATAATAATAATAATAATAAAACGAATAGTAATAATATTTTACTCTGGAAGAAGTTCTAGAAGCCTTGCACTTTTCAAACAAATTTTGGTGAATAATAATAATAATAATAATAATAATAATAATAATAATAATACGATTAGTAATAATACGATTAGTAATAATATTACTCTGAAAGAAGTTATAGAAGCCTTTCACTTTTCAAACGAATTTTGATGAATGATGATAATGATAATAATAATAATAATAATAATAATAATAATAATACGAGTAGTGATAATATTTACTCTGGAAGAAGTTCTAGAAGTCTTGCACTTTTCAAACAAGTTTTGATGAATGATGATGATAATAGTAATAGTAATAATAATAATAACAATAATAATAATAATAATAATACATCACATTGTTACAGATAATCGCTGCAGTCTGAGTTTGATGCAAACGCATTATACATAATAATTGTGGTCGGCAATTAAAGTCTCTAATTCGGTAACAAGCTGTCAATTCACAGTCTAGTTACTTCTAGTTGAACGGAAGCTGTCATTTTAGGGCCAGGTTACTTCAATTTCAAGTAATGACTAAGAAGGATTGTAGCTGTATGATGATTGAAAATCGTGTCTTATTAATTCCAGAACTGTGTCACAGTTATTTACATGTTGTTCAGAGCGATGACCTTCAGGAAAGCCGCTGAGTGCGATATTAGCAAAGTCTTTGTGTACACATTTTTCTCAGAATTGATCCACAAGGTCCTGCAGTACCTAGGTACTTTGAATGTAATGTTAAGGAAGAATTTATTACAAACATTTTGTGAGATTTCTATTTTGACGTACAATTTTTATAACTGCACGAATCAGCCGTAAGAAATACTGAAATTTGAGCTAATTTACTTCGCTCTCTGTCCTTTCTTGTTAAGTACTATAGTTAATACCACGGCTGCAATTATTATTATTCAACAAAACTACTTACTACTCCTGCAGTACTGGTGATCCTGCCCCTAATACTTCTAGTATTACAAGTATTCTACTACTGCGGCTGCTAATACTATTACTCAGGGTGCGAATTAAGATTTCTGATAGGGGGGATTGAATCCTAGAAAGAGAATGCTTACTTACTTACAAATGGCTTTTAAGGAACCCGCAGGTTCATTGCCGCCCTCGCGTAAGCCCGCTATCGGTCCCTATCCTGTGCAAGATTAATCTAGTCTCTATCAGCATATCCCACCTCCCTCAAATCCATTTTTATATTATCCTCCCATCTACGTCTCGGCCTCCCTAAAGGTCTTCTTCCCTCCGGTCTCCCAACTAACACTCTATTTGCATTTCTGAATTCGCCCATACGTGCTACATGCCCTGTCCATCTCAAACATCTGATTTAATGTTCCTAATTATGTCAGGTGAAGAATACAATGCGTGCAGTTCTGCGTTGTGTAATTTTCTCCATTCTCCTGTAACTTCATCCCTCTTAGCCCCAAATATTTTCCTAAGAACCTTATTTTCAAACACCTTAATCTCTGTTCCTCTCTCAAAGTGAGAGTCCAAGTTTCACAACCATACAGAACAACCGGTAATATAACTGTTTTATAAATTCTAACTTTCAGATTTTTTGACAGCAGACTAGATGGCAAAAGCTCCTCAACCGAATAATAACAGGCATTTCCCATATTTATTCTGCGTTTAATTTCCTCCCGAGTGTCATTTATATTTGTTACTGTCGCTCCAAGATATTTGAATTTTTCCACCTCTTCGGAGGATAAATCTCCAGTTTTATATTTCAATTTCGTACAATATTCTGGTCACGAGATATAATCATATACTTTGTCTTTTCGGAATTTACTTCAAAACCTGTCGCTTTACTTACTTCAAATAAAATTTCCATGTTTTCCCCAATCGTGTGTGGATTTTCTCCTAACATATTCACGTCATCCGCATACACAAGAAGCTGATGTAAATCGTTCAATTAAATTCCAGATAGAGAATACCATACATAAAATTACTATTAACCTCATTCGATACGGCTCAACGCTTGGCCACACTGAGTTGCTTGTCTTGCATCTTGACCATAATAATAATAATAATAATAATAATAATAATAATAATAATAATAATAATAATAATAATAATAATAATAATCAGTGCTTTTTTTTCTGGAAAAAAGTTTACCGGAACTCTATCACTCGATCACATTATACAACAAAAACGTAGGTTTAAAAATATTAGGCCTACATACCTTATATTACAATAAGTTCCAAACGGAGCTCATCGATTTTAAGCATAACGGAAATTTTGCGATTTCGAGCTATAGTTTCAGGATCAATAACGGATGGTGGCAGCACTAGATTGCATGAGTTACTTTTGCACCAACGATAATAATGAGAAAATGTAAACTCTTGGACTCGGCAGTGGTGGCAATTTTAATTTTCAATTTCGCTTATAAAATATATCTCGTTGGAATTTGTAATGACAAAAAGTTTACCGGAACGCGTTCCACACCGTTCCGGCTGAAAAAAAGTGCTAGTAATAATAATAATAATAATAATAATAATAATAATAATAATACTCCGTGATCAGGCTTAAGATAAGTTGTGTAATTCCTAAGTTATTGAGCGTTACAAGAGCGGTATGTTGACGTTTTCATGTTCGAGGAAAAGATTGAAAAAGCGAAACGTAGTTGAGCTTTTTTAATTTCCGAGAACATGAAAACAAACATACCGCTCGTGTATCGTACATTATTTTGTGCGAAGATCGTTTATTACATAACTGAAAGACGAATTTTTAATTAGTTGCAATGAAATCTCCATGTTGGTTTCTGTTTATTGACGGCAACTTCGGAAAACCAAAATATCTTTCTTCAACATTGTTGCTATAAAATGTTTTCTGTGTTTACTATACTCCAGCAGGCCGTGATATACGTCTGTCTTTTTTTTCCCCCGAGTCTATTAATGCGAACTTAAAACAAACGGTAAGGTTATGTAATGATTTATTTTTCATTTTAATATTTTAACAATATTATTCATATAACATATTGCAGTAATAACATCGGCATCTGGAATCTTGTTGATTTTTTCACGGCTTCCTTAATGTTACTTGTATCAGGAATGCAATACGTTTCGTGGAGTAGTAGACTTTACTTAATTTTTGCAAATATTTAAAAACAATAATTATTAACAGTGCAATTTAGGTGAAATTGCAGTGGTAAGTTTCCAATTTATAATTATTACTATGTTAAACGTCTCTAAAAATAATGTGTTAAAAGCCTAAAGCAGTAAAATGAATGTCGCGCTTAAGCGGTAAGAAGAGGGGAATTGTTATGTGTGTTACGTTGGGAATACTGAATGTGGTATTTCATACTTACCGCGTATTGGTTCTGTGCGGAAAACAAGCAAATACGCACGATCTCGCACAAATATTATTTTCTTTCCTTACTTTGTACTTCATAAAGTACATAAACCCGTATTAAAACAATTATATTTTGTGAGGGGGGGGGGGAGATAGAAGTTATATGATGTTAATATGAATTTATGAGAGGGGGATAACTTTCCAGCAGGGGGGGAAATCTCTCCCATCCCCCCGTGCATCCGACAAGGAAAAATCAGTGCTCAGAAACCAGCGGGCGTGACTGTCTCGCGCAGATGACGTTTGCTCCCTTTCCCAGCATGCTCTCACGCCTACTGCAGGGAGGTAAGAGGGGTATAGCATGCACGTCGCGAGGAGTCCGAGGAAGACTGATTCTATCTATGTCGTTTCTCTTCCGACTGTACTTTTGAATATCATTCAAGTTATGTCGTGACCTTTCCTATCGCCCGCTCTTCCTTATCGAATTGTTTCGTTCGCATTCCTGTCGTCGGTAATCCCTGCTTGCGAGACCTATACTGTGTTTATTCGTGCCATTTACGTTAATTCCAAATTTCCCGTTTCCATGCGCTACCCTGTATAACTTCATATCTTGTTCACACACATTATATTTACTTAACAGCACTGCCGAGTACTTATATTTTATTTGTGAATATTACTTGTAAATGATAAAATAACAAAAGTCTACATTCCACTTACATGATTAAAATTAATCTTTACATATATTCTTCAATTTTTGTTTGATAACTTACAGCAGCGTTTCTCAAACTATGGTCCGCGGACCACCTTGGTCCTCGAGGTCTGCCCTTGTGGTCCTCCAAACAAGATAGAAGAAAAAATAAAATTCAAACTAATTGCGTATAACACTATTGCTTAAAATCTCAGAGTCTGGAAATGACACATGGCAATCGAATTTCACTTTTTCTCCCAGTACTGACATTTTATGAAATTTATTACCCTATCCGTCTATAGACTTTCCACTCTACTCTCAGCAACAAAAGAGGGCTTTAAAGCACTATAAACGTGATGTTTCTCGCCATCTTTTCCATGCACATCTGGCGCAGTGCCTGTAACCCAGCCAGGGACCACCGAAATTCATAACAGAGGACCAAAGTACCGAACCTTAATTCAATTTTAAATTATAAGTATACTGGTATCAAAATATGCTACGAAAATGATAAATTTGCTTTCGAAGGGAACAAGAGTAAGGTGTTCCGCGGAACTGTTCTGACTTTATAAAGTGGTCCCCACTTCAAAAAAGTTTGAGAAACGCTGACTTGCAGCATTTGACCTCGAAACTTCATTGGCAAACCAAGAGGTAGGCCTACGTGGATTGCACTTTTCAGTATTTCGTTGCAGAACAAGATTCATTACCATATAACTGACGCAACCTCCGTTAACGTGGACATTCCTATTCCACCTTCGGCGACCGTCTCTTGAGATATTTCCTGGCATGTCTGAATTCCTTCATGCAATAGCCGGGGAAAATCCAATAGAAGAAAACCCCTAATACTCTTCCCATTCTCTTCCTTCCCAATTTATTTTCACAATCGTTTGTGGTTCTTCGATTCATTTCCTTATAAGATGGCCGTGTGTGTGTATGTGTGGATGGATGGGCGAGTCATTCTTCTGCTATGTGGTTTCTCTTATTGATTTCGAAATGTTTAACAACGCATTGCCCTCAATTGGTCCGTTGTTGTCATTTAACTCTCATCAAAGAAAATGTTTGCTTGTGATTCTATTTTGATTAAAATCTGTAGGTCTGGAAAACTTGTGTGTATGAAATGAAATGTTAAAAAATAAGAGTTATCACAAGTATCGTTACAGTCAGCTTACTTAATACCGTAAGGGTGAAACCTAACCATTTTCTCCTTATTATTACATATGCTAGTGGATTATAGTGATTTTCTAGCTCTCAGGTTCAATTTTCTTTTACCAACTTCGTTTCTGAATTTCGGGTACTGACAAATGCTACAACTGACAGTTATTTTCTAACTGTTATGTTGGCAGCAATAACTTCGGTTTACAATAAAGTAAACTGTTGAAAATGCAAATACCTAGGCTTGTGAATTAATAATTAATTACCGGTATTAATATTAATACAATACACAATTCAGTTCTGTTCCAATTCAACTCTATATTCAGGTAAGTGTAATTAAATAATATATAGGTCTAGATTATTTAGTATGTATTGTATTGTATTTATTTATTTATTTATTTATTCCCTATACAATATATTACAGATTATAGGTTCGTTATTAGATACAAACACAAAATACAAACACACACACAAAATAAGATTTCTAGTATGAATTTAATGTTAACAGTCGTAAGTTTTCCAAATAATAGTAAAACTACCAAAAGACACAATAAATATAACAGATATATAACACATTTTCAGTTTACAAGACATTAAATAAATAGATTAACATAGATTAGGTAAAAACAAGATAGGCCTACACAATGAGATTATATTAAACATGTTTATTATCTGAGGTGATTTATTGGAGAGCTATTGAATCTTTAAGAACCAAGAGACTTCATCTTAGTTACTCTGTACATTTATTATTAATATTGCTTGGGGAAAACATACACGTAAATATATATGGCATTTTAATTAAATTATTTCGTGTTTAGATTTTTATTAAAATGTTCAAGAGAGAAAATAACATAATAGCGACTTCTCCAAGAAACAAAGTGCTTGTAAGTACTTTAAGTAAGCTATATATTTTAAAGTGGTGTTCTGTTTTCGGAATTCGTACTAATCATTTCATGTGATCAAACTTTATTTTTAGGTTAGGTGTCATAAATTATAAACTATTTAGTTAAAACAATGAATTTAATGTTGCCGACAAAATAAATTGTAATATTAAATCATACTAATCCTAGTTACCAACATAATATGCGAGAAGTCCAGGAGGAAAATATACTATTTCATAATAATAAATTATTTATTGAACCATTTCGAAAGTATCTCACAACATAAAGATGAAATGTGGTAAATAAGTAAGACATTGTTATTATTATTATTATTATTATTATTATTATTATTATTATTATTTCAGTAGGTAGCATTGTAATTTTTCCCTCTTTGGTGATAACTGGTATTAGTTGGCAACACTGAAGAGACGGCCAGAAAGGAACTTTTAGGAACTACACTTACGTGATCCTCACCATGCAAGCGTTTTCATTTAGAATTGATTAATCAATAAATCAACTATTATGTAATCCAAAGAATTCCTAAGATATAATATATATAAATTTAGTTCCCTTATGAAAAGGTTGCCAGATTTGACAAAGCGTATTACATATAATTTGGAAACATACCTAAAAGGTAAAATGATATACATTTGAAACGGTTAGGGAATCGAATATACAAAATGTCAGAAAAATGTACACCTAAGTGTTATACCGCCTTACTCAATATTTGCCGCTGAAAACGGTGACGTTTCTTTTATATTTTATTTCCAAATTATAAAATTACCGATACCTTATTACATGAAACAAATCCCCCTTATGTTTTCGCTTTTAACTTAAATCTAATAGTTTATGTGATTCAATTATTTATAGAGAGCGGAATTTTAGGCCCCAAAAAGTGGCATTTTAGGCGCCTAAAATAGGCTCTTAAACTCTTTTATTTAGTCTTTATAAAATAAAAAATAGTTTTTTTTGTTAAAGAATGTCACTAATATAAGATTCAGTAACTCGAAAAACCAAGCCAAGCCAAGACAGCATCAAGGCTAGAGCAATAACTTTCCATGTCTGGTAGTCAGGTTAAAATCCTGGCAATTTGATAATAATAATAATAATAATAATAATAATAATAATAATAATAATAATAATAATAATTATTTATTTATTTAATCTGGCAGAGCTAAGGCCAGTAGGCCTTCTCTTCCGCCCAGCCAGACTCTAATTCTAATTTATGGTATAGACAGAAGATAATTAGGGGAGAGTCGGGTAGTATCGGACATCGGGTAATATCGGACAGTGAGTTTCTTTCATCTACCACACGATGATAGTACCTGATTGACATGGTTACGTTTCTGTGATGTCGCATAGAGAAACGTAACCATATGGTGGTAGATGAAAGAAACGCACTGTCCGATACTACCCGACTCTCCCCTAGTAGGGGGGAGAATGTTGATGAAAAGTAATCTTTTTATTTTTCACATTATAACGATGCCGATTAATATAGAAATCCTTTCTATGTTAATATCAACGTAAAAATTAATTTCTTATATTGCATTTTTTTTGCATTTTTTACATTTTTACACTTTTTCGGCATTTTTTTTATCATTTTTAATATTTTGAAGAACTTTTAGATCATTTTGTATGCATTTTACTTCCTTCTTTATATAGGCCTGTTAAATCTTTTTCTAAACAAACAGATCAGTAATAGACCCTACTAGTAATTGCCTACTGAATACGTGAATAACAGTGAAGTTTGAGTTTTATAGTTTGGAGCAAACTCTAAAGTCCATCCCTCATTTCACTGAAGGCTTCGCCTCACACAACGTAAGTAATATAGAATGCTTGACAACAGTTTAGTTTAAGTAAGGGCTTTGACCGCTACTGTCCTTTTGCTAGTATGAGGTTGTCTTTAGAATTTATGTTCGGAAGGAAGGAAACTTTCACCGATTTCTGGACAATAGAACGTTGTGTCCCCAATATGGTTCGGAAGGGATGTACTACAGTAGACAGTATTTTTAACGAAAAAGACTGCAAGAATGCACGCTGCGCCCACAATTTGTTTTGTCATTTACACTCCCCATCTGGAAGGCCTGGTAACAAAAGTGAAGAGCGGAAGGAAGAGGAGACGGAGAATGAAGGCACTGACATGGACCACCCCTGATTGAAACATATTGTAAACTCTCATTAAAATCGATAGTTTTCCCTTAAAACTTTCATTTTTGTTGCATGCTCTTTTTCTTTATCTTAGTCAAATTCTAGGAAGTTGCCTGCCCTCTCCGATATTTGCAGGGCAGTCATTGAAACAAGGTGATTGATTTTTAAGAAGTTGACGGTAAATAATATTTAAATGTCATTTTCTTTTAATTTTATGTTATTTTTGCATTATTTAAGGGCATTTTATTGATCGTTTTGGTAGATTTTTAGGTCATCAGCATCCGCCCTTAATGAACCTTGAGCAGCAATTGACTGTGATTTTCTTTTGCAGCTCGCGAGTCTCACGGATATTGTTCGTATCGTACAGGGCGGGTCCACACTGTCGGAAAACCTGTGGAGGAGCAGGTGCCAACGAGGCAGCGAAGTTGGTATGTACATACATAATGGTGATTCTTATTTCTTTATTGATGTATTTATTTATGTGCTAGCCAAGGGCGATTAGTCAATCATAGGACAGCACTAGAGTCACAATAATAACAATAATAGAGAAAATAATAAAAATTAACAGCAATAATTAGGTTTTATATTTTAAATATTATGACAAAACTGTCGACAAACTAAATACATCGAATTTTTTGCTGTACAAATTGGCAGTTTTAATGCATCGGGACAACAGGGGAAGGGAATTATTACTATTTAATACGAGAAAAATTCGTACCGGCGCCGGGAATCGAACCCAGGACCTCTCAGCTCTGCGCGCTGAGCGCTCTTTCCAACTGAGCTATACCGGGACACGATTCACGGCGCCGGCCGAACCCCTCTCGTAATGCTTTTACGGCCTTACTACCTGCATTTGAGACGATACAAGTCATATATGCAGGAGCGCATATTTAAATGACTTTGTGGCCATATTCAACATCAGTTCGTGACAACTGCTAACGGTTAATACATCACATATTCATTTTGTATGAGGTCTCGCCCACCTCATTGAATACTACACGGCTATTATGAAATAACCAATATGTATTATTACTATTTAATACGAGAAAAATTCGTACCGGCACCGGTAGTAAGGCCGTAAAAGCATTACGAGAGGGGTTCGGCCGGCGCCGTGGATCGTGTCCCGGCATAGCTCAGTTGGAAAGAGCGCTCAGCGCGGAGAGCTGAGAGGTCCTGGGTTCGATTCCCAGTGCCGGTACGAATTTTTCTCGTATTAAATAGTAATAATACATATTGGTTATTTCATAATAGCCGTGTAGTATTCAATGAGGTGGGCGAGACCTCATACAAAATGAATATGTGAGGGGAAGGGAATTTTAAAACTTCTATCGTATAAAAGTTTGTGAGATATCATGGCTTTCATAGGAAAATGAAAACTAATGCTTTTTTTTATCAAAGATCAACGGGAACCTTCAATTAAAATAGGGAATTAAGTTCTTGACGTTTGGAATACAAACCGTGACATTTAAAATAATCATAGATTTTTTTTTTTTTTTTTTTTTTTTTTTTTTGTAACTGTTCCTAGGGTCACTGGACAGAAATCTACATGCACATAACAACACAAATTTTCTTCGAATACTTTTTAATTTAAGATGAGTCAGGTGTTTAAAATAGAATTCCAGACTATAGATGGATACTGGAAATTCGTTCTCACTATAAAGTGTTAGAAGTGAACCAGGTGTAGAGAAAGAATAAGTTATGGACTGTCTTAGACCTAACATGTAATTCTATGATTATGTATGTAATCTACAAGTTCTATTAATTTGAATATTATTTGTATAATCTACAAGTTCTGTTATTTTGAATATCATTTAAGTAATAGTTGATTTCAGTCACGTTAGTCCCGGAAACATTAATTTGTATTAGCATTGTCTTCAGACCACTTTGCATTGTTTCAAATTGAAACTTTCAGTGACACATTGAAGAGACAGACATCGATTGCACGAAATACAGGGTTGTTTCCGATCTCTGATAACGAATTTGAATGACGTAAGTGCGTCAGGAATCACACCGACAGCTGAACTGCGGCGAGAGATGACAGACCAGTAGTGAATGATGTCATAATCAGAGTGCACGGTGTATCATAACTGCAATCGAGCCTTTTTGGGAGGGGTACATAACAACTCTTTCCGATGCCAAGCACAGTTATGTGAAAAACATAGGAGCCTGCAAAACTCATGGTTTCGTTATTTCCAAGAAAGAGCAATAAGCACATAATATGATTGACAAACCTCGCATGGGATTAATTCCAGAGTGGAAAAAGCAAGCAAATCCACCTCCCGTCACAAGTCGCCGCGCCCCACGAGATGATACAAATTAATTCCATTCGAGCTTTACCAGTCTTATTAAGTACACAGAAGATGCCTTTCTTGGAAATAACGAAACCTCGTTTATTGCAGGTTTCTTTTATTTTCACTTGACTGTACTTGGCATTGGAAAGGGTCGATTTTCTTGGGAATTTCTGCTGTGAGTCGCTGTGCACTCTGGCTATGAGATCACTTACTACTGGTCTGTCACCTCGCGCCACAGTTCAGCTGTCCAGTAACTCCTGACGCACATGATGTCATTCAAATTCGTTATCAGAGATCGGAAACAGCCCTGAACTTTTAAATCATCCGCGAATAATACAGTCAGAGAACTTATTGTATGATGATTATCATGATAATAAAAATGATAATAATAGTAATAATAAATATATTCAATTAAATTTTAAAATCTGATCTAATTAGAGTAATCATCATCATCTGCCCGTCATGTATTAGGTTTAGGGCCCGTTACGGTCTCCCGCCATCTTCGAAATGGTCGATTCACAAATCTTCTTCCTCTGGGGATGTACCGGAACTTCTGTTTTGGTATCCTGAAACATAGCATTCTATTAACGTGTTGTAACTAATTTCAGCTATAGGGATTATTTTGAGTTTATTAAGTATTGCTTCACTTCTTTTGTGATCTAAAAGGCTGTATTCAGTAGTTCAGTGGTCGTCAGCACTCGCTGAAATGGGTAGAGTGCATGGAGAGTAATGAAATATGCTCCGTCGTGCACAAGGGATAAGGAGACAGCATACCCGACAGCAGCCACGTATGCATAGTAAGGCAGTGTCTTGTCCGCGGGTAAGAGACGCTAGCCCGAGGGTGCAGTGTTCTGATGACCGCTGCAGTAGTTATTCTCAAAAATCTTATTTCAGTAGATGTTATACGTCTTTCTTTTGGATTCATATGGTTCACGTTTCACTACAATAACACAGGTTGGGTTTTGCCAAAACTTTATAAGCCTTCAATCTAATGTTTCTAATTAGGGTTTCATAATTTCATAAAGAAAAAACTTCCAAAAAGGCTTTATCCTACATTTTGTACAAATTGCCAAAAAAATTCTATGATTGGATTATATTGTAATTTGGTGGCATGATTTAATTTCCCACATAAGATTTTGTTTCTTCTGACAAGGGAAGGGTTTCGGCTCGAACAGGAATTTTTGCTTAAAAATTTGTATAGAAGCTTACCTCACAATGGTGATGAAGTCCGTAAAAGCATTCATTTGTGTAACTCTCCGTTTGGTTGGTATTGGTGAATACACTTCTTCAAAAATGTACATGAGGATTCTCTATAAAATGCATGAAACAGCATGGAGCAGAGCAATAAGCACAACACGCAGAAGCAACACCTGAACAATCTTCTGAACAACACTCCAGTGCTGAAAAGTCAAATGCTACCTGAATTACATTTTTGAAGTCCGAGACTTGTTCAGGATTCACGTAACCAGCTGACTGCCAGGAATATTGAAGCATAGGGCGATACACTGGAGCAGACAACTGGTTTTGAATAACAGAGTGCATTTTCATTATAAACACTCGATGTCCCAAGTTAAGTTCTGGATTCTTAGCAAGAGTCCTTATGCAATCTGTTATTCTCCGAGCATATATTTTTGTATTGTCCAAGGAAATAGATATTCAGAGGCTGGAAATGTTTAGTTTTTTTAGGTGGAATGATCATACACTCTATGTCCTAGCCTTGGAATGATTAATTTATTCAGGTTGTGTCCTTGTGCACATTCAATGACTCACACAATAGTGTACATTTTTGATTAGCTGCAATATTTTCAGACAGAACGTTGGAGAAATATGTTCTTAAATGGGCTCTAGACATTTTACCACTCGCACTAGCTTCTAGGCTAGGCCAGGCTAGGCTTACGGGTAAGGTGTCCCATCCTCTTAACTTGTGCAGTGCTCTCCCCACCCCTCAAATTTTGGATACGAAATTCCTGTTCGAGCCGAAACCCTTTCCTTGTGAGAGTGAATATCAACGGGTATAGTAGGGAATTTTATCAAGAACGTGAGGGCGTAACAAGTTATCTGCTTCACTTACGGAACTGGAAACACAAGACGGGTAGCTTCTTCCTTATCGCCATGTGCGCCGTACTTTTCATTATTTATAATACTGTTTACGTAGGCTGTGTAGGCCTATGTCAGGTTTTCCATTCCATTTCCTCCAACTGATGAATTTACAGAACTGTAAACGCTTGTACGGCCTACAGGAATTCTCTTCAAGCAGAAACAAAAATGTAATATGCCATGAAGTTATGGGATATAGTAATTCATTTCCAGCGACTAAGCACACGATCTTGCCTACTGATCTGGTGTGGATTCGAATTCTGCTTGGGCGATTATTTGATTGGTTTTGATGTGAAACGTGCTATATCCGGTGTATAAATTGCGAAAATATACAGGGTGTTAAGAAAAAGTATCCAATATTTTAGGAGGCGATAGTATGTATCAAAACAAGAAAATAATGTCTAATAAACATGGGTTCTCCAACATATACTTTCTGAGATCTGAACACTTGTTCATAGGAGGTCCTCAATGTGACGTCCATTCATGGCAATGCATTCCTCTGCCCTACAATGTATGTATGTATTTATTCACATTACAAATGGGTAAATACCCGGTGGCAGTGGTAACTAATTACACTGAATAATGACAATTAATAATAAACACAATTAATAAAAATACAATTAATAATAATAATAATAATAATAATAATAATAATAATAATAATAATAATCCTAAATTAAATGAAGCACGATCACTTAAAATAACATTTAAATTAAATCTAATTTGTATCTTAACCCTAAGTTCGAACTAAAACCCTCGAGTATGATATGTTCATACCTGAACAAGTATCTTTCAGCACTACACTCATTTCGCTGTCAAGTCATTCACTGCACTGGAATTACGACAGATTTCACTGATACTATCTTGATTTCACTAACACTTCAAAAACATTTCACTGTTCAAGTACTTTGCACGACAATTATAAACTATAAAACTTCACTGACACAAACACACTTCACTTACACATCACACACTTCACACTTCACTGACAAAACACACTTCTTCACTGATACAACACTTCAAATAACAAAATATCAATTACACCCTTTAAATAGTGTGTAGGCTATAATATATTACCGTCTATTAGTAAAGTCCTTAAGCCTATTTTTAAATACATTTTTGGTAATTGGTAAAGCCTTTAGTAAGTTTGCAGGTAAAGCATTCCAGTCCCTGATAGTACTATTGAGAAAAGAAAACTTTACAATGTCCGTCCTCTGCCTTCTTTCCCTCAATTTATATGAGTGGTCGTTCCTTGAAGAGTAATTTGGCAGTTGCAACTATTTTTTATTTCTCTCCAGGGAGACTCATCTCTGTATGTTTTGAACATTGCACATAATCGAATTCGTGTTCTCCTGTCCGTGAGTGTGTCCCATACAATACAGCAGACTACCAGATAATCATACCGTAGTTGACACCCCTGGCATGGAATACTGATACGTCGCAAGGAATACTGAAAACAAAAGTTTGGTTGCGGATATGAGCGGGATTGAGGAGAGATAGTGTTGTAAATTTTCGTAATCAGCACCGATTCTAAATCAACGTATGGGCTGGCGTTCTTGGCGATAGAATAGGGCCATACGTGCTACCACAGAGATTAACTAGGGCTCGTTATCAGGACTTTCTTATTAACGTATTGTCTACCTTGCTGGATAATGTGCTCTGTCAGCAGAGGCTAAAGATGTGGTTCATGCACGATGGCACACCAGCACATTTTCTCCGCAATGTGCGTGAACACCTGACGCTGACATTTCAGGACCGGGGGAGGCCCCATACCTTGGCCTGCTAGTTCCCAAAACCTAAATCTCCTAGACTTTTCGTTATGGTAAATTTCAAAGAGTGCGTGATTCCTTACGTCGAAGGGCAGAGGAATGCATTGCCATGAATGGACGTCACATTGAGCACCTCCTATAAACAAGTATTCAGATCTCAGAAAGAATGTGTCGTAGGACCCATGTTTATTAGACATTATTTTCTTGTTTTGATACATACTACACCTCCTAAAATAATGGATACTTTTTTTTAACACCTTGTATAAGATGAAGTTCCTAAAGTTGATCATAGGGCAGCACTATCGATTTCGTTATTGCATCATCCGATTGATGACAGTTTTCAAGTGAAATGTGTATAATAGGATATAGTCATGTCAGACGCTGGTAATCTAACTGTGCTTTTTTGTCTTTGTTTACTTGCTTTCCCAACACATCTGGAATAGACTAAAGTCCAACAGAAAAACTGCAACTTCAAACTTTGCCATGGACGCTGAAAATTTTAGCATATCTTCATTAGGAAGAAAAGTAAAGCTCGGGATCCCATGGCGTAGACGTACACCACTTCAATTAAATTTGTCCTCGAAGGAAAGACTTAAGGCCAAATCTGACCACTTTTTATCAGTTCTACTCTTGACAGACGTGTTTGCAGCTCTGCTAAACTTGAAGTAGTTCGGAACTTCTGAAATGACGAAATTTTTAAATTTTATTTTATTTTCTCATTGAATTCTAAAGACTTCAGGGATTACATTGATATGACATTTATTGTTTTGAAAATTAGAAAATCTTTTTTTGTATCTTTTTTTGTTTATGTCGCACCTGTCAATTGATGTTTCTTGTGAACTTTGAATGAAATTTCCCAAAGTATACATTTGTTTAACATATGACCCATTATTTCATCTTCTGCCTAAGATACAAAGGTGAAATTTTTATCATATGTTCTCCATAAGTATTTCCTACTTTTAACACAGGAAAATATTTCTGTGTTGGATAGTTAAAAATAAAAAAAATATATTATCTCCTTTTTCCTTTCCAAAATTCAGTTTCATAACAAAAAAATTTTAATTTGTAACATTTTTATGATAACTAAACGTACTTATGTCTAAATCATCAACATGCTTCCTGTAACATGTGGTAAAAGTTTCATTTTTCTACATATGAAGGTTTTTGAGACAATGGAACATGAGCTCGGTGAAGTTTAACATTGTGGAGGTAGGCGATTCGAACCGCCTTAAGAGATCTCTGTTGATCGATTTTTTAAACTAGAACAAAATAGGTAAGATGAAGGACGGTTGGAGAGGAGAAAAATTCTCTCCCGCATCGGGACTCGAATCCGGGTTTTCAGCTCTACGTGTTGACGCTCTATCCACTAAGCCACACCGGACTCCAGTTCCGGCCGGATTGAATGCTCTCAGTTTAAGCTTCACTTCTTAGTTTCCCTTTAGTGGCCAACTCTCATGCACTGTGTCACAGATGTTTGACAGTGGCACAATGTCCAACACACTATGTGCAGAGGTGCACTCATTACGAGTGACTAAGTGGCCGGGATCCGACGGAATGAACGCCGTCATAAATCACTAAGTGATTATTTACGCATATCATATTGTGATCACACATCTGTGACACAGTGCATGAAGGTTGGCCACTTAAGGGAAACTAAGAGGTGGAACTTTAACAAAATTACAAAACACTTCCACATAATGCAGAACACATCACAAATTCTGACCACACCTACAGAGACATCAACACAGACATGGAAATTCTACACATTCAAACAAAATTCCAGAAACTAAACACACTAGAACAATAAGAAATATACAGACACACAAAAACACATCCAAATGAAATTCTCAACACACAACTCAATTTCAGAACACACACATTCTTTGACTCCACATTACACTACACAAACACACCCTCACAGGAAACACAAACAAAAGGCGCCAAGACCAACTTTTGAAGATGGCCAATAGCAGGCTGAAACATATTAACGAGGTAATGTAACATTGAACATAAGAAAGTCAAATAATACGTTTTCCGATGAGATGATTCAATCCGGCATCGGAACTGGAATCCGGTGTGGCTTAGTGGATAAAGCGTCAGCATGTATAGTTGAAAACCCGGGTTCGAGTCCCGGTGCCGGAGAGAATTTTTCTCCGCTCTACCCATCGTTCATCATATGGTAATGCAGAATTCCTGTACGGAAATATCATACGTACTTCTGTACATCACAATAAAATGGGTAAGGTTCTGAAAATTTTTAAAATATCCCTAAAATTTTGAAAAATGTGAACTGAGTTAACGTTAGACACTTAGGAATTGTAGTACCTTATATTTAGGTAATAATGAATTTAATAATATATCTAAAACCTAACAAATGTTATATAGTTTGATACGGAAAACACTATATTAACCACGGTATCATAATAGATACAAGTTCATAACTATTCGTCTCACACACAGGATAAAGAACTTTCACAATAATTCCACAACTTCCTTGGTTTGCGGACATTTATGCTGAATTTAGTGAATATATTACATTCGGTATGTATTACACGGAAAAGTAGTGGACTCGCACAAAGCTCCAACTGGTTTTCTTCCGTTTAGTTATCTATTCTGATTATAGACTACAGGAACTTTATGGTAAATTTTAATTATGTATTTAAACCTTACATCAATATTTTCTTTGTGAATGTTTGACGTATTTTGACATGTCGTAATGTCTACACCTAGACAAAAAACATTTCAGAGAATGAGAAGCATCGTTTCAAAACGTATTAAGTCCCCCAGTGGACGAAATTAAATTTGTTACTTTCTGTTTATTTATCTTTCATGCTGTGAAGTCTAATGGTTCTAAGTCGTCATATTTGTAAACTGTAAAAACCAGTACTTAAAAATGGTTTTGTGTAGTGTTTTGAAAACTTCTCCGGTTTACGAGTAATCCAGTTTTTCGTCGTTCGTGTAAAAAATTGTAAGGGGCACATAATACGTTTTGAAACGATGCTCCTCATTATTTGCTTTTTAATCTTACTTGACCCTTCTTGTTTGAAATACTGCAGCTATATTATATCATAAAATATTGTATCAAGTAGAGCTTTTAAACCTCTCTGCAATATATTTATTGTCTAATAACTGGCCGAAAATTGCTCGTGGTAGTGCTATTTCTGAGGTGGACCAATAATGAACTCTTTGCATAAACTTAATCAAATACTCTTAAAAATCTTAATTCAGTCAAATGAAATACTGTTTTTTTCCTCTGAAAAAACTGTTTTACATAATAAATTCTACTTTAATGTATGCATTTTTGAAAATGAATCCTCTAGATTCAAAACCTCCTAAAGTCCATTGTGTTCATAATTGAGTTATGCTCACAAGAATGAATTCTAACGATTTATATAGTTTGAATTAAAAAAAAACTCACTAAATTTAAAGAAAAAAGTTTGTTAAGAGTTAGTGATAGGTTGAAAATTCCTTATATTTGCTGTCAAAATTTTTCAATTCATGAAAATGGCTGTAGGAGATTTTCAATCTATAAGATTCAAATATGTTGTCCGATCGCTTTAAACATGAAAAAGATAGATTCAAGACAGCAATTCTGTGTTAACTAAACTTCTACAATCATATTCATCATGATATTGCGAAGTGTTTACAATGATTAAACTGTGCCTATTTTACCAGCTCTAGATGGAGTACTACAATTGACTTTAGGACTACCAAATTCAACATAAGAAAGGTCCACACTACGCGCTTCATAATTCTTGTTACTGTGACGTTTAGGCCCACTGCCACATCCAGGGCCGATGACAGGGTATAAAACCTTAGATATTATGCGTAAATGGTGTCGGATTGGTTTGGGATTGTAACTACACACTAAATTAATACATGTTTTCGCATTATCTGACGGTTTCTTTAGTTGCGTAAGTAACAAACCCACATTATACATTGCTCAGCAATAAACTTTAAGCACAGCGAAATGGCGAATCGCAAAAAAGGCCTAGTTTCAACATTCCATCAGTAGGTACATATTTCAGTAAGTTTTTCCTTCATATTTTTAGAATTTCAGCCAGTTAAATGCAACAGATTCAGTATCTATCTGTGACGGCCGTAATAATTGTATTCCGAAAAATACTAAAAAAAAAGCTGTTGTTTAAAATCATATTTCTTATCGTATGTACTGATTTTAGGTAAAATTATAGTTGTTTGCGATTTTAGAGGGATTTCCTTTTTTCGAATGGAATTGGAGTCAAGAAGTGGTACGGTAGTGAGGGGGGGGGGATAAATTGAAGTCCCGTCAAAAAGTAGGTCACACATTCAAAAAGTTTGGGAAACACTCCTATGAAGTGATAAAGTGCACTTTTTCATACTGGTGAGGTGTTTGTTGTTGTTTAGTCAACTGTCTGAAGACAGGTCTTAACCTCACAAGAAAGCATCACTTATGAGGCAAGTAGGTCAGGAGATAATCGGGTAGGGTGGCCAGTTCCTTTCCCCCTTCCTTGCATACATCACCGACTAGCTAATTAGATTTCAGATATATACAAACATGTGTTCTTCCTCTGACACATATCGTCAAGTGAGATGTACTGTCTGATAATAATAGATATACATATCACCCAGAATCTCAATCAGAGGTAACTGGTGAGGTGAACAGTCAAAATTTCCGAAAATGGGGATCTGCTCTTCGCAAGGATATTATGAAGTTTCTTTGAGTAATGAAGGAGTCACTGTTTAGTCCGGCTTCACGGGTAGTTCCAGTATTAGACCGCTTTACTCCAAAGGAATCCGAAACCAAGGGTTAAAGACGTCCAACCGTGACAGCCGAATGTTACTGCGAACTGCAGCGCTAACATGTAATCCAGCGCCACAGGAAAGAGATGCTTTGAATGCAACTGCTTCAAACTCTCTTTAATGGGATTTGGATTGTCTGTTTATCATTTCCGTTCCAGATGCCGTCAGAAAATACATTCATCAAGTTTCACAGTTTCCCCAATCAATAATTTTATGACCAAAGCTGATTAAATAGGCACAGCTCAATTGTAACCGCCTGGGATATTCAAACACTCAACTGTTTGGACATCGCAGAGCTCATATGTTGGCTAATAATTATTATTAAATGTGATCAAAGAGATTTCTGTGTTACAGTGAGCGCAGAAGTAGAGCGGGACATGAAGTTGATGGTCTCCATTCTGAGTGTCGAGCATTACATTTTGCTAATATTCGGAGCCATCACTGTAAGTCTGCAGTAGTCATTTTACAGCCTAAATCAAAACTAACTATTAATATAATATATTAAGCTAATTTTAACCTTTTTTAAAAGGCTATGAAATGGGGGAGATCTGTTAATAGACGCGAAAATTGTTGCCGACATAGCATAGTAATCTGGGATTTGAAAACTGTTCTCAAGAAATGTCATCGATATGCAGAGTGGAAGGAGACTAAGTAGGGACCTTTTAAGAGAATAATCAGGGATGTGAGTTAAATACAAAAGTTAATATCGTTTTGGTCTTCTATGAATGGGGTTTGAGAAAAGCTAGTTGAATTTTGGAGTATTTCGGGAAAACGGGAGGCATTGGAGAGGTGATGTTCGAGGAATTTGTAGAGCAAATACCAACAAATGTGTCTTTATTGGTTTGTTATCTAACATTGACGGTTTGGCTGTAATTTCATTGAAGATCAGTAACAAAGTGTGTGGCAGGAAGACATAGCAACTGTAATTCAGTGACTGTAGAAACAAAATAGGAAGCAAGACTTGAGCGGGAAGGTGTAAAACACTGTCTAGTATATAAAGTCACGAAGCTTGAGTTTATGAGGGTACTAAGAACAATAGACTGTGCAGGTACTATTTCACATTGTCTGTAATGAGGCGATAATAGCGATCCTAGTGGTTAGCAACTATCTATGGATGCTTATTTACTACTTATTGAGCTTCGTGACTGTATATACTAGATTGTTATTTAAATGCAGTGATCAATGTCCCTCTGCGATGCGTTAAGTTACTGAACCTTTCGTGCAGTTACTTACATAACTTTGCTACTGTTACGTAAATGCGTGTTGCAGTTCGCTTTTATTTATATGAATATGCCAGAAACACTTCACAATCGATCACACTGTTTAACTTCCCCTCATTGATATATGTCTCAAAAGGACCCTATATAGTCCCCTTCTACGGTATAATGCATGTTAATGTAGTCTATAATGTTAACATTTCAAAAAAAATATCGTCGACATAGAATATTAATCCGAAGTCTCACCATTTCGTGTAGAAATACCGATACCAAATTGTAAATTTAAATCTATAATGTTAATCTCTGGTTAAACCTAGGTATGGAGATAATATTAATCTGTGAACTTACCATTTGATATATGTGACGTCAAGCTTTGAACCTGATCGGTCTTTTTGAGCCATTTATGCTCAGTCACTAAACCTATTGAATACGAACTGGAAGTAAGCTGACAGGATGCTGGGAATAGGCAAGGGACTTTCTATACGTTACAACATAACTACTTTTGGAATTTTGTAGGCAAATAAATGTGTTACGAGGTAAATGAAATCACATTTTGGATTAGTCAAAAATAGCAGTTGTTATTCTTTTACTCATATTCATTTCTACATATTTTTGTGCCAATATTCATTGATGTGTTTTTCGCGATGATTTACCTCTCGACGAATATTATCACGTGACATCTACAGGTGTTCTTCTCAACAACTCGCCCAAGCGGGAGCGTCTCATGCAGCCCATGCCATTTCTTTACTTTGTATTCTCGCATTCGTTCCAGTCTTCTCTTTTTCGTTTTTGGCTCAATTTTCGGCGAATCATTTACACTCTTCCTTCCACGCCACTTTTTTGTCCATCCAGTCCCTGATTTAGGCTTATTTTCTAACAGGAAACATTCTCAACAAGACCAGCCTCATGGTCTAGTGGTCAGAGCTTCTGGTTATAGTTCATGAGGTCCCGTGTTCGATTCCCGGTTAGAGACAGGAATTTTTCCTGTGTTCGTCCATGGTCTGGAATTTAGGTTAAGTTTAGATTTAAGACCTCTCCTGGCACTACATTATCATAATCTTCCTAACACATCATCGGGGTAATGTAACTCCGCCTTCCAGGCACCCCAATCTCAGAAGTGGGTTACAACTAAGCCACGGCCAGGAGAGAAGACCAGAAATGTCGAAAGACAAACTGGTGGCATTGGACAAAAAAAATCATTCTCAACAATGTAATTTCACTTACGATTTTGGGCTGTATAACGTCACAACACTACAAAGAAGACGCTTAAGCCCAATTCAGCATTCTCCAACTCAGCATACGACCTACATATCTTAATATTGTCTATCATCTTAGCCTATATCTTCTTCTGTCCTCAATTTTTTCTCCGTGCATTCTTCAGTAGGCAGTAACCCAGCCAATTCCTTTTTCTCCTCCTGATCAGCGTCAGCAGTATTATTTCTGTAACCATTCTTTGTAGGACAGCTTCATTTCTTATTTTGTCTGTCCATTTTACACGCTCCGTTTTTCTCTATATCCACAATTCAAATGCATCCCGAGCCGACAATTATTTATGTATTACGCTAATTTATGCAAATTGGTGGAAAACCGCTAACATCAACAACTTTATCTACGCGATAACATAAAAATGTACATAATCCTCTAGAAACAACATGCAAAGCCCTCTAACGTCTGTCATTGAATTTTGTTTCAAAGCGTTCGACTCGTACAATCTGTTCCATTAATGACGTCACGTTTCGAAGTTTGTTTACAGCCAGTACTTTATCCCCCTTCCATTGTTATGCTAATAAGTTGTATACGACAGACACACAGATAGCCATTCCTACGAGCAGTGACGTGCCGCTGCACTCTGAAACATTGTCATTCATCGCAAACAAGTTCTAGTTGTGTAGCTACTACGCTAGCATGAACACAACTGAAAACAGGAATACAAAACAGAGGCGAATCAATTTGCCCGTGCACAATAGGGAAGGATGTAGAAGTCGCAGTTTTCCTTGTCATTAAGACTAAGACACGAGACGGCATTAACCTCTTCAGTCCCAAATTTGTTTGTTTTTAATAAAAAAAAAATAAAAAAAATCGGTCACATAATCATTTTGGGGTTCAAAAAATCCCAAATCAAGTTTTCACGGAAAATCAAATTTTGGGGCAATTTTGACTCTTGGTGCCCCCAAATTTGAATTTATAATTTATAATTCTAACTTTGCTCTAGAGTATGCCATTAGGAAAGTCCAAGATAACAGAGAGGGTTTGGAATTGAACGGGTTACATCAGCTGCTTGTCTATGCGGATGACATGAATATATTAGGAGAAAATCCACAAACGATTAGGGAAAACACGGGAATTTTATTTGAAGGAAGTAAAGAGATAGGTTTGGAAGTAAATCCCGAAAAGACTAAGTATATGATTATGTCTCGTGACGAGAATATTGTACGAAATGGAAATATAAAAATTGGAAATTTATCTTTTGAAGAGGTGGAGAAGTTCAAATATCTTGGAGCAACAGTAACAAATATAAATGATACTCGGGAGGAAATTAAACACAGAATAAATATGGGAAATGCCTGTTATTATTCGGTTGAGAAGCTTTTATCATCCAGTCTGCTGTCAAAAATTCTGAAAGTTACAATTTATAAAACAGTTATATTACTGGTTGTTCTTTATGGTTGTGAAACTTGGACTCTCACTTTGAGAGATGAACATAGGTTAAGGATGTTTGAGAATAAGGTGCTTAGGAAAATATTTGGGGCTAAGAAGGATGAAGTTAAAGGAGAATGGAGAAAGTTGCACAACACAGAACTGCACGCATTGTATTCTTCACCTGACATAATTTGGAACATTGGATCCAGACGTTTGAGATGGGCAGGGCATGTAGCATGTATGGGCGAATCCAGAAATGCATATAGAGTGTTAGTTAGGAGGCCGGAGGGAAAAAGACCTTTAGGGAGGCCGAAACGTAGATGGGAAGATAATATTAAAATGGATTTGAGGGAGGCGGGATATGATGATAGAGCATGGATTACTCTAGCTCAGGATAGGGATCGATGGCGGGCTTAGCCTATGTGAGGCAGCAATGAACCTCCGGGTTCCTTAAAAGCCAGTAAGTAAGTAAGTAAGGTATAGAAATGTTGCAAAAGTGATAGATCTACTCTTCATTTCTATCAAATTTAATTTTTCAAAATTTTCAAAAGTATCCAAGACATTGCAAACAATTAAAAGAAAATTATGTATAGTATACTCTACAACAGGACTGAAGAGGTTAATGGAATCCAGTATACCCTGCCTAAAGAAGTTTCATTTCAAAAAACGTAAACTTTTGCAGCCGACTGTTCTGGAGAAATAGAGCATCCTATATTGTACGTGAATTAAAATTTGAATAAAAATGTGTAATTTTTTATTAGAGCTGCAGTTTTATTGGAAACTGTATAGTCTTGAATTTGTTAATTATGTTTTAATTGCTGATGTATCTTTCCAGAAAAACCCTGTGCTCCTACTGCCCTGGTTGGCACTTGAGATTCTGGTGATAATGCTAGAAATTTTGTTATTCGTTCTGAAACTTCTAACGGAAGGCATTCACATGAATCGATCGCAGATCATCGTCACCGTTATCATGATACACAATTGGCTGCATGTTTTCTGCCTCTTCAGGACTTTCCTCACCTCATGCGATTACTGACTTAAATTCAACTAATGTAAATTCACACACAATAAATTACATCTGATTCCTTCAAGAAAATGTAAATTCACACACAATAAATTACATCTGATTCCTTCAAGAAAATGTAAATTCACATACAATAAATTACATCTGATTCCTTCAAGAAAATGTAAATTCACACACAATAAATTACATCTGATTCCTTCAAGAAAATGTAAATTCACATACAATAAATTACATCTGATTTCTTCAAGAAAATGTAAATTCACATACAATAAATTACATCTGATTTCTTCAAGAAAATGTAAATTCACATACAATAAATTACATCTGATTCCTTCAAGAAAATGTAAATTCACATACAATAAATTACGTCTGATTCCTTCAAGAAAATGTAAATTCACACACAATAAATTACATCTGATTTCTTCAAGAAAATGTAAATTCACATACAATAAATTACATCTGATTTCTTCAAGAAAATGTAAATTCACATACAATAAATTACATCTGATTTCTTCAAGAAAATGAAAATTCACATACAATAAATTACATCTGATTTCTTCAAGAAAATGTAAATTCACATACAATAAATTACATCTGATTTCTTCAAGGAAATGTAAATTCACATACAATAAATTACATTTGATACCTTCAAGAAATCTGTGTTTGTTCTTACTAGTTCAGTCAATTTATTCCAGCTGCTTTTATTTTATAGTAATTAACTAATTTACATATCTGTAGCCACCACCATAATCTAGGAATTACAGTGAGATCCAAATCTTCCGACGCACAGTGGGGTATTTGCATCAAAAAGCTGGCCAAAAGTCGATATTTCAATATTGTCCTACCCCTGAAATTCTTGCTCCCTGACAGAAAGAAATAGTGGGGGAGCGATAAGATAACAGTTTGTGTTTCATCTGCTTCATGTGGTCGTCAGCTCAGTCGAAAGTTGAGTGTTTGTGACAGTATACGTGTATCTTATTGACGCTCTGAGCAAGTTGACAAGTTCATTATTGTTTTTCTACGTTTTAAAGAAACAGTGTGGCCTGTTACAGGATGGATCCTTCTCAGCAAGGTATGTACTTCACTTTTGAGGGCTTTTTGTGTTTATATAAAATATATTTACAAAGTTATTGCGGTTAGAAAACCATCTATATTTTCAGTATTTTTTTTACGAACCCAAGTTTTTGTTTAATGATTTAGTGTACTTCAGGGTGAGTCCCGATGTTATTTCCTATGTTATTACAAAGACTAGATCTTTGGGTGTGTAATAGAAAAGAAATTGGCTGCGATCTCGTGCGAATTGCTTATTTTCATACATTTTTGTAACAAATACTAATTTTCAATTTTTTACTCTGTTACAAATATATATATATATATATATATTTTTCTTTTACTAGGGCCATCTCAAATCAAAATTTTGTCAAGGAAACAATTATATGATATCATGCAAGAGCAAAAAGAATGTGATATCAACGAAAAATTAGAATATCTCGAAAAATATTTGCTGATGCAAGAGAATTACTCAGAGGAACAAATTAAGGCTTTTAAACATACATTTTCGTATACAAAGGAGATGGTTGAGTGCAAATAGAAAAGATAATTTATTCAGGAAAAATAATGAAATCTGACTTCAAGGGACCTTGGAGTTACCCAAAGCAATGACAACGGCTACGACTGTATTCGGACGGCCACAAAAATCTTTCGGCGACTCTAGTGAAAGAAGTAAAAGAAGGAAGACTCAAGGACTTAGAGAAACAGTAGATACCGAGGAATTGACTTTTGCCACCCAGATGAAGCTGCGAGCTTGTGGAAAACCAGACGCATCAAAAGTTCTTAAGGAAATTACTAAATCTCCTAAGCGAGCGACAAAATACAGAAAGGCGTACTCCAGCAGTGTACAAGAAAAAAGAGGGCAGTTGTCACCTCTACAAGCTCTTTCTATGTTTGTGGAAGCAGGTAATTTACTTTATCACCTGCTATTTATGTCTTATTGTTCCTTAATTATCTGTTCTATTTCCATTGTTGTTGTTGTTAAGTCAACTGTCCAAACACAGGT
This sequence comes from Periplaneta americana, assembly GCF_040183065.1. Classification (NCBI taxonomy): domain Eukaryota; kingdom Metazoa; phylum Arthropoda; class Insecta; order Blattodea; family Blattidae; genus Periplaneta; species Periplaneta americana. The sequence continues at coordinate 129,116,472 of NC_091122.1, read as the reverse complement.
CTGAACCTCACAGGTGATACCAACAAAGAGGCATAGGGTAGGGTGACCAGTTCATTTCCCCCTCCATTTCATACATCGCTGACTTGGTACATATTACATTAATCAGACTTCAGATGTACACAAACAAATGAAAAATATTTATTTTATATACTTCTTTATAGGTTTATCAAGAAGACAGTACGAGATCGTAAGAGCCAGCGACAAAACGCTTTACCCATGTTACTCCGTGTTGCAGAAAGCTAAGAAAGACTGTTACCCTGTACCTGAATCTTATCAAGTGACAGCTACTTGCGCAGAAATAAATCTGCAAGACTTGTTAAACCACACTGTTGCTCGATTATTGTTATATTTGCAAGAAGTTGTGCAAACTTTGAGTGAAGATGAGTGCAATACATTAGAATTAATAACCAAATGGGGCTGCGACGGATCTCAACAGACTCAATTTAAACAGAAATTTGAAACTGATATAGATTCAGATGCCAATATATTTCAAAGCTCACTAGTACCTTTACAGTTAGTTTGCGGTACAGATATAAAGAAGGTAATATGGAAAAATCCTACACCTTCTTCTCCTCGATATTGTCGACCCATTAAGATTAGATTTGTGAAAGAGTCAGCTGACTTAACTAGAGAAGAAATCGGTTACTTGGAATCAAAAATAGTAACTTTAAATGAAACTGAAAATTGAAATAAATGGAAGAAACTTGGTTATAAAACACACACTGATACTAACTATGATCGATGCCAAAATATGCAATGCGGCCACTAATACTACATCTACTATGAAATGTTATATCTGCGGAGCCACATCAAAAGAATTTAACAGTTTATCAAATAGAAGGGAAGCTGATCAAAGCACATTCAAATTTGGATTATCCATCTTGCATGCAAGAATTCGATTATTTGAGAGTCTACTGCACTTGTCTTATAAGTTACCCCTCAAAAAATGGCAACTGAGAACAAAAAATGACAAAGAGATTTATAAACAGAGGAAGACGGACATTCAAAATCAATTTAAGAATAGAATGGGCATTATTGTAGATGTTCCTAAACCTGGGTTTGGAAACAGCAATGATGGAAATACCAGCCGAAGATTTTTTATGGATCCTGCTTTGTCCGCTGAAATAACAGGTATGAATGTTGAACTGATCTATCGATTCAGAGTCATTTTAGAAGTTATATCAAGTGGACATAAAGTTGATACTCTAAAATTCGCTGCTTACACCATGGATACAGCAAAACTATATGTTCAGCTGTATTCATGGCATCCAATGACCCCCACAATGCATAAGATTTTAATTCATGGCCCAACTGTAATTGAAAATGCCCTTTTACCGATTGGACAACTGTCAGAGGAAGCAGCTGAAGCAAGGAATAAGCAGTTCCGTTCCTATCGCCAAAATTATGCCAGGAAGTTTTCTAGAGAGTCATGTAACCTAGATATCATAAACAGGCTGCTGCTTAGCTCGGATCCTCTGCTCACAAGCATGAGACCAACCCCGAGGAAGAGAACGAAACCATTTTTAAAGGAAACCACAGAAATGCTACTACCTTCTTTATTTACGATTTCTGCTGATCGAAATGAAGACGATGAATCCGCAAGTGAAGCTGAAGAGTCTTCTGATGAGGAATCTTGGGAATAATCTCATTAATAGAGTATCTAACAAACTGAAAGTGAGCTAAATGTTTAGGTAAACAAAAATTAGTAATAAACTTATATATTCATGACATGGAAAACATCTACATATTTTTAGATCAATATCTTATATACTTCCATAATTACATATATTATATAATTAGTGTTAACTTATTTTCAAAGTACTCGTATACTATTATATATTTATGTCTTTAATCAGAAGAAATTAAATTTTATTTCAGTTGAGTTGTTGCCTTCTGTATAACGAAATAAGATTTACGTAAATAAACTATAATCTTTGCTATAGAGATATAAATTTACCTGTATCTCTGTATGAAGAATATATGTTTTAGACCATTAGGCCTATATTAATTGATTGACTAAGTGTAAAAATTGCAAACATTACATAGCCTAATCATTATAAGATATGTATCATTAAAATGTAACAATTTCGTTTTGATTTTTGGCTTTCATATAATGTAAGTTTATACATGATGCAATAATAGTTTATTTTCACTACTAATGTATACCTACTCTAATGAAACTACTGATTATCTTTTTGTAATTGTAATTATGTGTATAGGTAGTCATATTAGTCGAAAACCTTGAAGTTGCTGCGATTTAAAATAATAAATAAAGAACTTGGATAAATCAATAAATAACATAAAACACATTTTGTATTTCTCTCCGAGTGCCATAATCTCCTTATTGCATCCTAATTTAATATATTATCCCAATTAAATGCGATTGGAACACAATAATAATTTTATTATGATAATTAATACTTTTGGCCAACTTTTTGATGCAAATACCCCACTGTGCGACGGTTGGGGAGTGTTTACTTGTACGGCAATAGCACAGTCTATTATATACAGTCACGAAGCTTGAGTTTTGAGGGTGCTAGAAACAATAGACTGTGACGGTTCTATTTTGCATTGCCTCTAATGAGGCGATATTAGCGATCCTAGTGGTGAGCAACTACCTAATGTTTGCATATTTACTACGTATTGAGCTTCGCGGCTGTATATACTAGACTGAGGCAATAGCCAGTAGCAACAGCGCTACGTACGGACATTAGTTGGCGCCGCTTGTAAAAATAATATTGGTACGTACGCTCGGTCAAGTTCTTCGTGACATGGTGTCTACATGTGATTAGGTTGAATGGCGTTATTTTTCTGAATATACAGGGTGGAAGGTAAGGTAGTACATTAATTGTAGGATGTGATTCCTTAAAATATAACGAACAAAAAAGTCTAATACCATTTTGCTCGTTTTTGCAGAAATAATACTTTTATGCCGACATTTCGATCGCGAATTTTACGAATACTGTTTAAAATACGGTTTAATTTCTTGTATAACAACGAAGAGAACGTTTATTATGTTCACGTTGCAGCAGTATTTTAATTAGAAAATTCACAAATTTCGAATTAATCGATTAAAGAAACACTGGAAACATTGATTGTCGAGTCACGTACAGAAGGTCTAAAAATCTGGCATCGCTGTCGGGACGGCAGTCTCGTAGTACTCGCAACTGATCAGCTGTTCTGATGTTTACATTGCATTAGTGTGCAGTTGAACGTACAGCGATACAGTTTAGTTTATTTCAAAACTACGAGATGCCAGAATTCACAAATCGTGAGTAGTTAGACATGATCCAGGCCACGGAAGAAATTCGAAACAGTGAAGAACTACTGACCAGAGTTTGTCGTAATTGGACTAGAAGATGTGAAAGCTGCACGCACGCTGATGGTGGACCATTTAAACAGTACCTGTAAAATGTGAGTAGAATGTGGTTTACAGAGTTTGTTACTCTTTATTTCATTATTAACGCCCAGAATTAGCGATTCATAAAAACAACAAACTGTAATGTTAATTACATTTTGTTCACAAAGTTACATCAGTTTTTTTCATTAATTGTAACTGAAACTTCAACCGAAGTGTTTTCACTAATTTGGACATAATTTCCTGATTTTCACATTATTTCTTGTTATTGCTGTACGTATTTCTCCTTACATTAAAATTATTACGCCATACTTAGTATTGAATTGTTAGTGTATTGCATTGTAAGTTGATAATTCTGTATTCATTGTTGAACTGCGCCCGAACACGAGCTATTTTGTTCATTCGGGTTATTAATTTACATTTTCTGACATTAAATTCCACAAACTAAACAAATAACAGTTACGTCCCTATCCGGAGTTTACGTAGGTCATTTTTGTGCGAAGATTTATCTCCAGATTAGCTCGCGAAGTATTGCAACGAAGCTCAGTACATTTTTTTGTTTGCTGCCCCCTCTCCCTGACCTGCAGCAAGGTATAGCTGAGACGAGATGTTATGGCACCAACATGCGCGAAGTTTTAAATTGCCGGCCAGCAGGGTAGAGGAGTGGGGGTTGTTTGGGTTACGGTTCTCAAGCTCAGAGCGCGGGCACTTTCGTTTCATCTCTTTCTAAAAACATTCGTCTTACCTCAGTACTTTCCTACTCAGAATCCGAAGGTAGTGGAAGTACGCCCGCTATACCATCTTCGTATTCTTCTCCGTCCGAATCAGATGACTGATCTGAGCTGGAATCATATATCCCTATGTTAATGGAAATGTTATCCAAAATATTGTCCATCACGTGCTCACTTTCAATGTAATTGTTCTCTACTTTCTTCACATGATCACACACTGATAGCCATTCTTCTTTCGTGATAGAAGAAAATTTTTCTTCTGCTAGTCTTCTGACGTCATCGAGCTTAAATGTGACGTTATTTTGCGCCACCCAGTTTTTCACAATACCCCAGATTTTTTCAATCGCATTTAGCTCTGGATGATAGGGAGGCAGACGAATAGTAACATGTCCATGTCGTGCCAAAATACTATCAATAGAAAAAGTTTTGTATCTGGGCTTGTGAAGTTTAACAAGTTCAATTAACTCGATTTTTGTGGCATCGTCCGCGTAACGAATGCCGTGAGAATCTAACCACTGTTTAATTGAATCTTTTCTGCTGTTAGCAGTAGGTGGTCTATTGTCTTGTACGTTGTGGTAGGATGCGTTGTCAAGCACAATAACTGCGTTGGGAGGGAGAGTCGGAATGAGCATTGTTTCCAACCACCTAAAAGAATGACACAAAAAATAATTTAAAATAATGATTATATAATAAACTAATAATAAAATTAATTTAATATTCTAATTGTATTTGGTAATATTCTCTCCCAGGCAATTCAAATATATAATAAATTATAAGATCTTCTTAGTTTCAGAAATTAATTATTGCTGATTTTACTTTTAAAATGAAATTATATTGAAATACGGCACTTAAATAAATTACCTCGTAAAGTTTTCTGAATTCATATCCTGGTGATAGTCCCCTGTTTTTAATCCCGATTTAAATATTAAGAGGGCATTAGGAACAAAACCATTTTCACCTCCTGAAATAAAAAAAAAAAAACAGTACAGTATAAGAAAAATGTCAATTATATTTTATAAATGATAATATTCGTATAATAACAAAATGTTATTGTTTTCAAAATGTTAATTTATTAATTACTTCACCTGCATGGACGATGATTAGGCGTTGCCCTTTGTTCATTGGAGCTTTAAGACCTTCTGTACTGCTGTCAGTCCACTCATGAGTTGTAGTGTGAGAACTGTGCAAGTAAGTTTCATCTATGTATATAATTGGTCTTCCATCCTCTCGGAACTTGTGTATAGCTGTCAGGTACGCAATTCTCAAAGCTCTAATTTCTCTGCGTTCAATAATTACTTGACGGTTGTCGGAAGTTTTCTTCCATCTATTAAAATACAAAAGGTAACATTGAAAGATGTAGTAACAACAACACAATATTACAAATACAATTAGCTTTATGGAAACAAAGAAATAGTGTATTATGTTGTGTACCTGAATCCCAGCTTCAACAGGATCTGTCTTAACGAAGTCTTCCCTCCTCGAAAACTTGTGTTTTCATGAACTATAGGAAGAAGTGATTTCAGAGTCGGCCTCTGCTTATGTGTAGCGTAGAAATTATAGATGAGTCTCCTTATGACTTCCTCATCAAAATTATCTACAGCTGCAACAATCTTCTTCTTCGGTCGTGATTTACCCGGAGTGGAGAAAGAAGCTGCTGCTCCTGCGTCAATATTCTTTCCTTCTTTCCTGATTCTTACCAAGGTTCGCTTTGAAATACCAGTGGCAGCCAGTACTCTTGCACACACACTTTTCAATGGAATTGATATTCCATTTACAGCCTCTTCTGACATGAATTTCCATACATTGTATGCTAGTTCACGTCCTTGGCTGTGAACTACTCTGTGATTTCCCACCTTAGACAATGCCATAATGAGGGCGCTCAGAAGGACAATGTTTTCAGTAGAGCAATAGCGGCAGTAGCAGAACGATCTGAACACTCGGAATGCTAGCAACCAACTAACCCAACACCCCTCCAGTTGAGTGTGAGGGTGAGTCCAAGCAAACGAACTAAAATGAGTCTCTCGCGCCGGTGCCATAACTTCTCGTCCGGGCTTTACACGATGGAAGGTAGTTGAACTTAACTCACCCCCTTCAAGTCACTGACCGCATGGGGTGTGGGGTACTACTTATGCGGCGTTCAGACATCTTGCAATTGCCGTCAGCGCTTTCGAAACACTTGTAATTATCTCACTATCCTTAACTCCTATAATTTGTTTTATTTGACAAAAGTTACTCTAAATAATGAGATCTATGACTTCTGTCAATTAATGTACTACCTTACCTTCCACCCTGTATAGAAACAAGAATCTCATTTCTACACCAAGTAGTTCGCATTTTATGCGTCTTAATCGAGTCCAGATGATACATGGTTTTTATTATTCCATTCTCATTATCTGAAAAATGTAACAAACCTCCTACATCTATATGTATCGAATATGAATGAAGTCTCGCCCACCTCATTGCATATTACATGACTAGTGTGAACTAGTCAGTTTTATTATCATTAAGTACGAGAAAAATTCGTACCGGCACCGGGAATCGAACTCAGGACCTCTCAGCTGTGCTAGCTGAGTGCTCTTAACCAACTGACACGATCCCGGCATGGCTCAGTTGGTTAAGAGCACTCAGCGCGCACAGCTGAGAGGTCCTGGGTTCGATTCCCGGTGCTGGTATGAATTTTTCTCGTACTTAATGGTAATAAAACAAACTGACTAGTTCACACTAGTCATGTAATATGCAATGAGGTGGGCGAGACTTCATTCATATTCGATACATATATAATGTTAACAGTTTTCAGAAACTGTTGTTGAATATGGCCATAAAGTCATTTAATATGCGCTCCTGTATATATATGACGTGTATCGTCTTAAATGCAGGTAGTAAGGCCGTAACATGATACTACGAGAGGAGTTCGGCCGGCGTCGTGGATCGTGTCCCGGCATGGCTCAGTTGGTTAAGAGCACTCAGCGCGCACGGCTGAGAGGTCCTGGGTTCGATTCCCGGTGCCGATACGAATTTTTCTCGTACTTAATGGCAATCCTACATCTATATTAATATTAAATTATATAACTCTCATTGTTGCCTTATACAGTGTAAATATCCGATTATTAAGGAGTCCTCTGAAATTAAGTATTTAGGCATAATTTTTGACAATCATTTAAAATGGAACCAACACATTAATTACCTTTCTAATAAATTACGTAAAATATATTATTTTGTTTTATTGAGGAATTACTTGTCAATAAGTTTATTACGCATAATAAACTGAACTTTATTTCAATCGGTAATTATGTATGGAATTATAGGATGGGTAGCTTATTTAAAAACAATTTTAATCCACTTTATTTATTACAGAAGAAAATAATTAAAATATGTCTTCATAAACCTATTGATTTTCCATCTCAAAAATTGTTTTTAGACTTTAATGTTCTTAAAATAAGACAAATTTATTATATTGTATTAATAAAATTCATACATAAAAATCGAAATAATTTTGAATTGTATTCTCATAGTTATGACACAAAAGGTATGAATTCTTTAAGACTGTTTGAACCAAAATGCGACACTGCTACAGTATTTAATCACAGTAGTAATTTACGCCCAAGAATATATAAAAAAATTATTTTTAAATGTCCTAATCTTATCAATTCTAATAGTTCTAGTATTAAATTAAAAAGTTATGTATGGATTTTTATAAAAATTGTAAATTTAAATTAATATATTTTTATAGTAGTAGACATAAGGCAAATTGTATTATATACTTCTTAATTTCAATTCAGGAATCCGCCCCTGAGCACGAGTTCTGCTCTTTCAGGGGCGAGCTAAAGTTTTTTGTTTATTTATATGTTATGTTACAATTATTAGAAAAATAAATAAATAAAATGAATATGGTCTTCCACGAGTGTTGTTTACACACAACTGCGTGGCGATAAGAAAGCCTTTTGAAGAACCAAGATTGTTAATTGTAAACAGCATCCATTCAGCGACATAAATATTAGATGAAAGTAAATATGAAGCAAGAGCAGAAAATGCCACTTCGAATTCTGTTTGAGTTGTGTTTAGATATTCGACGTGCTTTGTGTCTGTCAGTGAAATCAATAATTTGTTTGCAATAAACATTTCCTGTGTGTTGTTATCAGTTTATTACTTTATTTATTTATTAGTAGCATGAAATTCAAATATGCCATTCAGCAAGGTCAATATTAGTAAAAGTAATAGATCCAGTGGATATAGTAATAATAGCAAAGTTCGGAAAATTATATTAATGTATACAATTTCTTCACAAAATATTCCTCCGAGTCGGCTTGGATAGCGCAGTCGGTCTAGCGCTGGCCTTCTGTGCTCGAGGTTGCGGGTTCGATCCCTCCCCAGGTCGATGGCATTTAAATGTGCTTAAATGCGACAGGCTCATGTCAGTAGAATTACTGGCATGTACTGTCGGACCATCGGATCTATGCCCCTTCAGCGCTGTCGTCGTTCTTGGAAAAGTTAACGCCTCTACTCACCCCATTCTACCCGTTTCTCTCCCACTACGTCAAACAGCAGACCACGAACCTTGCCGAATAGGGATGTTGCCAAACTTCCGTCAAACAGTGTCATGTCTCTTGAATATTGCTTATAATAATGTAAGGTTAATTATTACTTATTCATAATTTAATTTAAGTAGGTCGAATGACGCTGATTGACTTATGCAAAATGCTATTACTTGCTTAATAATATTTCTTTCACCACTCCGTGCTACAGTATTCATGTTGAGTTGACAACACTGGACTGCAAGTGCAAATAAACTGTCCCGCAAGAAGGCTCAAAATTGTGAGTAGTGGGGGAGAGAAAGAGAGGGGAATAGAAAAGAGAGAAATAGGAATACAGGGAGAGAAATGAATTGCCGAGGCTGAAAAGGAATTAAAGTTCAGTTCGCATATCTTATGGGGGCACAGATCCGATGGTCGGACTATAAAATAACTCCTGCGGGACAAAATTCCGGCTCATCGGCGTCGCTGATGTAACCTCAGCAGTTGCGAGCGACGTTAAATAAATCATGATTTTTTTTTTTTAAATGTTCGTCCGAAGAAAACCGTAAAATTCTAACTTTTCTGTGTCAAGAACTAACTGCCGAGGCGTGTTCAATAAATGTATCAACCGTGTCACGTGTATGCAGAGAAGTGTAAAAAGCGGAAACCAGAGTGCTAAGAAATTGTACGTGTCGTGTAGAAAACTTCTTAATATACCTAAAAGAGTGACGAAACTAAAAATGACATCGGAAACACATTATTGGCTTTTCCCCTGGAATTGCAAACAACAATTTAAAGCTATGATATCTTAATACATTATTTATGATTGTATGAATAAATTATTTATTATTCTATTCCACTGTTTTGTTATTGAGAACGGATCCTGTTTGCAACACCAGCTGTCAATCATTCCCGACAAACGAGTTAGTCGGTGATTCAGGAGAAGACGAGCGCGGAGTGAGGAAAAATGGCGGTTAATAGATAACGTTACAACACGTGCAATACTTGTACTATTGCCGTAAAGCCTCGTTCACACTTTTAAAGTAACTTGAATTCAAGTCACGTGATTTCAAGTAACCTGAATTCAAGTCTCAGTTCAGACATATTCAAATTATTTTGTTTTCAAGTAGGATAAAATGGCGTCGATGGATGTTGTGCAATTAGGAATTTCTGTAGTGGCAAACCTGCGTGCTAGGGAAATGATAAATATATTGAAGAAATGGAAGACGCGTTTTTCAGTATGGGTTAGGAATTAGCTTAGTAAGAGAAATACACGACCACTGACTATTACAAGTAGAATAAGTGAAATCTTCAAGCAGATTTAATAATTCTTATCGCAAATGTAATAAAATATTAGCAAGTCTGATTTACCATAATTGAAAATGATTATCTTGAAGCTGTTAGAGTTCCCAAAAAAAATCCATCAACCACACTGAACCATGCCAGTTTTCGGCGATAAATGTCATCCCTTCAAGCAACGCTCTTCTTTTCTTAATCTCTCTTATCTTCCTCACTTCTTCTCTATCTACAGTGTAATGGTTTTTATTATTGCCTTTCATAAGCTATCTCGTGTGTCCACATTAAAATCTCTGCTGTTCAGTTCTACAATGAATTCTTCCTTCCTTGGCAGCTTCCTTTGCATTTTTATTACGAAACTTTGCAGTTTCTATAATCCGCAGGCCTTCGTGAATTTTATACAACTTCAGAAACTCAAATACTTGGTCATTATTTCTCTTACTACAGTTTCCTATTATTTTTACATTCCCAGTAGAACAGAAAAACAATCAGGAGTTAATTTAATGCTCTTAAAACAGTTGTTAATTTGAATTCCCGCGCTTTTCTCCTTGAATTCAAGTTATCAAGTGACGTTCACACTTTTCAAGTGCCCTTTCAAGTCAAGTAAAAAGTAGAAAGGGATCCAACTTCACTTGAAACTTGAATTCAAGCCGTTAATTGATTTCAAGTCAACTTGAAACATAGTTCACACTTTTCAAGTTCTTCTTTCAAGTGACTTGAATTCAAGTTACTTGAAAAGTGTGAACGAGGCTTAACATTCTCTATTAACTACCTTTTTTCCTCACTCCGCGTTCGACTTCTGAGTCACCGACAGTAGGTTAAGCACGCATCACCCGCTCTGTACGTTTGACAACGTCGCGCTTACGTTATTGGCCCTCGCAAAAGTCAGGAGATTTGGACTCCACTGTAGTAGATAGATGGATTTTTTCAGGTCATCTCCCATACTTGCTTATATTGCAACCTACTTGTGTGCGCTTCCACCAACACGTCGGTCCTCTACACTTGCTTTCTGTGAACTGAGATGGATTTATTGAGCAATATTATACATACAGAAGTACTATATTATCAGAATTTTCTCTTAAATCCAATGCACGGGTCTTCTGACCGTACGTGCTGTGTAACACAAGTTCTACTTTGTAGGTTTCACCCCCCCCTCACCTATGATTAGATCCAACCATTCCCCAAAAGAACACACAGATTAAAATGAAATTGACACAAACACAACACATTATTGATTATATAATTACCCTAACCTAAAACAGACATAAAAGTGTATAATTGAGTAGTTACCATTATCCTTTCGTCAGTTCGCATCGCAAACTTCAACAGCTGAAGTTCTAATCTGTCTCGCCTTCAAGAGGAACAATTCAGTCTTTCGTTAGCATTCTCTATTCTTCATGAGGTCAAGGCATGGAAGCGAACTCCTATTCTGACTTAGCATCGAGGGTGGTAGATATTTTCTCCGGATGTGTTCCGTTTCGACACACTGCATTAAAATATGTCTATAGGAGTCTTTTTCCCCGCACAGTGGACAAAGGCGCTCTCCTTCTTCGTTGACAATTTTATTACCCTTCCATGCCCCCAATCTTAGCCACGCTAAACCTGCTCTGCTGTCTTTGTTACAAGAATTTATGTAGTCACCCCTCCCCCAGTTAAGCATGAGATCTGATTGTAAATGTAGTGAGGACTTTTCCGAACATTGAAGCTTAATCTCTTGCCTCTCGATATCAATCGTATCTTCACATTACGCCATACATATCTTCTATTATTATCTCCTTTTTCCCGCCACACCCATCCCATTCCTATATGATGCAGCCCTCTCTGCAGTTTATAAACCCACCCTTTTTCCTACCCCTCTCTTTGTTGAACGTTGTATCAAATCGTCCGTAAAAGTGACTGATCCCCAAATATAAGTTTTAACCAGTATTTTATCACCCTAACTTTCATATGAATTGCTTCGTTTTGAAGCCCAAACTCCTTTAGCTGTGCTTCTGCCAATTCCAAATATTCGTGTCAAGAAGTCCGCTTGTACCTGATTTAATTTTCCAGCATTTTCTCAACCCGAAATTTCCGCCCCATACAACATAGACGATCTGACCACAGCTCAGTATACCAGCTCCAATGTTTCTACAGGAATATCTGGCACTTTAGTGATCAATTTCAATACCTCCGCACTCTTCACCCCGCACTTGGTTTCGTTATGTCAATATGCTTAGTCCATCTCCCGTTCATTGGTAAAGTAACCCCTAAATATATGAAATGTTCACATTTTCCAATATATGCCCGGCGTATGTCCATGTCTCAACCCTGCTATATACAGACCCATTTTTAAATGTAATTAATCTGTAACGCGCATATCACAAAATCCCATGACGAATCCTTGAATCTATCTCTCTATCACAATTTCACAGACGGTGTATAACAGCGCAGTTGATAACATTTATTAAAATAAATAAAATATGAGTGTCACGAAGCTGGAAACATAATTTGCTTTTCACTTTACACCAGGAGCGATAAATACTCTCGCGTACATGAGCGACCTCGCGAAGCGTGTTAACCTGTAAGGAATGTTTACGTATCTCATACCGAGGACGATGGAGGGATGAGTGTACTGATAGAACAATAATTGTGGCCGTGCGCCATGCGTGTGAGGGTTCAGGAATAACTTTATTATTGAAAGAATCTCAATCAGTGGCGGCTCCTGCATATTTCTTAAGAGGAGGGAAGAAGTTAACGGCACGAAATGACACCTTCTTGAATGAAACATGCTACAAATTAGCCTACATGCATACATGTAAGACCAAGTAGTATTGGCGTTGGCCTTCCCTTCTGTATAGCAATAATCTGTTCTTGTAAACTGAGTTTCCTAAATTGTCCAAAATATATTATGTTCTCACTTCCATTCATTGTTGAATAATTGCGCAAATTAACAATTACAAGGAAATTCACAACCTCGTAGCATTTTTCAAGCACATTACAGCATCTACACGTGTTGGAAGAGACTAGCTACTAACTCGTAACCGGAACCGTTTTATGGAAATGGGAATGGGAAATAATCTGAGGAAAGCGAGAACACTGCACCCACCCACGTGGTCTGTGTTGCCACATGTACATTTTACAAGTTCAGTATCATATGCTTTTGAAGAATGTCAGTTCTTGTAAAGTCATACTATCATTATTGTTCAAAGCTGCCGGTGGCCGATTAATTTTTTATGTTAAAATGATGTAGTTTGGAGTACCTACTTTCAGTTTCAAATATATTTGTACAAAACTGACAACTTGACTGTTTCCCTGTCTAGTAAACAATGAATAGAAGTGAATTTCAGAGGTCAACTACGTAGAACTACTTCCTCTTTGTTTTACATAAACCCGACTTTAACTTTCAAATATCCACGAAAGTTTCAAACAATGAATAGTAGTCTATATAAAGTGAAATGAATAATATTTTTTTATTTATAGTTTAAAAAAAAGCTTACATGGTGTCTTTCATAGCGTTGCGTTAAAACTGTTTTTGTTGTGTCTCCTCCTAGATGTGTTATAGTCCGGTTGAATGCAACATAGTTAGATGGCAGCGGTAGCGAGCTTGCTGCACGACCAGTCGGTTTCTATTTCCCGCCCATGACTGATTCAGAGGAGGATCACCTCCCTCTCCGTTCGTTTACTTGCTTTAAAACTCTGCTTCTTTTTCTGGCCGCTAGTGCGCTGTTGTCTATATACGTTAACGCAGTAGAGGAGGAATGGAGTGCCTTTCCTCCACACAGACAATCTCGCATCTTTCTCAAAGTTTTCTACAGCACATGAGCGCGCGTCGTTTAAAACTCGATCAACTGAGTTTTTGTTATAGCTGTGAACTTAAAAATTATCGAATCTTTCTCGGATTTCAAGGCACATATTTTGTTTGGTATTTACTTTCAAAAGAAGAAAATGTGAGGAGGACGTTCCTCCCTCCCCTCCCCCGAGGAACCGCCACTGAATTCTCAATAAATAAACAAATTGTGTCCCAAGTGATTTATGTGCAGTATTGTAGTAATAGAAATAAACCTGTCTGTATGTGTACAAGGAATGTATTCATAGAAAAATATATTTTATTTCGAAAAATAAAGAGTACCTAAGGCATGTTACTTAAGGAAATTTATACTTTTTTACCAACGGAATTTAACAAGACCAATAATTCTTATTCGATCACAGTAAGCAGATATGGGTCTGTCCACGAGGAAGTGTCCCGTTTTGGTGAAAAATAAAAGTGTGAATCTTGGATCTTACTTCAATTAAAACTGAAGTCAACGCACTAAAAGTGATTATATTATCTTATTTATACAAGTTTTCAAGCATATATGCCAAGATGAAATAGTATTGAAAAAATGCCTAAATAAGGAATATATTTGCAAGATTATTCAACATAAACGTTTTGTAGTATTGAATAACTTTTTCACATTAATCAGTTCTTGACACCTTTAACTTAAGTTTATCAGACAGAATTTATTATTTCGTCATCAATTATTAAGCAAAATTGTATCCTTAATTGAGATCTTCTTCTTTGTCCGGATACTAACGAAATTTTAGAAAAAAATACAATACAATTCTGTAGACTGTAGCCATCTTCAGGACATGTCTAAATCTGCTAGTGCTACTGTTGCTCAAGAGGTGACAATAGCTGTCAAGGTCTTAATATCCTTCAGTGCATGACAAAATAGTTCTCTATTGTGTCGAGATACTAACACAACAGCTGATACTTGAAGCCATTTTGTTACTTGCAGTGCAAGTTTCTGTTTCTGTGGTGACATGCATTGCTCGTAGTAAATTCGCAGAATTCCCCCATAAGTAAAACCATACCGTGACATTCCTCACAATGTGTGTGTTTGCCGGTACCACGAGAACTTCGAAAATCTACAAGTTTGGTTTCACAATATCTTTCTAGTTTTGAAACATTCGGCATTGAATTTATCAACTCCATTGTTTGTGACCCAAGTGATAAGAACTGTATGAACAATTGTGGTGTGTGTAAATCAAAATTTATGACTCTGTTTGAAGATTTCCTGACTGACGAAAAATGTAGCCTTCAAATGCAATATCGTCAGTGGAGAATAGTTGGGAAGAGATATGAATACATTTCATTGGAGGAAGGATTAAATGATGCCATTGATGAATTGGAAGAGCAGTTATCGTTCTTCATGACATTTTTATTCAAGAGCAATCACAAAGATGCTTTAAGGCTGCCAGGGATATGTCTTCAAGTGAAAATGTTTTGATGCAAGTGGATTTCGCAGAGAACTATTCTTGCAACTACACGAGATATAGTCTGCACATTGGTCGAATCCCCAAATAGCGCTGTTTACTGCTATGATATGTTATGGAAAAGATACATGCGTCAGTTTTGTAGCAGTTTCTTACAACATATCACATGATGGATATTGTGTTGACACGTTTCGGCGAGCTACTGTATATTGAGCAACCATGGCGAAAAGAATCCTCTGTTCAAATATCTGCATGTATTATCAGATGGAGCTGCATCGCAGTTCGAACATAAATACAAATTTGCCAATATCAGTCTCTTGAAAGATGATTTCAATCTGGAAAGTCTCAATTGGACATTTTTGCACCTTCTCACCGGAAAGGTGCTGTAGATGGTATTGGGGCAGTCGCAAAGCTCCATGTTTGGAGCAATGTACGCTCGCAGAAAACAGTGCTTCGTAATGCTGATACATTCCATGATTGCTGCAAAAATCTCAGTATTTGTGTCATTTCTGTGCCATTAACTAAAATTGATTCTTGTAAGTCGAACCTTGATCAAAAGTGGGAGGGCATAACTACAGTTAAAGTTACACAGAAAATTCACCAGGTGACTGCTCTTTCTCCTTATGTTATTGGCTATAAATATCATGCAATGGACTCAGAAGCTAATTTGAAGGTTGCAAATTTATGAGAATCTCAAAATAATGAAAGGAATAAGGGGAGAACAGAATGTACCATTTTTTCAAGTTTGGTCACATTGATTTAAATTCAAAATTGTTTATAACTATTTTGGTTAATTATTGTCTTTCTTGTACATAATAACTTTTCTATAATTCCAAAGGCTGATTTAAAGATTTACTAAAGTTTAGTGTCAACACGAACATTATTTACTGAATTTGTTTTCGGGTACTAATATTTGTCCTGATACTAACGTCCAGATACTGACAAGCGGAACTTTGTAACTATTAATATTTCATAATCATGCAGTTATTGGAAGATAAAATAAATATGATTAATTATAAAACAGATGTTGTATAAGTGTTCCCTGATAATGAAAACATTAATAAATTATTACAATGAGGAGAGATTTCATCGTAATTTTATGTACCACTTTATCTTACCAGTTCCTTGTCCAGATATTAACGGAAGATACATGTGTTTTATTCAATATGCAACTGGGAAAATGTTAATGAAAGAACTAAAAATACAAAATGAATGAATAGTTAATAGATTCATACCAGAAACATTGTTGTTTAATTTATATACTATATGTGATATAAAGTTTTGTAATTGAAACATTTGAGAAGTGTCCGGATGCTAACACTGGACAGACCTATATTTAATATGGTTTGCACACTGCTTAAGTCGAAATGTACTAAAGCAATAAGATTAAAAATGACACATGTGTTTAATTAAAACAATTCTATTTGTTTTGATTTTGGCAAGTGTCATACTGACTTCAAATTTCATGAGCACTTCAAATAGTACGGAAGTATATTGTATACAGGGTGAGTTTTAAGTCTACCGACAATCTTCAGGGGGTGATTCCTGACTGAAAATGGAGCACAAAAAATTCATATCGCTTCATATGTTTAAGGCACAAATGGGACACAAAGAATGGACCGATATCACTGCTAGATTAGCAATACCATCATACTTAGGAAGGACTGATCATATTAGGAAGTTTAAATGTAGAAAACAAAGAACGGACGTGGCAAAATTTTCCTTTGTTAACCGCACAATAGTAGACTGGAACAGCTTACCTGCGGCAATCTTTCAGGGTGGTCCTCTCAAAATCAACACATTTAAGGAAAGGTTGAGAAAGTTAGACTGAAAATGTAATTGGAGGTGCAGTGTAATTATTTAAGTTGTGTGATGTAACTAATTGAGTTGATATATAATTAATTAAGTTGATGTGTAATTATTTAAGATGATATGTAAATAAATTAAGGTGATATGTAATTAATTAAGATGATATGTAATTAAGTTGGTATGTAATTAATTAAGGGCGGCCGGGTAGCTCAGTTGGTAGAGCAGCTGACTACGGACTGGAAGGTCCGGGGTTCAATCCCAGGTGGTGACAAGATTTTTTCTCGTTGCCAAACTTTCAGAACGGCCCCGAGGTTCACTCAGCCTCCTATAAAATTGAGTACCGGGTCTTTCCCGGGGGTAAAAGGCGGTCAGAGCGTGGTGCCGACCACACCACCTCATTCTAGTGCCGAGGTCATGGAAAGCATCGGGCTCTACCTCCATGCCCCCCAAGTGCCTTCATGGCATGTTACGGGGATACCTTTACCTTTTTTATGTAATTGATTAAGGTGATATGTAATTATTTATTTTGGTAATAGTTGGGTGAAATAGAAGTACTTATAAGTTAGATTTGCTTTGCTTATCGTAGGCGTTATTATAGAATAGTTTTTATTTATAGTCCTAGGTTTATTGCATCTACTATTTATAGATTTACGTTTATGTTAGTTTTTTTCATTTACGTTTATTTATTTTATTTCGTGTAATTGTAATTATTGTATATTATATATCACTGCCACTGGGTGTATACCCAATTGTAGTGTTAATAAATACATACATTCATACATACATACATACATATCACCTCGTGTCCGGAAATGCATGTTTCGACGGTAAATGGCACTGATGATATTCTCTCATAACTTGCAGTGTGCGTTACAGATAGTGTGATTTAAGCAACGTAGAAGCACAATGGTCCGCACACAAACGTCGAAAAATGGCTCCAAATATTGTGTGATGTGGGTGGTGCTGTCTATCAGAGTGCCTGGCTCAGTATATCCGTGCTGCCTCTCAACCGTTTCCACCTGCTCGGCCATACACGAACACCATCTCGGCTTGTTCCTGGAATGAATACCGGACCATTGTGCTTCTACGTTGCTTAAATCACACTATCTGCAACACACAAAACGCACACTGCAAGTTATGAGAGAATATTGTCAGTGCCATCTACCGTGGAAACTATGCATTTCCGGACACAAGTTGATACGAACTTTTGTGCTCCATTTTCAGTCAGGAATTACCTCCTAAAGTTTGTCGGTGGATTTAAAACTCACTCTTTGTGATAGTTTACAATGTATTATAGAACGTAATAGTAAACATGATACACATTAACTGTAAATACTCTATATATAATATATTCAATTAATTCATTTAACGAAATCAATTCCATTACGGTGAACAAAAACATATACATACTAGGTTCAAAAAGTTCCCGGAATTTGCTAGCATCATAGAAACAACGTACCTTAAACACTATTCTACAGCATTCCCTTCAAAATAGTTGCCTTCCGCAACAACACACTTTTGCCAACGCGTGTAGAGTTCCTGGAAGCAGGCCTGGAAGCCATTTTGTGAAACCCGTCTTAGTGCTCTCGTCGCGTTTGCGATAACCTCTTCAGCATTGAATCTCCGTCCTTTCAGATGACTTTTCAGACGGGGAAACAGAAAGTAATCAGGTGGTGAGAGATCAGGACCCACTTTTCTGGACGTTTCCTTCTCACTGCGTCCCAGAGGCGACGGAGGGTTTCTACGTACAATTCTTTCGTTACAGTACGACCTTCTGGAATGAACTCATGGTGCATGAGACCCTGAGAGTCGAAGAAAACTTCCAACATAACTTTGCTTTAAGTGTGCTTAAATGCGACAGGCTCACGTCAGTAGATTTACTGGCATGTGAAAGAACTCCTGCGGGACAAAATTCCGGCACATCCGGCGATGCTGATATAACCTCTGCAGTTGCGAGCGTCGTTAAATAAAACATAACATTTAAAATAACTTTGCCTTTGGAAGTGTCCCTAGGAAATTTTTGCTTCCGAGGAGATGTTTTCGATTTCCACTCAGATGACTGTCGTTTAGGGACTGGGTCGTACAAGTAGCACCAGTTTCATTTTGTTTAAGAAATCACCATCTTCATCAGCCATACTGATCATGTCCCCAGCAAAACACAGAACTTGATGTTTGTACTTTGCTCTGTGGACATAATTACAAAATGCGACGAACAAACAAAACGCTATGATAAACAATTGCCTACAACTCAAAACCAATAATTGCCATTATCAGCAAACTTTAAGGAAATGACATCATGAATGTTACCAACAAAACAAATGTATAATATCCCTTGTTATATATTAATACGAAAAATGGTAGTAAA
This sequence comes from Periplaneta americana, assembly GCF_040183065.1. Lineage (NCBI taxonomy): Eukaryota > Metazoa > Arthropoda > Insecta > Blattodea > Blattidae > Periplaneta > Periplaneta americana. The sequence continues at coordinate 129,097,167 of NC_091122.1, read as the reverse complement.
ATTCCGGGAACTTTTTGAACCTAGTAGTATATTCTGAGATTATTAAATTCATATCTTTTAGTATAACTGCCAGTAAAAATTTGTTTAAGCTAAGAAAATGTTCTTCCTACGTCACATGACATTACAGGGACAAAATAATAATAACAAAAATGAACATACAAATTATCAACATTTATATTTTACACAATATATACAAATAATTCGTTTATCAAAACCTATCCCGTTGCAGTGAACGGAAACATATATTCTGAGGTTACGAAATGCGAATCTTTTATGAACATCACATAAAATTTGTTTAAACTAAGAGAATGATCTTTCTACGTTATATGACGTTACAGGGGCATATTTATAATACATTACATCATTATTATTTAATGACCCCCAAGCGTACCTGCTTGCAATTCGACCTTGCTTACGCATCCACGTGACGTAATAGATGTAGCTACCAGAAGAAACTGCTCGATCCGCTGTACGTTTGGGAACGAAAATGCGCTGCCTGGTTATTACTAACCTATTACTTGATATACAAAGAGATGTGTTGAGCTTTGGAATGTCAAGGCATCTACGATACCAAAGTATGGAGTTATTCAAAATTCACGAAAGATTTCAATGTAAGTTTATAGAAAAATAAATATAATTACTATTTTGTTCATACAAGAATAGACTTTATTCAGTTATAAACGAATTTCTGAGAATACGCCACATTATTGAATAGCTCATATTGCACTCCCAGTAAAATAGTAAAATAGCGTCATAACTCCAAAATTGTGATTCGTAAAGATAGAGTATTCCCTAATAAAATACTGCTGTTAAAATATTTTAATAGGTACCAAAACCTTATATAATTTACTATTGTATTATTGGAATTTCATACCGTACCTCAAACTAGTAAAACAGCATTAGAATTAATTGACGAAATTGAATTTCGATATACGACAGTATTAAATTGAGAATGCGATATATATCGCCTATCAACTTGATTCACAATGTGTGTTGCTTTTGTTTATTTTCAGCCATTTAAAACGAACACGATACTGCCTCCTTCAATGTTTCGTTTATCTTACCAGGCCTGTAATTTGGAAAAATGCAAATTATTTGAATAGCACTGGAAACTTATCATCAAACTGGTTTTGATAAGCTAGCTCATGTATTATCTATGTAAATAAGCAGGGCATATCATTAAATAGGTCTGGAATATCCATTATTTTATATAACCGAATTGTACGTATTCTAATGATCGAACCTTGCAGTGTCGATCAATACTCTTTTTTCTACGATAGTGCGTAAAGTTGCATTTTACCACTGTTATCATACATACATACATACTACTATTATCAGTGTGTAAAGTGAGCCTTTAAAACACTAGTGAATAAAAAAGTAAATAATCACTTTTGACACTGCTATTCATTTTACGCACTGCCAAGAAAATGTAATATTCAGTGTACAAACTTCATCCAGTAAGAAATGAATGCAACACCTCGATATTATTCTAAAGTTACATGTAGTACCCATTGTAACAAGATTTATAATTCAACTGTCCCTAACCACTTTGTTGATTATATGGCCGGTTTAGACGGCCATGAAATCGTTAACATGAATAAAACAGGCTTCCATTCCGTGGATAGTGGATACTTAATTCTTAATTGTTCAGAGTTTAGATGACCATGATATTGTGATCTTATAATCTCTCCATCTTGAAATATTTATTTAATGTAAATTTGTGCTATCTTAGAAAAAAACATTGTATGACACAACTCCGTAATGTTATCTTTTTGGCCCTCGTGTGTTTGTGAAACTCGTGCAAAAAATATAACCTTTATGGAACTTGTATCATAAATAAATATTGGATTATGGCTTATTGGCTTCCTCTGGAAGGGTAGTAAATTTGTGGATCCTATGTCGTAGGTTTACGACACGTAAAAGAAACCTGCCTTAATAGAGGACTTAAGGCAAATTTGTACGAGATAAAGTTGACAATGCCGGTGAAATGAGTCCGAGGTCCAGCACCGATAGTTACCCAGCATTTGCTCATATTGGGTTAAGAGAAAACCTCGGAAAAAACCTCAACCAGGTAACTTACCCCGACTGGAAATCGAACCCGGGCCACCTGGTTTCGTGACCAGAACCGCAAACCGTTACTCCACAGGTGTGGACTGAAATGTAATAGAGGTTGTTCCAGCGCACTGAGATGATTCAAAACTTTAAATGGATTGATATGGACCCTATAATTTGTCATTGTGGAAGTTTATAAAATATTTGAAGAGACCGATTCCGTGACAGATAAAAAGACATTGTTGTACAGTCTGATCCGTTTGGGTATGGATAATATTAATTTATTATTATAAAGTTATTGTGATAGTAGGAAAAATCTATTGCTGGTTACATTATGATCAAAAAAGATGAGAGTTTCCATATATGACAATCAACAATGCATAATCTGAAAAAACAAATGAAAAACGTAGATGATTAAAATGGCTATTACAAATCAACAGCGAACACAATGTGTTCTTAGGTATGCTAAATTTGAGAGTGTTAAAAGAGTTGAAAGGGAATTTCGCCGTATGGTGTGCGTAATGTACCTAAATACGATTCCGTAATGTTGTGGTATCGAACATTTGTAGAAACAGGTTCTGTGTTTAAAAAAACATGCAGGAGGTTGCAGGCGAAACCCAGTACGAGAAGCAGCTATCTCTTGGCTTGGCCCCCAAACTCCCCAGATCTAACCCTTCCTGACTTGTTCGTGCGGGGTTTTATTAAAGACATTGTTATTCACAGAAACCCAGGAACATTGATGATATGAGAGTAAAAATTACTCAAGTTTTTCAACAAATCACCCCTCTTATGTTACAACGAACATGGGCTGAATTGCATTACCGTTATGAGTTGTGCAGGGTGCGCAATGGGGGTCATGTTGAGCTCTGAGGAATCTCCCATCTTTCAATGTTGTATGCACAAAGTTTCAACAAATAAAGTTTAGTAGTAAATGTTTTACGGTTTTTTTTATTTTATCCATACCCAAACGGATCATCCTGTATATCAAAGTCTTTAAAAATCGATGTGAATGCTACGGTGTTTTTTTATTGTTTTACACCAGAATGAATTCCATTCTTATATAAAAACGATTATCATTTTTCTGTAAACTTACTTCTTAAGAAATCCATTATTTTATAAACCAAACTGCATTATTATTTTTCTCTAAAGTTACTTCCTAACAAAGAAGACGTCCACATCTGTGGAGTAACGGTTAGCGCGTCTGGTCGGGAAACCAGGTGGCCCGGGTTCGAATCCTGGTCGGGGCAAGTTACCTGTTGAGGTTTTTTCCGGGGTTTTCTCTCAACCCAATATGAGCAAATGCTGGGTAACTTTCGGTGTCGGACTCCGGACTCATTATCACCTTCGTCTCATTCAGACGCTAAATAACGTAAGCTGTTGATAAAGCGTTGTAAAATAGCCTACTAAAATAAAAAAAAAAACAAAGAAAGAAGACTTTCAAAACTTTTGTGACTCTTGAATAAGTATGTAGACCTAAAAAGTTGTCCAAGTGTAATAGAATATTTTTGTAGTCTCCCTTTACTCTTTACAAGCGTACTTGATCCCAATAGGAACAAGAGCTGGAGAATTTGAAGTTGGAGATCTAGCCTATACTATAAAACAGAGGCGACCTTGTGCTTATTTTGTGAATTGCAGCAGAAAAAGAAGGAAATAAAGAAAAAGAAAACTACACCCTTAGATAAGATTGCAGTTGAAATATTTATTCATTTCAAAAATACATTTTAATCATTTCCTTACATCCAATTCTCAATTCGTATGCTCGAAAGTATTATTACGGTACATGGAAAAGTTCTTATACCTCTTTATTGCAGTTATTGTATTATGTCGCAGTCATTTTTATTGTTGAGTTTAAAATTTTTCATGACGTTGTTGTACCTGAGTCTTCCTGCGCTTCATCGTCCGATAAGTGTCCATCTTCCTCTCTCGTAGCAGCGTTGGACATCTGAACCTTTTGTAATAAATTCAACAGTCATTGTAATTATAATCATCATAATCATTATCGTGTCAAACCCATGTATGTATGTATGTATGTATGTATGTATGTATGTATGTATGTATGTATGTATGTATGTATGTATGTATGTATGTATGTATGTATGTATGTATGTATGTATGTATGTATGTACTACGCGACCAAGGCGGGACGCGTCGTGGCAGAATGAGGAACTCCGTGCTCGCTGCGTATGTTTACTGCTGGAGTGTCGTCACATCCAATGCCTAGCGTTTCAATCTGTTCGCGGAGCATTATTTATAATGCCATAAAGTTTTGTGATGAAGAAAAGACAACTGGTTTATTTCTACCTCTATCGAAGATAACAGAGCGTGTTGTAGCTATTGTGAAGTTAAATAAAGAAACAATTAGTTGGATTAGAAAGGAAAATAAAGAATGTGAGGACAAGGGTGTAGAAATATCGACACCAAACAAAGTTAGATGACCTCCTGCAAATAATGTTGAATTAGACGACATGGACAAATGTATCATAAGAACAGAAGTTCATAAATATTATAGTCTCTACAAAGAGCTTCAAACATTAGGAAAGTTGCATAAATTTTGTAAGAGAGGGCTAGGTTTTAAAAGGTGCAAGGAAACTTTACGAAAACTCATACTGTCCATGGGTTTTGCATTCAAAAAATGTAAAGATAAAAGGAAATATCTAATAGAACGCTCTGATATAGTAGCCCGTTATTTACCTGGACGGAACATGGTTCCATACTCATTACACTGTCCACAAATGTTAGCAAGACGTAAACGTGTCAGGACTTATAGTCAACGACTTATAGTAGCCCATGCTGATGATAATGATGGTTTTATACCGGGTGCTTTCCTCATATATGATGTCCGGAGTCCGGTCACTTTAAAATGCTAAGGTAAGACATGTATATCAAATGAAATATTGTATAAAATACAGAACTTACTTTAATTTACGTTAATTTCGATTCATGTTCCCTCCTTTACGAACACCGATGTGTTGGTGTTTTTTTCTGAATAGAATCCTATGTAAGCATATGATAAAATAAAACTAAACAATGAAGTTAACTATATATACGAACATATAACATATAAAGCGTGTTAATAATAACGAAACAAGAGCGCAGTTCAGCATGTGCTTCATTTTGCATCTGATGCGGACTTTACAGCACGGCCTGTATTGTGAAGCGAATCGCAGCTCCACCAAACAAACGGTTCCCGCCTTGGTCGCGTAGTATGTAATGTATGTATGTATGTATGTATGTATGTATGTATGTATGTATGTATGTATGTACAGTATGTATATATGTATGTATGTATGTATGTACACTGCAAGTGGGCAAACACCCGGTGGCAGTGGTAACTTAATTTTACACAATAAAAATAATGCACAATACAATTAAAATACACAATACAAATTACATTAATAATAATACATAAAATAACCTAATTAATAAGTGAACTTAATTTTCTATTACAACCCACATATGTATAGGACCTACATAAGTTTTACATTGATACTGATAACCTTTCAATTCACTCTCATCTCACTTACTGCACTGGCACTATGACACATTTCACTGACACTATAGAATACACTATAAATTATCACTGATTGAATCTATTCACTGCCATTGTGAACCATAACTTCACTGTCTCACTACGCTTCACTGATACAACAGTTCAGATAAGACAAACAATTACACCCTTATGCATACTTATAAACAAAACTACATTAAACTGAACATTTATAGTCTAAGCCCTCTTACAAGTTATTTTAAAATAAGTTACAATTCAAACCAATGGAATAACTCGTCAGGCTAGGTTAATACATGTCACCTTAAGTAATGTAACGTCTCTTTTTTTAATTTACGCTTTATACACAACTTTTTAATTTATTTTTAAATCCCTTTAAGGAAGGATAGCCCTCAAAGACCGATGCAATCATTTATAGTTCGATTTAAAAATGAGAATTTACCTACATCCGTTTTCTGTTTCCTACATTTGATTAGCCTATAAACTCATGATCGATCCTACCATAGTACGTTAGCTTCTTTAACCGAGCCGTTATGTCTAATCATCGTTACAATCACCTCCCTCGCCTTCATTATTATTATTTTTATTATCACCGTCGTCATTGTTATCATCATCATCATCATCATCATCAAGCTTCAATAAAAGTAAATTTTGACCAGTTTTCAGATAAGAAGTTGGACGTTCATTTTATACACGGTGAAATAAAGAAGTTCTTATGCTCCAAAATGTAAGATATTTAACTATTTAAATACATGCCATGGTCCTGAAAAATTGTACATACATTCACTTAAAATAGCTATTCTTATAATCGCTTCTATTTTATTTTGCTAATAATGAAAATATAGTATTTAGAATTAATTGATAGTAATGTTACAAGATGTCAGTCGTTTGTCGTTTTAAGAACGGACGTCGGTAGATGGGCCAAGAAACTCCACAGTGGACCGCACCAGGAGGAACAGTCCGAACTGTAGGCACGAAGGCATGCTATGGACCATGCAAAATTGTAACCTTAATTTTGAAGACGCTCATGACAGGGACTAGTGACTTTCTGGGATTGGTTAGTCTGCTACCGGTCGTGAGAGCCAAATTTATTTTTCTAAGTTGTTTATGATGGTATTCTCATTACTTGTCAAATAACGAAGAGTATTATGAAAACAAATCGTACAATGGAGACGTTTATTAAATAATAAACATATATAGAAATTTACTTGTGCGTATGACGACAATTTTTACAACTAAGGGGTAACTCTTGAAAAGGAGCTAATCTTTAAGAAACGCTATTGTCTAATCTTGTTTTCTTTTAAGTTTTGGTTGCGGGAATTGATTTCTACCATATATTTGAAATATTGTAGTATAGAGAAGTAACTTGTTACAGAATAATAATAACTTTTGTTGGTGTGTGGATAAGCTTCAGGGCTTCTACCGCGTTGTCTTGGTATTAATGGCTGACGTTTCGACCGCTGTGTTGTGGTCATCTTCAGAGCAGTTGTTGGATAAGGAAATAGGCTGCCAGCCCGTATATATATATATATATATATATATATATATATATATATATATATATATAGTAGTCTCGATGGGGGGAGTACTATATATATATATGAGCTGGCAGACTATTTCCTTATCCAACAACTGCTCTGAAGATGACCACAACACAGCGGTCGAAACGTCAGCCAATAACACCAAGACAACGCGGTAGAAGCCCTGAAGCTTATCCACACACCATGTACACCAGCCGCGGAAGCCTAAGCGAACAAATAACTTTTGTTGTTTTATTTTCGTAGCTGTTATAATTTTATTTTTTTTTAAGTAATTTGAGCAGATATCTTTAAGTCTTAAACTTTATATACAAAAATCGTAATAAATTCAAATTGTATCGTCATAATTACAGAACTAAAAATACGACTTAATACGACTAAGAAACCTCAATGTTGCACAAGAGACTCATATCACGATACCTGCTTTGGTCCAAGGTTCCTATCTTAAAAAAAAAAAATAAAAAAAGGAAAAAAAAATCGAAGATTACAAAATGCCAGTGGTAGTAAATTAGAAAATGCCGTTCGGAATATTATGTTTTAAGATTGTGTATTTCTTTAATATGTATTTCCATATTTGTGTAAGGAAAATTGTATTATTTGTACTTTATATGAATTTGGATTTAAGTTTTAAGCCTTCTTTTTTTCTTGCCTATCTCTATTTAGCATATAAGGATTGTTCTCTGAGCACGAGATTTATTCTTTCAGAGTTACACTAGAACATGGGTTCTTGCTTATAATTGTATAAGTATTTTTTCTCGTAGGAATAAATGTATTATATCTTTTCTTCACTCTATCTTAAAATTTATGTGTGACGAAACTTGTAATTAAAGGAAAAATTTTATTGCTAATAATAAAGTATTGGAAATATTAAATAGGTGTAAAAATATGAAATATAGTGATATACGACCTGAGAAATGTTGTAGTCTAGCGAAAGCCTTCCGAATTACTACACACTGATACCGCAGTCTAGTATATACAGTCACGAAGCTCAATACATAGTAAATATGCATCCATGGATAGTTGCTAATCACTAGAATCGCTACTATCGCCTCATCACAGACAATGCGAAATAGTACCTGCACAATCTTTTGTTCCTAGTACCCTCACAACTCACGCTTCGTGACTGTATATACTAGAGAGTGCTGATACTTTCTTTGATGAACGGGAGAAGAGTTCGGGCAGAAGAAGATATCAGATGATGGACGACATTAAGGTATATGGATCATATGAAGAGACAAAGAGGAAGACAGAAAATAGGAAAGACCGGAGAATGCTGGGTTTGCAGTGAAAGACCTGTCCTTGGGCAGAACACTATGAGTGAATGAATGATATTTTCTTTTGCGGGAATGTGTTAGTTTGCAGTAAGAAGCAGAACTGTTGAAACGTTTATCATTATTGCGTTTCCGAGGAAAGTGAAAATTTTGGCGGTAAATTCTTTTCTTAAATACACATTGTTATTCCTCAATGTTGGAAATATTAATGATATGTATTCCTAAAGAGAAATAGTATTCGTTTATAGCAATGTATGTTTAATTGATTTCGTTTCTAAATTATGATATGTTTTGAGGTTATGACTTACAGCATCAGTGTGTTACAGATATGAAATAGGCTACTAGTATTATTAGTATTTCATCTTTATAACCTGGTTTTCTGTTTCATTACTAGTGTTGGCACCTGTAGGAGGCAGAAAAACCTCCCTTAAAAAAAAAGAACTTAGAAAACAGTGGAATGAAAAAGCAATGCAAGAAGCCATAAAACAAGTGGAAAGTTTATTAAGAAATACAGATGTGGAATTTCATTCTACGCGATTTGGACTTTCATATGAGCAAACGTTCCTGTTGAAAACAATTCTTGCCAAGAATTGTATAGAATGTGGAAACTAGATTTGCAAGTATCAAGAAAATTGATTTCCCAGATGATTTCAGCGTGGTGGAGCTCATGATGAATGAACCAATATTTAGTGATTCTTCTTCGAAGAGATGTGACACATATATTCTTAAAAATTAAATAAATGGAATTTTTTACAAGCGATTTGTATACTAATATTATCCAATGATCCTCTCGGCGAAAATTTGTGTCAGAAAGTTGATAGAACATATTATGTTCTGAAAATTACATTCGCAATTAACATTAGAATTTATGTCTGTCCATATAAGTTCAGCCTCCTAGGTGAATTAACCACATTTATGCCCAAACATTCAATGCTATACTTTTGAGGATGTGGCATGTGCGTTCTTAAAAAATACAGATGTAAAGTTCATTGCAAGCGATTTGGATGTTGATCTCAGTCAACGAAAGTTTTTACAACAAAACCTGTCAAGCATTATGTAAACTAAATTAATCAACAACATGAAAATTTATATATGCCCACATACGTCTATTGTGAAAGTGAAATACATATGTTTTGGTAAGAGCTGCGATATCTGTAAGTAACACGTACGTAATGAATTTTTAGTTTTATGTCAGATATACTTCAGTTTGACTATGGAATCAACATTATGGAAATAAAAGTCAGGGTCAGAAAAAGAATAGTGTTACTACTCAGATTTTAAGTCTTATAAATGTTACCTTTGAAAGTAGCCTACAGTCCGCGTCACCGTTTTTGGCGTGTGAAATAAGTAACGGGAACGTTAAGTGCGAGTGTTTTACATTTTCTGCAGTCAGTCTAATAACTGTGTTTGGCAAATGGCTGATGTGACGTGTATAGGAAGTGGTACAATTCTCAGATGCACTAGCAACATGCTCATAAACTGGACACTGTATATCTAGGACACATTAAAAACGCTGGCGCCAGTTGTAACAATATTGAACAATAAATTGCAACTAATCCTAAGCTCAGAAGCTATCACACCTGACTTCCAGATGACTGATCAGACAAAGAGGAATCATGGACATCTTCAACTTCTGTTTCTTCCCTCAACCTGAGAAGATCTCTCAGCAGAATGAAGTCATATATCAAATCTGTGAAAGACACCATGGCAACGAACTTCCAAATCTTCATAAGCAGATCTGAAAGAAAAATAACACGGAATACATTCATTTTAATATGACTCAAATGGTAGTCTCCAATTAGGTGACTTCACTTCGGCCTGTAAGTTTCTGATGTGTTCCACTTTTCTTTTCTGTTTCCTGCTCTTTTCTTTCGGAGAGGAACCTCTACTGTACTCCAACCAGGAGAAAGTCTGAGGGGAATGAGACGCAGCGGGGTAATGCTGTGAATGAATGTTGATGTCATAAGATCACACACATGGGTACACGTATCTCCACTGGCTAACTCTCAAAGCACAAACGATAACATTGATACACATTTACTTATGCTACCCTAGTTACAAAATTAGATCACGGTTAATCTCCTGGTCTTTTAATCCCTCTATACTGGAAATAACATATGCAGGAGAGCGCATGTTTTTTTAAACTGACGTTATAACGGTAATATATTTATCTACTTCGCTCCAATAGATGACGCAATAGTAAGCACATTCTTTTCACGGTTAATCTCCTGGTTGGAGAACAGTATATCAGCGGTGACCAAAGCGGGTGTCGTGATTACATCGTGTAATCACTAGGCTTTGTATTCCAGCTACCTATAAACTGGAATGAAGTTGCCTGATTCAAAGTATATGTGCGCAGATACAGGTACGTTCGTATACAAAATAGTTACGCATCCTCTGCTCTCTTCCTCTAGAAAGTGAAAATCGAGACACAGTCATAGTGAGTAGTCTTATCGATCACTGTCCTTACTAGTCGCATTAGGGCTATTTAAATAACTACAGCTTTGTGGCTGATTGAAGGTTCATTGCAGAGCGTGCAATATTGCGGGGCATAGTTGAGGATAGGGTAAACGCTGGTGAATCGGATTGGAGGACGAATCGGATCAGTTAATACAAATTGCTGGTCCTAGAGTACGCTAGTGAGTTCTTGGTGATACTATTCTCTGAAGTCAAAGAATGCAAGTACTTGATTTCGATGACCATAAGAAGTTGGCGTGTGTACGATCTGCTGGTGAGAAATAGACTACTTTTTATAAGTTTGAGGTACGTAGATGCTCTGAATTTGCCATTTTGTTATTTTTTAGCTCTAGATTAAACAATTTTTTGAACACACATTATTAAAACTGATGCAACAAGTTATGTAGTAGGAAAGAAAAATCTGTCTTGATTCTATAACCTCACCTGATGTTCTCATTTATTTGCTGCCAGTGCTGCCAATTTTCAAATATGTATTTGTCTGCATATGCGGGCGAAACGGATCAGTGAATGGCGGGTAGTTTTAATTGCTTATTTTATATAGAAATGGCAATAGTTTTTTTTTAAATTCCGGATGGGTAAATAACAAGAAGTTACGTACTGTAACAGCAAAGAACAGTTTGCTTGATGCTATAGTCGCAACTTTTTTTTTCTAATTTCTTTACTGCCAGTGGTGCCAACATGCAAATATGTATTTCTTTGTATGTGTGTGCGAAACGGATCAGTAAATGGTGGTTAGTTTATACAGAAATGGCCTTCTGGAGATAGAAACATCTCTAAATTCAATTTTGGGGGCATTATTTAAGAAAGCTTGGAACAAAGCTGCTACAACTGGAAATGCTCAAAATAGGTTCTCCTCTTGTTGGATTTATCCATATGATGCTGATGTCGTTCGCGAAGACGAGTATACCCCACTTTGCCAGAAACACCATAAAATCCTCCTGCTCCAAGTACGAGTGTCTCTGCTCCAAGTAGTGGTTCATCCAGAAGCTTCCATGACCTGCTTCCTACTTCAACAAAAGCGAAGAAGACTTCAGCACGAGGAAGACCCAGACAAATTGCTTGTCTTCTCACTTCGCCAGAGAACATAGCACAAATGAAGAAGAAGCAAGAATTAAAAAACGAGAAGATAAATAGTAAGAAAGGATGCAGAATGGACAGAAAAAATGTGCAAAGAGAAAGTGAGGAAATGATTGAGATTGACGATAGTGCTGATGACGACGACGACGACGATGATGATAATGACGATGTGGTTGTAGAAATAGACAATGAAGGAAATTATGACATTTGCCAATTTTGTATGTTGAAATATTCTGATCCCAAGTCTGTGAAGAAAGGAGAATGGATCCAGTGCCAACGTAAGGGTGAATGGTACCACGAGGACTTCATTCTGCTGAGAGATCTTCTCAGGTTGAGGGAAGAAACAGAAGTTGAAGATGTCCATGATTCCTCTTTGTCTGATCAGTCATCTGGAAGTCAGGTGTGATAGCTTCTGAGCTTAGGATTAGTTGCAATTTATTGTTCAATATTGTTACAACTGGCGCCAGCGTTTTTAATGTGTCCTAGATATACAGTGTCCAGTTTATGAGCATGTTGCTAGTGCTAAGGGCAGAAAAATGTTTATCTGTGGAAAATGTGTTTGAAAACAGAGAAACTAAGGAATGTGATTTTGCTATTACTGAGCTTCTAATTTTGTATCTCATAGCATGAATAATAAGTTTCCACTGGTTTTTCTTTCAATCCGATACACCCGCAATACCAATCCTATTCACCCGCCACTGGAGGATGATTCGGATCAATTTTAACAACCAATTAAGTTGAAGAAAAATAAAGCATAATAACTATTTCTGACAGACTGTTGCGTCAGACTTAAAGTTAATGAAATTATCTTGCAGCGGACAGTAACAGACGAAGAATTAACAGCTTATTACCACTTTTATTTATAATTATTTTAAAAATGATCCGATTCACCCGCGTTTACCCTATTTGAACTAATATTTTTACTGTCAATATAGACAGCATTACATATAAATTGTGTAAAATAAACGTAAAAGTGACAAAAACAGTGTAATGAAAGACACTGGAATACCAAAAGGCACAGAAAGTGTGTTGAACGTAATAAAAAAGAACCAGTACCATAAAAATCTCAAAATTATGAAGATATTAACTCGACGTTTAGCATGGATTTGTATAGCCTACTATGATGTTCAATGCTAACATCCCAATTAATAAATTAAATAGTCTCAATTTTAGGGAATTTCTAGAAAAGTACATAGAAAATTAGTGGCTTTTCAGTGATGATCGACATGCAATATCCTAATGAAACACGAAAAAATATCACACAATAGCAATATCTTGTACTACATCATGCACCAATAACGTCATCTGCTATTGAAAGAATTTCTTGCAATATAAAATCATTTCAAGTGACATCCGTATATGTTCAAGTTCCGTAACTTACGAATGCACGTTATTAGGCCTATTCACTGCAAAGACCACGACGAAAATGAACATCACTGCTCAAGCATGTGTATACTAGTATAGCATCAAAATGTCGGGAGTTGACTCTACTCCACGAACACGCAGCGATGACTTGTTTGTTTATATCCTTATCCGTTGCATCACCTGTGTTCGGCGTACTATATACCCAATGTGGCTTTAACTTCAGTCTTAGGTAGCTGGAATAAGAAGCCTGGTAATCACAGCCATTCAAACGGGTACGAGGAGTTTCCTGTACATTGTTGTGAGTTTCATTCACATACTGAAGTCTGGAATTCGCTACCTGATAGCATCAGGGACTGTCGAAATAAAATTGAATTCAAACGCAAACTTACTAGGCACTTGGTCAGTAATTGATTTCTTGTAAATAGTTTCCTTAATCTATCACAAAATATTTCAATATCCAGTAATTTCATCACTATACAATTTTCTTATTCTAGGTTTAATTTGTAATTCAGTAAATATAAAATATTCTTTGTTTTTCTATGATAAATTATCTAGCTTTAATTAGTCAGATAATCTTTTCTTACTTTGATTTTTATTGTGATTGTAAATGTAAATTTAATACTAATTGTAATTTTATTTGTAATTGTAATTGTAAATTTAATACTAATTGAATTTTATTCTTCATATTATAGTTGGAATCTCCTGGTAGAGGGGCAGAGAAGGCCTGACGGCCTTATCTCTACTGGGTTAAATAAATAAATACTATTACTAAATACACTACTACTATACAGAGTGATTCATAACTAAAACCCAGTGTTTGGTCACATTTAACACAAGTTATATAAGCAGTGACTAAACTATATGTCAAAGGCTGTGAACCGGCGCGAACGGTGCGTGTAGGTACTTTCGTGTTTCTTATATATCATACAGAGCATTCGCTTACATATAGGTCGACCAGGCGGCGCGCGACCGGCACGAAGGCAACGCCACACGCGGCAAACCGTCTCTAGCACGCACAGCAGTCCAGTTCAGTCTCTCTGTAGGAGTGGTTTGTTGACGTTAGATTACATAATTATGTCATACTTCCGGGCTTTATTTACTTACTGCTTTATTTTTTGCGAGTAATGGCTGCATTCTGTACAATTTTTTTCAGAAATAAAAAAAGCTCTCTGTATTCTTGTCTTGCAAAACATACTGGTCTGAGCGAGCCTTGATGAGGAACGGTGCCCTTGAAGTCCGCATTTTATTGAACGAAACAGATGGAACAAAATCAGGAGTATGCAGTGTATGTGACAAGACCGACAATCACGACTTTTGTAATGAAATTTCTTGTCAGGATTGCAGCATGGAATCTTGCATTCTTACGCTGAAGCAGAATACATTCCTGTAGCCAAGTTATCTCAGGATTGTACTCAGAATACTGATCTTGTTTAAAAACAATTGCTCGTATTAGTCCATAACAATGTGATGATCATGCCATAAGAATGACCTGCTTCCTTTTTCCTCCCCTTCTTCTCCTCTTTCTCTCTCTTTTCTGTCACTTTATTGGAATATGAACCCGATTTTGATATGTATAAGTTTTGATTTCAATGAGATTAAGTCAAATATATTTATTTGCTTGTAATAGCTTCAACCTCTCAATTATTGATCACATGAAGAGAGAGTCTCTGAAACTGTAAAACACATTTACTGCTTAAAAGGTTAGGTACAGCTTACAACACTAAAATTTTTGGAAATATTCAACATTTTTTTCCTCCATTAGTGTATATTGTATAATAATGAAAACTGTTCTTTTTGCTATATGAAAAAAATATTTTTAAGATTAAAAAAAATTTTTTTTTTTTTTTCAAAATTCAAAATGTTGACAGTTCACTGTGCAGTAATGAAGCGTTTCCCTCATAACTCATAAACTTATTAACTTTTTCATGTTCTAACTCTTTTATTTTATTGCTAAAACTCATGTTTACAATATATCATGCTCTTTTAACTACATTCTTTAATAAACAATATATTTTTTTTATTTTGTGTAATATAAAATACTTATATTTGACCATTTTTTAAAATGAATTTATTTTTTCCTCGAAATTATTCAAATCAACTTTACAGGGAGTTATGCCTGAAAGCTTGATTTGAATTTATTTTTTATCAGACAATGTGTCAAAGGTAGAGAAGTGATCTTGCATCATATTGTAGATACGACATGCATACATACACACAAAAAAGTCATCACAGAATGTTGGATAGTTTTTGAGTTATGTGGGAAACGTATCATCACTGCACAGTGAACTGAATTTAAAAAAAAAAGTAAATAATTTTTTTAAATAGTAAAAATATTTTTATCGTATAGCAGAAGGACAGTGTTTTACATATACTAATTTTCATTATTGTACAAGATATAGTAATGGAGGAAAAACAATGTTGAATATTTCCAAAATTTTACTGCTGTAAGCTGTACCTAACCCCTTAACGAGACTCACAGAAGCTACAAGTTGATGTAAAGGCGTAGTCGAGATACATTAGCATTATTTTCTTCTTATCATAATTATTATTATTATAATTGTTATTCTGAAATTCAACAAGGATCAGTTCTCGGATCTTTACTCTTCATGATCTATATTAATGACGTGACTAATATGATAAAACACCGCAGATACCATATGTATGCTGACGACTTGCAAATTTATTTGCATTTCCACCCTGACGAGACTAGTGACGCAGTAAATAAAATAAACGAAGACTTGAATTCGATTTCACTGTGGGCACACAAATTTGGATTAGGGTTAAATCCAGAGAAATCGCAAGCAATCGTAATGGGACATAATCGTCTACGAAGCACTCTTGATAGTAGTACTATACCACTTATAATATTGAATGGGATTATTGTTAAATACAGTGAAACAGTTAAAAATCTTGGCATTTTTATGGATAGTGATCTAAATTGGAACACTCAAGTAACACACATTTGCAAAAAAATATTTTCTCAACTTCACTCCTTATTCCATATGAAAGAATTTCTACCACTTAGTCTAAAAAAGAATCTTATTCAGACGCTTGTAATGTCCCATTTTGATTATTGCGATTCCTTGCTAGTTAATGTAAGTTCACATTTAGCTGAGAGACTACAACTTGTTCATAATGTGTGCATACGATTCATCTGCAATACTCGTAAATTTGACCATATAATACCTTCCCTCCAGTTACTTTCATGGGTGTGTCTGAAGGAACGAAGAACAATGCATTCACTGTCTCTTCTGTTTAGAATCATGCATACTTCTACTCCGAATTATCTGTTATCGCGCTTTCAATTTCTTACAACTCTTCGAAACCGACATCAAGCACTTCTTTCTATCCCTCATCATAGAACGTCTTCCTATACTGTAGAAATACCTCGCCTCTGGAATTCGTTACCTAATGACGTCAGGGACTACCGGACTTTATCACAATTCAAAATTAAATTGGAAAATTTTGTCTTAGGTATTGCTAGAAGTATTGATTTGTGTTTTTTTTTCTTTTTCTTTTTTAATCTAGATTAAAATTGCAAGTCTCTTGTTTATGTTAGTTAATTAGTTAGGATACAATTAATTATTTTACTTAATCACTCATTTAAACTTTGTGTGACTGCAACCTGTGTATATTTTTGTGTGGCTTTACTTTGTTTATAGTGTTTCTCTCTCTCTCTCTCTCTCTCTCTATTTCTTGTGTAGGTTTACTTTGTATATAGTGTATTTTTTTCTGTTTATTTCTATTATTGTATTTGTATTCCTGGTGTTGTGGAAGAGAAAGCCTGATGGCCTTAACTACACCAGAATAAATAAATAAATAAATAAATAAATAAATAAATAAAATAAATGTTATTATTAATGTATATTATTTTATGTAAAATAAAAAAGCAGCATTTGCTGCAACAGGCCACTAGTACTAGTGGAAGAGAATGTGAACTTACACATGTAGGTCATGATTGCAATAGTGAGCAAGGACACAGTAATACACGGTTCTCCAGAAAGCAGCATGAGCATCCAGCTGCACATCAGAAGTATTGCCTGCACTTGGAGGTACATGAATGTGCACAGGATCCAAGGCACCCGTAGCATCACGTTAGTCTGAAAGAGACAGACATTGTACCACCACAGTCTATTGTATACAGTCACGAAGCTCAATACGTAGTAAATATACATCCATAGATAGTTGCTAACCACTAGGATCGCTGATATCGCCTCATTACAGACGATGCGAAATAGTACCGGGACAGTCTATTTCTCCTAGCACCCTCACAACTAAAGCTTCGTGACTGTATATACTAGACTGTGGTACCATCGTGAGCATTGTCATAATTATCATCAACAGCGTTAGTACCACCTAGTCGTCCCCTGTGACGTATTAATTTTATTATGATGCTGCCTTTGATTACAAAGTTGGCATGGGCGTTGGATTTTAAAGGTTTATGAAATCATTGGCATCAGAGAATTAAAGTTGTGGATTCGGACTTGTGAAAGTTCCTACACTGTCAGGGTGTTTGATTAAGGTATGTTAATTAATTGATTTAACGAATTTATAGCATTATGAATGGACAGACACCCGGTGGTAATTTTATTTATTTATTTATTTATTGATTCAATCACTCATTTATATACTTACTTATTCATTCATTAATCCATGACAGTTCCCGATACAGAAGGGGATCGAACACAATAAAAAAACATAACAGAAAAAACGTAACAAAATATAAATACAAAACAAAACAGAAATTAACAAGCCAATACAAAACAAATCAAATAACAAAATTACAAACCAATAAAAAACACAACAGAAAAAACGTAACAAAATACATATTATAAATAGAAAACAAAACAGAAATTACCACGCCAATACAAAAAAAATCAAACAAGAAAATTACAAAACAATAATACAATTACAAAGCCATAATAAAAATACAAAACGAATCGAAAATGGTAAGAATTTCTATTTTAAAATTTAAACCATCAACCGGTATGAATATTTACAAACTAAATAAACACTAAATTATGGCCAATTATCATTATATTCTATGCAATTAATTATTAATAAATCTTCGAATGTATATCACCACTGTCTGTGTATACTATATTTTATGTTACAAGTACCGGCATTAGCAAAATAAAATAAAATAAAAACGATTAAAACACTTCCAGGGATAAAATTGTTAATAAAAGATCACAGCTTTCGCTTTTATTTCATTAATTAATAATACTTTCGGATTATAGGCATATAAATGTATTTGCACAATAAGAAGTTGTTAGGCCTATATAATATAACCTCAACACTAATAATGTTATCTTCGTCATTATTGTTAATAAAATGTTGTTTTGTTGAATAATAAATACTCCACGTATATTCTACCCTCTTATACTACAACTAATGCCATGAATATTAAGTCAAAAGTAAAAAAATGGAAATTGTAGCGAAGGAAAACCAATAGTCAGATGCTACGGGATTTCGTTAATAGTGACACCACAATCTAGTATATACAGTCACGAAGCTCAATACGTAGGGAATATGCATCCATAGATAGTTGCTAACCACTAGGATCGCTACTATCGCCACAGCACAGACAATGCGAAATAGTACCGACATAGTCTACTGTTCCTAGTACTCTCAACAACTCAAGCTTCGTGACTGTATATACTAGACTGTGGTCACACTAGATATCTCATTTTCTGTTATACATTTCTTATTTTTTATGAACTGTAGTAATATATTTTTTTATGAACTATAGTAATATGCTGATTTCTTCTCATTAGAAAATTTTGTTCCTTTTAGTTTCTTGTTCTCCATAATAATTATTTTATACTAATTTTTGTTCTTGCCGGAGCATGCGTAAGTAGATGGCTCTGTCTCAATAAAAGGAATTATATTAAAAAGCATGGCCTTCTATATTAAAGGTTTAGGTTTGACAATATTCAGTCAGAATGGCCAACAAAAGCATGCAGTGTAGATATTTGCTTTACACAAAACCAGAACAATTTTTTTTTTATAAAATGAACGATGACTTATATTTAGTTTAATATTTAAACTGGATTATTTTAAACTTGGTTTTGAAAAAAGTGGCCCTAAATTACCCTTAAAGGACCCTCTCTGAAGGGTGACGTGTAAGTTCCTACACGATCAAAACAAATATAAAATAAACTTTACGTTTCTGAACTAGACAAAATTTTCCCTGTCACTTTGTCCAGATTTGGGACTGGTAACCAAATAATTTGGTAGGTGTGTTAAAAATTTTATCTTATAATTTATAAAGCGATATGAGACCATTTCTTGCATTTAGTCTGCACTTGGTCCATTTGTTTCATCATCTCCCGTTTATTGATGAATTCTATTTTTATATAATCGTGAGAGGCCTATCCGGTTTTCTGAATAGTGCCGGTATTTTTTTTTTAATGTATTGCTACTTATTTTGCGATTTCGTGTCTTTTCTGGACTGAATCCCTAATCGGCAACTATGGATTTTAATGTATGTGTCTGTCTGTAATGACTTCAAAACTTCCAGAAAGTTGAAAATGAGTGGTGAAAATTGGAGTTGAGAGACGAATGAAAAAATTCATACGTATTAGTGGTATTTGGTAACGTTGTTTTGTAAAGACCATAATATGTGGTGGAAACGTCTTTCTTTCTTCGCTAATGTAAGTACCTAATAAATAGTCACAGAACTCGTCAAGGTTTGCTGATGTGGTTTTATAGCCATTAACTAGTTCTTGTAGCATTCTGTTGCCTCTTCTGGGAAGAGAAAAGGAAGTTCATAGCAGTAATGTAACGATTTTCCGGCTTCAGATTCACCTTTAACGTAATCTTGTGCAAGATATTCTTGTTAGTGTTGCTGAACTCTGTTCGCCCCTTCTCCTCTGGGGATAGGAGTTGGAGTTTAGAGACTAATGTTAAGATTCACACACATTAGCAAAAGGTAAAGGTATTCCCTATATATGCCATGAGGCCATTTTGGAAGCATGACCTCGGCATTAGAATGAGGTGGTGTGATCGATACCACGCTGCTACCACCTTTTTTCCCCTGAGAAGGATCCGGTATTGAATTTGATAGAAGGCGGAGTGAACCTTTGGATCATTCTGGAAGTCTGATAACGAGAAAATCCCATCACCACCCGGAATCGATCCCCGGACCTTCCAGTCTGTAGCCGGATGCAACAGACATTAATGCACGGCCGGGCAACTGAACGCTTCGTGGAGCAACGGAGAGCGGCTCTTGCTCACGAAATACTACTGCCAGCTCTTCAGTGCAAAACAGCTTATTACAGATGAGGTCAGAAGCAAAGGGGTATAAGTGCACTTAAGTTATTTTTTAGAAAATGTGGTTGAAAGTACTTAAGCTTTCGTAAATTTTGTGAAATTTTTCGTTTCAATTTTAGTGTGTGATGTGGTTAAAAGATATATCCCTTTGCCAATAAAATTTTAGTTTATTTAATTTGCCCTGGATGTACCCAACTCGTGTTCTTAGAAATGTTACTTGTACCCCTTTGCTTTTGACCTCAAATTACAGATATCTATCGCGCATGGATTAATAGGAATCCTATTCACTCGCAACAATTAATATATTTTAAATGGGATTGAAATAACCATATTTTAAATAATTAGAATATTCGTGTTTGAGAAGAAACTTTAGACCATTTCCCACTGACATCCGCCATGTTGCCTTTTCTTGCGTTACCAACAGAAGCAACTATACCATGCCAGTTTGAAATTAATGTATGCCGTGGAAAAAATTCCTATACTTCATCTATCATTATTTGTTATCAGATTATTCGAATGAGAACAAGCTCTAAAAACCTTAATAAACCAAACCTAACCTTCGTCATATTAATCAACATTTCCTACCCAATTTAGTATTTAGAGGATTATTACAAATTAGTATTACTTTTGACGAGTTGTTTCTTATGTTGGCGACATTGTTTGTATACAATTGTGTGCAAAAATGGCAGAACTGCAGTAGTGGGAAATGGTCTAAAGAGTACCTAGATAAACTTATACAATACGTATATATAGCGCTCAATAAGAGTACATAATGTAGTATGATGTTCCTCTACAGTACATATGCAGTGCTGTAACTGAAAAAAAAAAAAAAACATTACTGGAACTCGGTTATTTCAGAAGTCCCTAAATTGTGCTTCATCAGTCGTTTGCTGTATTTTTTTTCTCTCGCTGTTATTTATACTCGCTTTAACATCTTTGGTCTTAACGCGAGTTAATCTTTGGTTGAAATCCGAAGGCCTGTGTACTATTGTTGAGACTGGTTCTATTGTTGTGAACTAGAAGGCGACTGTATATGTATGACTGATTTCTTATGAATATGATTTCGGTGATGAATGAGGCCGGTGATTTTCAGGGATGATGTGGCCCGAATTTCCTGGCATTTGCCTTACGGTTGAGGAAAAACCCTGAAAAACCTCAACCAGGAAATTCAACCCGACCGGGAATCGAACCCGGGCCCTCTGTGTAAGAGACCAGCATGCTGACTCCTACACCACAGAGGTCGTCATTTGCTGTATTATTTATACTGGAATTGTAGAATTCTAATATTATTTTTACTGGAACTGCGTTTCGGTGCGTTCCTGCCCAACTAGAGCACTATGCTTATTACATGATTTACTTTTTATATAACTATAATCAGATTTTCTCCAGATGACATACAATAACACAGGGTTGCCATGTTTTCGCTCTTTACATGACGAAGGATCATTTTGAATGACTTTTTCATGCTCTCTGCAAAAATGAAATCCGTTTTCGTCAAACACCCACAGTTTTTACGTAAATCCTTAAGTTCGCTATATTTAAATTTCGCGAGTAATCGTATACTGCAATCGATATAATCTATAGTAAAGTGATTGAACACGATCGACTGAAAAACAATCGATACTTCACGAGTTGTTTAGAAGTACACAGAAGCATTACATTCAAAAGATAATAATTTTGAAGTGAAATTTATATATCTAAACGTTATCAGGTTATTTCAAATACGATTTATGAATGTAGTTGACAATTTCTTAGGGAATAGGAAACATCCAGATTTCAAAAACATTGTAGAAAATATGTTGGTAGCTATGACATATTTAGGATGCAATATGAGCATTATTCATAGCCATCTTGATTTCTTCCCTGATTGTCTTGGAGAATATAGCTAAGAACATGGAGAAACATCAAGATATGAAAGAAATAGAAAAACCTTATCAAGGAGGTGGGATGAAATGATGATGGCTGACTACTGTTGGTCTATGAAAAGAGACAATGTGGAGTTGCAACATACAAGACAATCTCGAAGACAGAACTTTCAGGTGAAGAGGAAGCTGTATTGAAAAATGAAATGTCTGCGTGAGACTTGGAGTGATTTGTACCTAAATTGTGAATATGAACAAGATAGTGCTGTTTGATTTTGTTTACTATATAGACATTTTCAGAGATTACTTGATTTATGTATTTAAATGGGTTAAGGGGTTAGGTACAACTTACAGCAGTAAAATTTTGGAAATATTCAACATTCTTTTCCTCCATTACTGTATCTTGTACAATAATGAAAATTAGTATGTGTAAAACACTGTCCTTCTGCTAAATGAAAAAAAAAATATCTTTACAATAAAAAATTATTTACTTTTATTTTTCTTTTTCAAAATTTTGTGCAGTGATGAAGCGTTTCTCACATAACTCAAAAACTACCCAGCATTCTGTGATGAAATTTTTTGTGTATATTTATGCATGTCATATCTACAATATTATGAAAGATCACTTCTCTATCTTTGGTAGATTGTCTGATAAAAATAAATTCATTTAAAAAAATGGTCAAATATCAGTATTTTCCTCTAACATAAAATAAAAAATATATATATTATTTATTAAGCAATGTAGTTGAAAGAGCATGATATTGTAAACATGAGTTTCAGCAATAAACTAAAAGAGAGAGAACGTGAAAAAGTTAACAAGTTTATGAGTTATGACGGAAATGCTTCATCACTGCACAGTAAACTGTCACCATTTTGAATTTTGAAAAAAAAAATGTAACCTATAAATAATTTTTTAAATCGTAAAAATATCTTTTTCATGTAGTAGGACAGTGTTTCACATATACCAATTTTCATTATTGTACAAAATACAGTAATGGAGAAAAAATGTTGAATATTTCCAAAAAATTTACTGTTTTAAGCTGTATCTAACCCTTAATTTTGCATGATTGAAGCTATAAATATTGTAATTCTTCAAATCATTAATACAAATGTTTCCATAAGTGAAAGGAAAAATCTAACTTCAGATCCTTCAACAGAAGCCAACATCAATTATATTAATCAAAATCAGTCTTCGATATTAAAATCCTTGAACCAAAATTTAATCGCGCAACTCTGTGTAATTCATCGCTGTGTAACAAAATACAAAACTGTAAAAATAGTCAATATGATATAGATATCCGTAGTATTTGGTACTGCCTCATTTAACGATGTTTTTCAACAACTGGATTATTTAGCATCAAAATGAAACTCTGGGTGACAACTGATTTCCTAAGAGACGCCTGTCGTACCTTTGGGATTTTTACATGCCGAAAATCACGTATTTCCACCAAAAGTTGTTGTTTATTATTTTCGTTCGTTCTTCTTCTTCTTCTTCTTCTTCTTCTTCTTCTTCTTCTTCTTCTTCTTCAAAGTAAGGTGACAACGTGGTCAGAGATGGATTCATATATTTGTCTGCAGCACGATAGCACTTTGAGATTGAACATGACGAGATACATTGTTCCAAATAATATTGATCAACATCACCACCACGACCACCACAATCAGCACCACAACTAATATTACCTTAACAACAAAGACTAACATGGCCACCATAACCAACACGATCATTGTCACTACAGTTGCAATTGTCATCCTGATACGTCATCAGTAGAGACAGGATTTCCATGCATTATCAAATCATGAAATATGTATGTATTCATTCAAGCACCATCAAAAACCCAAACATGCACAATGAATGAAATAAAACATAAAAATATGAGGTATAGATTATGATTATGGAAGACTGAACTTCATGTATTTTACCGGTAGGCTAGATGATTTCTTTCTATGATTGTGATACAGATGCTACATGCTCCTCAACTTAAACTGTTTTAGAAAATTTAATCGGAAAAAAACAGATATTATTGTGCTTTAGATAATAAATTATCTACTAAATAATGTGCCTCTTCTAGAAATAGGATTTATTTGATCGAGAGCCATAAAAATAAAGTAAAATTACTTTGCATAGATATTTTTAGACCATTCCAAACGATCAGTACATTCAACATATTCTGTGCAAATGAATCAATATTTTCTCAGATAGAAAATGGTATGAATGCTCTTTTACAACCTTCACGAAAGACTATTTTCTCCATCCGTTCTAATGCATTCCTTCCCTTTAATCCTCAACACTATAGCTCACAGCCACCGGCGTAGCTCGTCGGCTGAAGCGCTTGCCTGCTGATCCGGAGTTGCGCTCGAGCACGGGTTCGATTCCCGCTTGGACTGATTACCTGGTTGAGTTTTTCCGAGATTTTCCCAACTAAGGCGAATGTCAGGTAATATATGGTGAATCCTCGGTCTCACCTCGCCAAATACCATCTCGTTATCACCATGCCTATCGACGCTAAATAACCGAGTGTCGTTAAATAATCAACTAAAAAAGTGTTGCTCACTTCTTGCACCTCGATTTTTTAGTTGTTTATTTATCGACGCTGTATCAACTACTAGGTTATTTAGCGTCGATGGAATTGTGATAGCGAGACGGTATTTGGCGAGATGAGACCGAGGGTTATTTATAGATTACCTGACATTCGCCTTACGGTTAGGGAAACCTCGGAAAAAACAACCAGATAATCAATCCAAGCGGAAATTGAACTCACGCCCGAGCGTAGCTTCGGATTAACAACAAACGCGTCAAATGCTTGCGCTATTAAAAATTACGCCAGTGGTCGTACCTAGAACTGGAGTCATAACAATACTTCACACAGTCAATATCACGCAATACTCTGATAATGCCACGCTACCGTTTTTCAGCCAATCATGAAGCTTACTAAGGCTAATTGACCAATAACAATCGAACTACATTGAAAGTTTAATGCCGCTCAGAACTAATACATGTTTTTTTCTTCTTCAATGAGTTGTTTTATTCCAACATGCTGGAAATACTAAGAAACATTAGCAATCAAATGCTTACATGAAGCACATAAGGTCATCATGCAACTGCCATTACAAAAAAAAATACTATTCACTTTATTACTGTTAAGAGTTCACAATAATATATTGGATTGGAGCATAAGTTCGTAGAGTTTTTCTGTACTTTCATTAATTTAATAGTACTATAGTAACATTAGTCCCGCGCCGTGGCGTCGCGGTCTAAGGCATCCCGCCTAGGACTCGCGTTACGGAATGCGCGCTGGTTCGAATCCTCATGGGGGAAGAAATTTTCTCATGAAATTTCGGCCAGTGTATGGGACCGATGCCCACCCAGCATCGTGATGCACTTGGGGAGCTACGATAGGTAGCGAAATCCGGTTGCGAATACCAGCTATAACGGCTGGGGGGATCATCGCGCTAACCACCGATACCTCCATTCTGGTTGGATGATCGTCCACCTCTGTTTCGGCATGTGGGCGTGAGGCCAGCAGCCGGCTGGTCGGTCTAGGCCCTTCACGGGCTGTAGCGCCACGGATTATTATTATAGTAACATTAACATCATAATATTGTACAGTGAAACTTCTCACTAGTGGACACCGCCGTGGAAAAATTAAATGTCCGTTATTGAGAAGTGTCCGTTATTTAGAAAATCGTTAGTATATGTATACAGTACATCAAAATACAAATATCAGTAAGTTTGCTTTTCCAGTCAGATGCAATTTCTGGATGAACAGAAGCAGATTCACCACATACACTTTTGTAGGAAATATTGTGTCGTGACCGAAACTTGTCTAGCCAACCACCCGAAGCTTTAAAATTAGAATAAACCAACTCTTTTGCAATTTCTAAGGCTTTCTCTCTAATCAAGGTCCGAGATAAAGGCATCTTATTTGCTCTAGCACGGCAGAACCATTCATATGTTAAATTGTCAATGGCAAGCCCCTCAGCTTTAGGAAAAGCTCTTTTTGGGTTCTCATTTGCATTCTCAGTGTATGATTTTTAAAATAGGCTAACACCCTTGTTTTTCAAAATTTCACTAACCTGAGATTTTCCCACATTAAACTTTGTGGCCAGCTCACGAACACTTAATTTCTCCTTCTCACTATGCTTTACAATATCCACTTTCTCTTTTAGTGACAAACGTTTACGTTTTTGTGACATTTTTAATGTGACTGTACTTCCGGACACTCAACTTGACAAACTAAGAAAGTACGGACTGCTCACGTACAGTATCACAACTAGCAACTGTGCTGCTTACCTTCAATAAAGTACAAGAACGTTCAAATGCACTATAATGATTGTTGCAAAGAATTTCGTTAGATTTCCGTTTAATTTACAACAGCTTTTTCTTTTTTTTTCTTTCACGCTGTCCGTTATTTGGAAGTTTTAATTGTTGTTGGGAGATACATTTCAGTGTCCGCGTCCGTTATTGAGAATGACCGCTATTTGGAAGAATTTTATCATAAGGGTCAATGTTATTTTGCAGGGGAATTTTAAAATGTTCCTTATTGAGAGGAGTCCGCTATTGGGAAGTGTCCGTTAAGGGAAGTTTCACTGTATTCACAATAGTGATGGAGGAAATAAATTAAATACCGATATATTGATATTGCAAAACTAATTTCGATAGACGATATAAATCGCAGAAAATATATCGATATATAGAACGATTATCGATATATCGCTATTCCGTAAGCAAATTGCATTTTCAGACGTACATTTACTGTATTACAATAAAATTACTTAAATTTTAATACTCCTGTTTACCAATGAAATTACTGTAACATCATATCGGTCAAAAGCATAAATGTAAAATTGTAACAATAAACAATTCATTTTCAATACCATATGATGTAGGTCCTAACCTAAATCAAAATTATGGTGGAGGCAAGGGAGCTTAAATGATATAGTGGGAAAGAGTTAAGTGAACTCTACATGGTGAAGTATTTGATATTGGAACACGATTCAATTATTCTAATGTTATATAGGATTCAATCCAGGACACAGATAGCCTATAATGCTCTTTTCTACCTAACAACGTAATCATTTTTAAATGTAAGGAACAAGTTTTAACAAACTTCACAGTTGATTTGATACAGTCCTTCTATAGTAAGTTCCCATTGCAAGTTATTGTTACACTCCAACATTCCAAACAACAATGGTGATGATTATAGGGATAGAATTTTTATGCACTAAAATATATAATAAGAAAACAGAATGTCAGCACTAGGTTGTGCATAGAAATCACAGACGTAAACAAAATAAATGTCACATCGGTATTAAATTCTTGTTTCTCTTTCATTTCATAACATAGAAATAAAAGTTTTGATATCCGTTTTGAGGTCAGACGGTTCCCATTCAGGTTGGGAGTTGCTCTCTTGCCTTGGAGAACATTAATAACAATATTAAAACAGGAGTAGATAAACCTCCCGTCTGTCTCACGTTCGCGCACGCTGCATTTTGAATTTGGTGCTGCATATTAAACAGTTTGAATTCGAATTCCAGCCCAGCCAATTAGAACAAGGTATTGAGTGAAGTTGCACAATTATGTAACCTTCAGTAGTGCCATCTCTCGGCGGAGTTGTCTAGTGTGGATTTTGTTGTTGTTGATAATGATAATAATTCCACAAAAAAATCAATAGATTTATGACAAAACCGATATTTTATTTTATTATTTTACGACGCTGTATCAACATCTAGGTTATTTAGCGTCTGAATGATATGAAGGTGATAATGCCGGTGAAATGAGTCCGGGATCCAGCACCGAAAGTTACCCAGCATTTGCTCGTATTGGGTTGAGGGAAAACCCCGGAAAAAAACCTCAACCAGGTAACTTGTCCCGACCGGGATTCGAACCCGGGCCACCTGGTTTCGCAGTCAGACGCGCTGACCGTTACTCCACAGGTGTGGACAAAAAACCGATATATTATACCATATATATTAAATAAAAATTTCGGTATCGATATATCGCTATATCGAAACGAAAATATCGGTATTTCGTAAAAACCGATATATTTTTCCCATCTCTAATTCACAATCCTCTCACTCGATCGGCAATGTACTCGCCTTCAGTGTCAACGACCTTCTCCCAACGTTCAGATAGGAGTTCAGTGCCACTGCTGTAGAACTGCTGTGCTTTTGAGTTGAAGAAATCAGTGATCCAAGTGCCAAGACCGTCTTCATCAGAAAAGACTTGTCCCTGAATGTGATTAGTAGGCCTGCCGTTGTACTACCAGTGCGCTTCGTGTGCCTCTGACTTCGAGTAGGCCTACGTCTCAGAGTTGGGGTGCGTTAACGCAGTGTCTTTCGTTCGTTTGAACGAGCATTCTTGAGGAGTTGATAGATCTTTCAGTATCGGCATCATCTCTTTCAATAGGCAATAATACTCTTGGTACAATGCATCACCATTTTAAAAGTCCAGTTTTATATTAACATGCAATATATTCACAATTTCAGTAAGTACACTGAATGTGAAAGTATCATTAAGGCTTAGAAAAGTGATTTTCTTAAGAAGTGAAGAATAGTAATCAAACCATTTTTGCAAATAGTCACTGGCCCTCTGATACACATTCAGTGCTTCCTTCTTAAAGAGATACACATAGTATCACTCAAGTGATTTACTACCAAGCCATGTCACCAATGAGCACCACGAACTCGCTTTTATGTTCTATCCAAAGAGTTTATAATACTTACAAGCTCTTTGTTTCTATTCATCAAAAAGTATATCGTATAATTATAAAATGTCTTTGGTAGCCATTGCAAACCAGCGAATAGGGATTATATAGAATGGACACTGAGCGAATTTTTCTGTTTTGTTTCTCTGTGCGGCGGCGTTTAGTTCCACTTTCAAGCGCTAGAGGTTAGTGTAATCGAGCACACGCTAAGATAATAATTGAGAATAGAGTTGAGACAAGATCCAAACATCGCCTACCTTATTGCATAATCCAGTAAAGCTTTTCCTTATTTCTCAGCGACAAACTAGTAATAATAATTTTTCATATTTTAGATATAATAAATTATATTATAAAATAATATAATACATTATAAAATTATGTATCAAATTCGTTTAATATTTGTATACAATATAATATAGGTATATGGTTTTACTTTTCATAAGAGTTTTGTTTTTTCCATTTTCAGTGCTATAAAATCATTATATATTTTAATTGTTGGGGTCAATGTCTCAGCTCTCATTATAAAGGAACTCTATAGAGTCTAGACATTACAGTTAATGATAGATTTATTATTTCATGGGTCCAATTTATTTTATTTGAGTACATAATGTACCTAGATGTATTAATTGTAAATGTTATATTTCCGCTGTGTCGACTGCTAGCTGGTGTGATGTCAGTGCCAACTCCTGGGAGAAAGCAGAATCTCACAATGAAACTGGTTTGAAGATCATTGAAATCAGTCCTGCTACATCAAAGGTACCGACGCGAAGTGTCCATACTGTATAATTATCTATACGCTGTTGCAAACTACATCGGATCTCTAATAATGAAATATCAGTATGAAATTTCAGAATATAATATTGCAATGAAAAAAATCCGAACATTAAGCGTTCTGAAATAATTTAATTTTTTTCCTGCATAGAGGACTGATTTCCTGACAATCCAGAAAAATTCCGGACGGTTGGCAACCCTAAGCGGGTCGCCTGTGCCATGTTCACAGTTCTAGTCAATCAGAAATTTCAGCAGTGATGCCAACCGTACCATAATTAGTTGATTTAAGGGAGGAGGTACACTTTTCGCCAGCATAATTTTACTATACTTCAATTTTTTTTCTCACAATCTATAGATCCTCTGGAAACAAATATTAGCATGCTTAATATACACTATTTGTACATCAATAAAATATGATGTTAATGTTTTTGTAAAACCAATAGTTATCTTTTTAATTATGATAATGTTTTTAAATTTTTTTCAACCGGGCACCGTTATGATGAATTACTTAAATATACTTCTTTTGATCTATTTTTAATAAATATGTCTACAACATATATTAGAATCTGTATACTACTATGTTAGTTTTACAAATGTTTTTGTTTTTTTTTTATTTCACTTTATACTAATAATTTTAAGGTTTTTGAAAACCCAATAGTATTTTTTTTAATTATGATTATTTTTTTAGATTTTTTCAGCCGGGCAGCGTTATGATGAATTACTTAAATATTTGAATTTTGTTATAATTATTCTTTCATCTATTTTTAAAAACATATCTACAACATATACTAGAATCTGTAACATGTTAGCTTTACAAATGTTTTTGTTTTTTATTTCACTTCATATTAATAATTTTAATGTTTTTGAAAATCCAATAGTTTTTTTTAATTACGAATATTTTTTTTAGAATTTTTCTCTGCCGAGCAGCGTTATGTTAAATTATTTAAATATTTGAATTTTAATGTAATTTTTCTTTTTATCTATTTTTTTATAAACATGTCTACAGCATATACTAGAATCTGTAACACGTTAGTTTTACAAATGTTTTTGTTTTTTTTTTTATTTCACTTTATACTACAAATTTTAGTGTTTTTGAAACCCCAATAGTATTCTTTTTAATTGTGAATATTTTTTAGATTTTTTTTTCAGCCGGGCAGCGTTATGATGAACTACTTAAATATTTGAATTTTGTTATAATTATTCTTTCATCTATTTTTAATAAACATATCTACAACATATACTAGAATCTGTAACATGTTAGCTTTACAAATGTTTTTGTTTTTTATTTCACTTCATATTAATAATTTTAATGTTTTTGAAAATCCAATAGTTTTTTTTAATTGCGAATATTTTTTTTAGAATTTTTTTCTGTCGGGCAGCGTTATGTTAAATTATTTAAATATTTGAATTTTAATGTAATTTTTCTTTTTATCTATTTTTTTATAAACATGTCTACAGCATATACTAGAATCTGTAACACGTTAGTTTTACAAATGTTTTTTTTTTTATTTCACTTTATACTACTAATTTTAGTGTTTTTGAAAACCCAATAGTATTCTTTTTAATTGTGAATATTTTGTAGATTTTTTTCAGCCGGGCAGCGTTATGATGAATTACTTAAATATTTGAATTTTGATGTAATTTTTCTTTTGATCTATTTTTAATAAACATATCTACAATATATACTAGAATCTGTAACGCGTTAGTTTTACAAATGTTTTTGTTTTTTTATACTAATAATTTTAAGGTTTTTGAAAACCCAATAGTATTTTTTTTAATTATGATTTTTTTTAGATTTTTTTCAGGCGGGCAGCGTTATGATGAATTACTTAAATATTTGAATTTTGTTATAATTATTCTTTCATCTATTTTTAATAAACATATCTACAACATATACTAGAATCTGTAACATGTTAGCTTTACAAATGTTTTTGTTTTTTATTTCACTTCATATTAATAATTTTAATGTTTTTGAAAATCCAATAGTTTTTTTTTTAATTATGAAAATTTTTTTTTAGAATTTTTTTCTGCCGGGCAGCGTTATGTTAAATCATTTAAATATTTGAATTTTAATGTAATTTTTCTTTTGATCTATTTTTAATAAACATGTCTACAGCATATACTAGAATCTGTAACACGTTAGTTTTACAAATGTTTTTCTTTTTTTATACTAATAATTTTAATGTTTTTGAAAACCCAATAGCATTTTTTTAATTATGAAACTTTTTTTAGATTTTTTCAGCCGGGCAGCGTTATGATGAATTACTTAAATATTTGAATTTTGATGTAATTCTTCTTTTGATCTATTTTTAATAAACATATCTACAATATATACTAGAATCTGTAACACGTTAGTTTTACAAATGTTTTTGTTTTTTTATACTAATAATTTTAATGTTTTTGAAAACCCAATAGTATTTTTTTAATTGTGAATATTTTTTAGATTTTTTTTCAGCCGGGCAGCGTTATGATGAATTACTTAAATATTTGAATTTTGATGTAATTCTTCTTTTGATCTATTTTTAATAAACATATCTACAATATATACTAGAATCTGTAACACGTTAGTTTTACAAATGTTTTTTTATTTCACTTTATACTAATTTATTTTCAAAAAATGTTGATAAATATTATTAAAAATATAAACTATTCATTCTATCTTAAAGATTTTACTGTATGTTGCTCACATGAGAGAACTTTACATGCATACGAAGTTTCATTAAGATAATATCTTAAGACCGTTTTGGATTATCATTTAAACACTGCGCGACTGAAAAAAAAAATTCTCAAAAATGTTTCACAATAAAAAAAAACGATTGGGTTCTCAAAAACATAGCAATTATTTATTGATTTACAGATGGTGTATATTAGGCATGCCAGTTTTTGTTTCCAGAGGATTTGTAGGTTCAAAGGAAAAAAATGTTCAATATAGTAAAATTATACCTCCTTAAAGGTATGTTGTACCGCGCAGTGACTTCGTGGTCTAAGGCATCCTGGTTGAGTGGAAGAGAACGCTGGTTGAGTGGAAGAGAAGGCCTTACGGCCTTAACTCTGCCAGCTAAAATAAATTATTATTATTATTATTATTATTATTATTATTATTATTATTATTATCCTTCCTAGGACTCGCGTTACGGAATGCGCGCTGGTTCGAGTCCTCATGGGGGTTGTATGGGACCAGTGCCCACCCAGCATCGTGATGCACTTGGGGAACTACGATAGGTAGCGAAATCCGGTTGCGAAAGTCAGCTATAACGGCTGGGGGGATCATCGTGCTAACGATACTTCCATTCTGGTTGGATGATCGTTCACCTCTGCTCCGGCATGTGGGTGTGAGGCCAGCAGCCGGCTGGTCGGTCTGGGCCCTTCATGGGCTGTAGCGCCACGGATTATTATTATTATTATTATTATTATTATTATTATTATTATTATTATGTACCTAGAATTAACTCCATTACATTTCGGTCGGGCAAATAAGGCGGTTAATAACTTCAAACTAAACACACAACAATTTTACGAGTACAACGTCTCAAAGAATTACGAACTATTTTGGTTTTTATCATGCTTGTAAATATCGAAATAACATTCCGACAATTTGAGATTAAGGTGCAGTAAACTTTGAGTTCCAACCTAGCCTTAACGAAGTAAACAACTCAATTGTAATTTAAATGCATATTGCTTACAACAACCTCATACAGCCTATGTACTTCACTTCATGACAAAGGTTCGTTGATATATACGGCCATTTTATAGGAAGTAGAAGTAATGCTCACCTTGATAATAGCAATTGGAAGGACACAGCAGGAGGCTAATCGTACTCTGGGGAATACCAAGTATGATAATGTATGCCATGCTAGAAAAACAAGGAAAACAATGTTATATGTACAGATGTTAGATTATAAAATTAAGCTGATATCTTCTACTGCAGTGGCTCTCAAACTTATTAGCACTCTCTTTCTATAGATCAGTGTATTTGCAGACCCCTTCAAAGTCGTCAGTGAAATGATGTGTAGGTTATAGGGTCGCAAAAAGATCTGACGTTTTTTGAAATGAAACAACACAGTCGTATTTTAATGTGAGTTGATTTTTATTCTTTTATCGAAAAGAGGCGTTATTTCCATTTACTAACGCAAATAAAATAAAAATTCTGAAAGGAAAGAGAAATTTCCGTATCCAGAATAATTGCGGACCCTCAGAATGAGCTGCGCGAACCTCCGAGAGTCCGCGGACCCCACTTTGAGAACCAATATCATCTACTGTATTTTTGTGCTTCTGTGTATTGTCCATAAAAGGTCTGTGTAGTGCTGATAGATGACGGCATCATTTGTTTCATTTAACCCAGACAGGACATAATAAAGTATGTGTGCAGGGATAAATGAAGCACTAGGCATTAAATATAGCACGATGAAAGAGTAATGGAACGGAGAAAAATTCTCTCCGGCGCCCGGATTTGAACCCGGGTTTTCAGCTCTACGTGCTGACGCTTTATCCACTAAGCCACACCGGATTCCACCCCGGCGTCGGAAGAATCGTCTCAGTATTAAGTTCCAACTCTTGGGTTCCCTCTAGTGGCCGCCCTCTGCACTACGTCATAGATATCTATGAACCTAGGACCGAAGACCACACATGTGCTGAAGTGCACTCGTAATGAGTGACTAGTTGGCCGGGATCCGACGGAATAAGCGCCGTCTTAAATCATCTTTCATCGTATGATGACGCAGAATATCTGAATGGAAATATATGTACTTCGGTACATTAAAATAATATATATATATTATATGCGTAAATCACTCCGTGATTTAAGACGGCGCTTATTCCGTCGGATCCCGGCCAACTAGTCACTCATTACGAGTGCACCTCAGCACATGTGTGTGGTCTTCGGTCCTAGGTTCATAGATATCTATGACGTAGTGCAGAGGGCGGCCACTAGAGGGAACCCAAGAGTTGGAACTTAATACTGAGACGATTCTTCCGACGCCGGGGTGGAATCCGGTGTGGCTTAGTGAATAAAGCGTCAGCACGTAGAGCTGAAAACCCGAGTTCAAATCCCGGCGCCGGAGAGAATTTTTCTCCGTTCCATTACTCTTTCATCGTATGATGACGCAGAATATCTGCATGGAAATATCATATGTACTTCGGTACATTAAAATAATATACATATATTAAATATAGTGTTTTATAGAAATTTATTTTTGTTTTTTTATTTTTATTGCTAGTAAGTTTGAAATGAATACAAGTTAATACAATGAAAAATAAACTAGCCCACTCCTGAATGAGTAAGACTCGTGCTCAGGAGGGGATTCCAATACAGAAAAAAATAAAATTAAAATTGAGAATAAATGCAGATTAAAAAGTGTTTAATATGTTTAAAACCAAACTATAAATCCAATACAAATTATTATATTTTTTATTAATTTGGAGAGGATTCGTGGTTAAAATAATATTATAATAAAATTTGTCTAATAATCTGGGACCTTGACTCATGCTATGATAAAGAGCTGCATTGGTTTTACATTTAGGTTCAGATAAACGCAGAGAATTGATATTTTTAGTTCTATATTTATGTATATATCTTTCAAAGTTATTAAGATTTATGTGAAAATATTTTAATAAAATAAAATAATAAATTTGTTTGATGTCGGAAACTTTGAAATGTTTAAACAAGATTCAGTTGAGTAATCTTTCTGCTTTTTTAAACAAATGTTTAATAATTTTTTCTGTAGTAAAATTAAAGGATACAGTTTGGATTTATAAGTTCCACCCCAATCTATAATACCTACCATACATAAATATAGATTGAAATAATGCTAAACAAATTATACGTAAAAGTAAATACTATTACAAAACTGAGGAAGTGATTTATCATAAAGAAATGTTTAAAGAGTTCAGATAAACGGTCGATGGTTGTAAACCCTTCTTGTTATAGTGTGGGTGAATTTCCACAAAAACAAGGCCTTACAAAAGTTTCAGTTGCTACATTGTTAAATCTTAAAGGAAAGAATATTCTTATAACCTCATTATAAACCAATTATGCATCTATTTTGACATCTAGATTACTTTTAAATGCCGTTTTTCATAAACAGATAAATAAAATTAGAAATAAGTAAAACCTACAAATAGCTATTTTCTGTGAATTTCTGTGAAATTGCAGATATTCAGTTAAATCGTACAACATAAGAATAAATTAAATGAAGGGTTCAGAGTCATAGTGGGCTAAGCGCCATTTATTAAAAACGGAGAAAGCAAGGGTTAAAGTTAAGTGAATACCGGTACCATAATTTATTGAAGATTGACATGGCATTTAGTTTTAATGTGTATACTTTATATTACTTGCTATATGTTTCCATTGAATTATGATAATAACTTCATTTTAACTCTTGTTTTCTACGGTTTTAGTAAATGGTAAATGGCCCACTATGGTTCTGAACCCTTGAAATATCGTATTTTTTGGATTATAAACCATTTTATGTGCAATCCAGAAAACAAATGTTCATTTTTTTTTTTTTTTTTGGTTACACACTAATTGACTGCATTTATGTGTGTCTTTTAAATACTAGTTGAGTCCAGTTTCCTAAATTGTAGGTACCTAAATTCAGGCGATGTGCTAGGTGAGAAGAAACTCCGAGTTCCCTCAGGAATGTGACTCTGTACACGTAGCCGGTGACGTCTCCTCCAAACTCGTGCAGGTGGTAACATGCCGCTGTGTTCCATATCTGTGGACACCGTGCCGTAAATGTCTGACTACAAGAATTTCATCAGAGGGGCCTTGGTTCAAACGTTGACAGACTTTTTATGTATTTTAGTGTACTGAGTTTGGGATACATTTTCTCCTACTGCCTTTGAATCTCAATTGATTACATTCCATGATTACTTCATTATCGCCAGATCATATCACTAATTTGGAGTAATTTTTGGCTCCATTTGAATTGCAGTAGTACCAATTTTGAGGTGTTCTCTGGAATACGAACTTAACTACAAAATCTTTTAATAATTTATTACAAATAATTTATCAGCATATCAATAACAACCTCATAAAATTACTTACAAAAACACTCCCAAAAATAATATACACTTATAAAAAAATAAATAAAAAAATTATTGGATTAACAATATTTTCACCGTTACAATTACACATATATAAACAATAAATATAAACATTTACATAGAGATAAAAAATTTTACATGAGAAAAAGTTCGTCCAAAGGGCTGAACTCTGGAAGAGTACCCAAAACGCTCATTGCATTTCCGCGTTGAATAGCAATACTTGAGCGTTGACACAAATAAGTAGTGCAACTGCGATCACCAGTAATGGAGATCAAAATTTGGCCGATTTGAGATACCAAAACTTTAGCGTCATGACTCCAAGGACCGAAGGTCTCCACAGCAAATGGGACGAAGACATAATTGTCTAAAAGATGAGCATATTTATTGACTTTCTTCTTCACGGCTAATTCAGCAGCAGATGCAGAAAATCTAACATTTGACATCTGGTATAACAGCATTACGCAGAATGACATTGAAATGTTTGTTGGAGGGAAATATATTTTGTCAGGAAGGAGATGTGTTACTAAGGATTGAATATAATATGTTGGAAACGGAAAAACGACGCAACCTATGTTAAGTTGTTATTCCAGGGAACGCCTCAATTATAGCCAACAGGCTGCGCTAGCAACAATTTTTTTTTGTTTTCCCACCTCTTATACACTTAACCTAAAACGCTCACTTCCTCAAATTCTGTTTTAAATTGAAAATTTATTTTTTCTTTGGGTGAAGGTTACTTATGTCCCAGCCACTATAGGAACTTAATAAAATACCTTGAATTTGCCTTGGGTTTATAGTATTGATTAGTAGAAAATGATGTGGTCAATAGGAGAACTGTAAGCCATCCAAACCGCCATAAATACGTACCTTACTTATATACGAAAATCGTCGTTTGTGAATGAAGAATACGGTCATATTTCGTTAATGTAACAGTTTCAGTGTCGCCAACATAGTAATAATACTACACACCTAATCAAACCTAACCTAACCTCTCTCATAATATTACACACCTAATCTAACCTAACCTAACCTGTCACATAATATTACACACCTGTAAGTAACATTCCTCGCGTTTAGTATCATTTCGTTTCCATGTATTCCTGAACTGCTACTCGTGTCGGTAGCCATCTAGCGGAAGTGGATCGTAATTCCCGAAAGAAAATGTGGCGACTTTCATAATAATTATATATATATATTATATGTTTTATCATATTAAATGTGTTAATGTAGTGATAATTCCATATATATAGTACAATAAGAATTGAAATGTGTTGTGGCTGTGTTAAATATTGAAAATTGGTTTATAGCGCCACATTGGCAGTGATAAAAGTGTGCAATATTCGTTCAGTGACTGGTGGATATTCTACCTTGTCCCTTCTTTGTAAACTATATGATTTTCGTTATCTTCCCCATCGCTTTCACTGCTATTAGACTACATATTCATAAATTATATGTTGATATAACACTAATGATTCTCTTGTATTAGTTGTATTAGTTTCTTTCCATTGGTAAAGTATACACTCGTATGAACTAATACTAATATTACTCGACCAAGGCGAGTGGAGCCGCGGGCGTAATGTGAACTATCGCGATGCGGTATTACTAATGCAAGAGCAGTAGCGCCACGGCTCCGGGTTGCAGGACTCCACTGACGTTGGTCGAGTAATACTTTGGAACAGAACAGTGTTTATTTCACTTATAATGTGTATGCATGGAGCAATAAAGTACAATATTGTAGACCATACGTTTAGGGAACACAATTCTCACAATTTGTTGAAATTACTAGTAAATTTACTTGTAATGTAATATACCTAACTTTTGTGGAACAGGGCCCTGCTTTGTGCATTTTACACATACGCACGCACACACACACCATATCGAAGCAATAATTAAGTTTGAGAAAACTCACTAAGTCTGCACATGCCAGTGCAACAGCCGAGAAGCGTAATTGTGTCCATTTTGCCATCCGATTTGAATGACAGTAAAGCAGACCACTTTTCGATGAGAACTGAGTATTTATCTTCACCTTCTCCAAACCGAATAGCTGCGTTACAAACATCGTCATCGCATTCAAATGAAACCATGGTTACGGATTAGAAGAATGCATGCATTCAGCAACAATGCTGAGTGAATTTTTAATTTGTCTATAAACTAGCCTAGATCAGGGCTCGAAATGAACGTCTTCACGAACCGGAACGGTGTGTTATTTTCGTGGTCACAGTGTTGTTGATGACGACGAAATTAATGACCAGTGAGATGCAGTGGCGATTTCTCTTAAGGAGCACAGGAGCAGTGCACCACCTCTTCAAATAGCACATGTTTTTAAATGTGTGTCAATCAGCTACGGTAGACTATATGAGCGACATAATTCTTTATTATAATACTACGTAAAAATAACACTGCACGTGTACTGGTCTTATTGACGCCTGGGACTTATGTTTACCGCTCGACACTTGCGGCACACTGTTCCATTGGAGCATGCGCAGTAGTACTGTTTCACTGGCAGGCTTTGGAGCATGGTAGGGAGGCAATACAATGTGCATAAGAGGGGTTAGGAGCACTTTCAGATGTGTTCTCAAGCTGTCTGCAGTAGCTGTTGGCCCGTTCTATCATACGTATTGCAATGAATAGTGACAAAAATCTTTTAAATATGCAATTTTCTGTAAGATCAAAATAAAGAAGATGGGTACACCTACACATGAATTAAAATTATAAGTGGCGAAGCATAGTAATAGAGAAGAGAAAAGAAAATTGAACATTCGGACTTACGAAAAAGCAATATGCGTCTACAATATAAAAGACGCTGTATTTTGTTTTGCTTGCCAACTGTTCGACGGCGATAATTTATTGACAAAAACAAATATGTTTTATGACTTTTATTTATTTTTCTGTTTGAATTTAGGACTGTGCGTAGTAACTAAATAATTTTGATTATCGTTCTGCAGGTATGATTGATTTGAATCACATGAATGAAAGAATTAAAAAACACGATTCTTCAGCCGCACACATCAACAGTAATGTTAAAGTAGCAGTATTGGATCAAACAAACATAAGACATAATTGGATTTAATATTGGATTGTTGAACTTCACAATGATTTATTGGGTTATTTTACGACGCTGTATCAACATCTAGATTATTTAGCGTCTGAATAAATTAAGGTGATAATGCCGGTGAAATGAGTCCGGGGTCAAGCACCGAAAGTTACCCAGCATTTGCTCTATTGGGTTGAGGGAAAACCCCGGAAAAAACCTCAACCAGGTAACTTGTCCCGACCGGGATTCGAACCCGGACCACCTGGTTTCACTGCCAGACGAGCTGACCGTTACTCCACAGGTGTGGACTACTTCACAATGATAAAGTTACCAAGAACAGATATGTGCGTGCGGTTTTGTGGAGCTTTTGAGTTGGCTTTACGATGACGGAGACTCATCTTTAAACGCTAGTATTTTTCTTGACCTCATCAAATTCAGTTCTGAATTAGACGCACTCTTAAGGAACATTTGAAAAGAGGAACAGTGTTTAAGGACACATCAAACATTATACAGAACGAAGTCCTTCAAGCCATTTTGATGTATGCTATGATGAGATTTCAAAGAAATAAAGAATGCTGTTGACTTTTTAGCAGTTAAGGCTGATAAGACGACAGACATATCGAACGTTTGTGAACGTGTGAACTTTGTTATAAAACGCGATATAGCTAAAACAATATTATTTACGGTGTGCTGCAATAGAAATTGAACATTTTACTTTGCTATTAATGGACCTACATAGGAAACTATTTAAGTGCAATTTCTTGACTAACGAAATTATGTAAATCTATACCTATATAATATATTATGTTAATAGTTATGGAGTAGTTAGTACAAATAATGATAATGATAATAATAATAATAATAATAATAATGATAATA
Organism: Periplaneta americana; assembly: GCF_040183065.1. Taxonomy (NCBI): domain Eukaryota; kingdom Metazoa; phylum Arthropoda; class Insecta; order Blattodea; family Blattidae; genus Periplaneta; species Periplaneta americana. The sequence continues at coordinate 129,056,312 of NC_091122.1, read as the reverse complement.
ATAATAGGGTGTAATAATAATAATAATAATAATAATAATAATATGATAATCATAATAAATATTTGTGCACCACCAGGATTATTTATCACCACACGCCACTGGTGGGATGACGTCAAATATTGCAATAAAAATTCATATAAAATGTCATATGAATGAGAAGCTTGGTATCAAAGTTGGACAACTCCACTTTTGCTTTTTTTACAGGAGAGGCGAAAAACTAGATCCTTGGAAAACAATGTCACCGTTATACGTACATTTTTTTTTTTTAAATATTCTTATGGGCCATAGAATAGTAATATACGTTACAAGAGCGGTATGTTGACGTTTTCATGTTCGAGGAAAAGATTGAAAAAGCGAAACGTAGTTGAGCTTTTTTAATTTCCGAGAACATGAAAACAAACATACCGCTCGTGTATCGTACATTATTTTGTGCGAAGATCGTTTATTACATACCTGAAAGACGAATTTCTAATTAGTTGCAATGAAATCTCCATCTTGGTTTCTGTTTAATGACGGCAACTTTAGAAAACAAAAATATCTATACTCCAGCAGGCCGTGATATGTCTGTCTTCCCCCCCCCCCAGTCTATAAATGCGAACTTAAAACAAACGGTAAGGTTATGTAATGATTTATTTTTCATTTTAATATTTTAACAATATTATTTATATAACATATTGCTGTAATAACATCGGCATCAGGAGTCTTGTTGATTTTTTCACGGCTTCCTTAATGTTACTTGTATCAGGAATGCAATACGTTTCGTGGAGTAGTAGACTTTACTTAATTTTTGCAAATATTTAAAAACAATAATTATTAACAGTGCAATTTAGGTGAAATTGCAGTGGTAAGTTTCCAATTTATAATTATTACTATGTTAAACATCTCTAAAAATAATATGTTAAAAGCCTAAAGCAGTAAAATGAATGTCGCGCTTAAGCGGTAAGAAGAGGGAAATTGTTATGCGTGTTACGTTGGGAATACTGAATGTGGTATTTCACACTTACCGCGTATTGGTTCTGTGCGGAAAACAAGCAAATACGCACGATCTCGCACAAATATTTTTTCAATCTCAAAATGTGATTAAAATTAATATTCAAGTCGAAATTTACGTTTAAAAAGTGGAGTTGTCCATCTCTGAAACTCAACCATGGAGTTGTTTGTTTTTGAAACCAAATGAAGCCATATTTTTAAAATGGAGTTGTCTGTTTTTGAAACCAAACGAAGCCATATTTAAAGTGAAATTTTCTACTTTTGAATCTAAGTCACTTCGAACTCGATTTCAAAGCAAATTTACGTAAAACAGTATTTATTCATCCACAAGCCGATTATATAAACAATCAGCCATGTTGGATTCGCGATGCGTGATGGGCAAAGGTGGTACGAATGTGGGCTTCTCATTGGCTACTGAAGAAATTTTCCCAATTTAATCCAAGCCACAGTGGAGTTGTCTACATTTTCATTCTAAAACTCACAATTAAGTGCTTTTTTCGCTCTGTTCTTTCCGTTTTTTAACCTAAACAGTTTCAGAATTCTATTCAGCACACAACATTCTATGAGAAACAATATCTCGAAATCGCAAAAAAAAAAAAAAAAAAAAAAAAAAAATGGCGTTTGGTACTATGCTTTTCATAGACACATTACACAAATGGAAACCACGAACAGCCATTTCAGTTATCATGGATGTTACATTTTTACTATTTCCAAACTCTGTATATTGAAATTGGAATGACTTTTGTTAACTTTTATTATTACAATCAATTTAGAAGGTCAGTATTATTTTCCAGAAAAAAAAGTTGTTGAATAAAATGTATTATTATTGCAGAAAATAAAAAAAAAAGATTCCGTCACGGATGTTACAAGATTTGTGAACTAACTTCACATCTTATTAACAAAAAGTGTAAAACTCGGGTCTCTGTATGAAGCAAAAAAGAGGTTCATTCTCATAGTTGTCATGTGAAAGCTATGCAGATCTCATGACATCCAATCAGTTCACAAAGACATACTCAGTAAATATTTTATAGCTGTTTTTTTTCATGTCACGGATGTTACACATATTTTTGTCATGGATGTTAGGTTACATACGAGGTCATGTCCTTCGTTTTTCCAGTTTCGAAACAACTGTGACATTTCTAAGTCAAAATATTCATTTTAACTGTAAGATTAATTGTTATTAACCCAAAGTACTAAAAATAAATGACAACAAGAACATACAGATAGCAGAGTAAAAAGTTCCTTGATCCTGGAGCTCTGGAATTAACAGTGCAGACTCTCAAAATATTTTTTCAACAATAGCTCCTTAAAAAACATACATTAACAGATGATCTGTCTGTGAGTAAATGCTGCAAACTTTGGAAAACAAATCACTACCTATTACCCAGCCAAGACAACTTAAATTCAATGCCCATAAAACTTGCAAACTATTTTCATTTTGAAAATAAAACATTAGAATATTTAATTTTAGAGCCCTATCTATGTGTTACACTAATAATAAACTAATATTTCTGAAAAATACTTTTCCATTGGAATTCCCAGTTTGCCTGGAATGGCTGCGAACGGTAGCAAACTCATTCAGCTGAATGAAAATATATTGAATAAAGTGCACATATATTTAATAATTTATTTCCAAGCGTACGTATATTATTACTAGTGAAAGAAAATTATTCCCGAGTCTACACTTATGTCTGAACATTTGAAGAGGTGAGAATGATATAAGCCTAAGCCCAACGACAAAATTTCGCAGGAGAGCGAATTAAAAGTTTAGGATCCAATGCTACTGTATTAGGTCCGGTACGATAATTTCTTCAACGTATAAGTTATTTTTGTTGTTTGAGGAACATAGGATCAAAGTTAGACAACTCCATTTCTTTCGATTTCGAGATATTGATTGTTTCTTATAGAATTTTGTGTGCTGAATGCGATTCTGGGACTGTTTAAGTTCAAAAACGGACAGAACACAGCGAAAATATCACTTAATTGTGCGCTTTAGATTCAAAATGTAGACAACTCCACTGTGGCTTGGTTTCAAATTAGAACAATTCCTTCAGTAGCCAATGAGAAGCCCACATTCGTATCACCTTTTCCCATCACGCATCGCGAATCCAACATGGCTGATTGTTTATATAATCGGTTTGTGGATGAATAAGTACTGTTTTACGTAAATTTGCTTTGAAACCGAGTTAGAAGAGACTTAGATTCAAAAGTAGATAATTTCACATAAAATAGCCCATGGCTTCGTTTGGTTTCAAAAACAGACAACTCCACTTTAAATATACCTTCACTTGGTTTCAAAACAAGACAACTCCACGACTTAGTTTCAGAGATGGACAACTCCACTTTTTAAACCTAAATTTCGACCTGAATGTTAATTATAATCACATTTTGAGACTGAAGAAATATTTCTATGACCCATGAGAATGTTTAAAAAAAATGTACGTATAACGGCGACATTGGTTTCCAAGGATCTAGTTTTTCGCCTCTCCTGTAAAAAGAGAAAAAGTGGAGTTGTCCAACTTTGATATCAAGCTCCTCATTTGTTGAGTAAATTTTATTTTTTTTATTTTTATTTTACTGGGTTATTTTACGACGCTGTATCAACATCTAGGTTATTTAGCGTCTGAATGAAATGAGTCCGAGGTCCAGCACCGAAAGTTACCAAGCATTTGCTCGTATTGGGTTGAGGAAAAACCCCGGAAAAAAACCTCAACCAGGTAACTTGCCCCGACCGGGATTCGAACCCGGGCCACCTGGTTTCGCGACCAGACGCGCAGACCGTTACTCCACAGGTGTGGACGAGTAAATTTTATAATATCTTACCAGGAACTTCCCCGTATGTATAAGAAATGAACTCCAACAAAAAATGATTTTTGTTAAAAGTAGGGCTTTGAACTATCTCGTATTCACACATTACAACGAAGTGAAGAGAAACGACTCGAATCATTTCAAATGTGGATATAGAGAAGAATGTAGCGTGCGAAATGACAGACAAAATGAAGAGCGGGTGGAGAAAGAGTAATGCGGAAACTGATCAGGAAGAAAAAAAGAATTTGGCTGGATCATTGGCTAAGAAGAAACTGACCTACTGAAGGATGCACAGGAAGGAATGGTGAACGGGAAAAATGTTCTATACATCTACGCAGAAGATATCAGATGATAGGCAACATTAAAATATACATATGGATCTTATGCGTAGACTAAGAGGAAGGGCGGAAAATAGGGAAAATTGGAGAATGCTTCGTTTGCAGTGAAAGACTTGCTCTTGGGCAGAAGACTATGAATGAATGAATGAGGAGTTTTTGTAGATACCTTAAGGGTAAACAGACGCGAAATTGTGACAAATGGAATTTTTTTTATTGCTTTAATAAATAGTGTATACTTTTCTATATTAAATAATGAAATATTTTGCTTGTCTGAAGGACCTAAGTGGTCTTTAAATTTAAATACCACAGCGCGGCGCAATGTGCCACTCCCCCTTTCAGTAGCCATTTTGGAGTTTGTGTTATAGACATTTTCTTGGAATTTAGACAGGCATACTCTCTGGCCAGTGCTAGGAAGGTTGTAGCTTATTACTTCCTTATGGATATGGAGAACGTTGTGTGCACTGTATGGGGTGAGATAGTAGATAAATAGTACTGTAACCACAGTCTAGTATATACAGTCACGAAGCTTGAGTTGTGATGGTGCTAGGAACAATAGACTGTGCCGGTACTATTTCGCATTGTCTGTAATGAGGCGATATTAGCGATCCTAGTGGTTAGCAACTATCTATGGATGCATATTTACTACGTATTGAGCTTCGTGACTGTATATACTAGACTGTGCTATAACTTTAAACGTCGTTTTCCATAACTTACATTTTTCAATGCTTATGTACTGTACCTCTTTCTCTGCAACCGTTAGGAGTAAAAATATGAAATTTTGCACACAAGCTTAAAACTAGGCTATGTTATCTATAATTGCCTGCAACAAAACTTTAATTTGTCAATATTTGTGAGTTTTATACACTACAAAACTAGAAAAAAAAGTATTTCATAACTAATATATATTTTTTTAAATAATGTAAAGCCTAAATAAAATAATTGGTTGCAGAGGAATCTTACTTCAAGTATTGGTAACACATATGCAAAGTTTTAGCTTCATTGGTTTAGCAAATGTTTAGAAAAATGTAGGCCTACATAATTTTTTATTTTTTTTTAATGAAAATTTTGAAAAATAAAAACTATTATTCATACAATTTTGAAGAAGATTGCAGATAAAGAAAACCCTGTTTTAAACTAATATTTCAAATTTCAAGGTCCTAGATCCAACAATGTGACAATTTTTACAGGTACTACTTTTTGCTTTAGCAGGACAGTATTTTTGTCTTTAAAGTCAGCTCATTTACTAATCACCCCATTTGTGTACCGGTACAAATAATATTTTTTTTATTAAATTAAGTAGAATATTTCTTTAAGCTTTTATATTTACTGTACCTATTCCGACTCTGAACGAAACAGCACGGCGCTTATCGCTTGGATGACGTCACCGTATTAACAGTAAGTGTGATCAGATTTCTCGAATGTCAAGCGCATAAACTTTTGATTTTAAAAGTAAACGGTAAGCTATAAAATATAATATCGGACTATATTCTTTAACGCCAAGAAATGTACTATGGTAGACGATCAATCATCGCAGCATGTGCATTTGTTGACTTCAGTTTTCACTCTTCAGTTGGATGGATAACAGCCTAGATCATATATACCCAGATAGCTCGGCCTTATAGGCTTTGACTGTAACAACTTTTGTCAAGTTTACTGTGATGCCATCTAGTTGTTACATAAGGAGTCATGTCATAATTCCCATTTGAATTGCATTAGCGACTTTATTGCCATCTCTTGTTCGTTTACGGCGGACGGGTGGCGATCCTGGCGGTTGTTCTCTTCAAAGTGCTGCCAATTTTAACATAGGGATGAGCTATCTGTTACATATATGATCTAGGATAACAGCAACCTGAAGAACCTTCATTATAAGAGTGGAACGAAAGGAGGTCATTATTATCTGAACAATGCTGAAGTTTCTATGGAAACGTTACGTTATTGACGGAACTCAAGAGCTTCTGTTCCACTCGTAAACCTGACAAAATTCACCGTCATGCAGTCCGACGAAGGCCGTAGTCTACGTCCGGTGCCATTTCCTCGATCTGTGCACACGACGGTCCAGCGTCGGATGTACACAAATATGAAAAAGGTGAGGGACCTATCTCTTCAAACAATGTCGTTCTTTCTTTCCGCAGCGTAACTTTTCCTAGACGTGTTTTTCTGAGCGGATTTCATAGGTATTGTGCAATAGTATGTGATTATGCTAATATATATGTCAGTTATCATTTGTTTACGTTTAATAGCACTATAACGCTAGCTTTGTGTTTTAAGTCCTCTGTAATAATGATGGGTAGTTCGCGAATAATATTCTATATATAATATATAATATTATATTATAATATTCTTATTGAATTTGGTATTCCCAAGAAACTAGTTCGATTAATTAAAATATGTCTCAGTGAAACTTACAGCAGAGTCCGTATAGATCAGTTTCTGTCAGATGCTTTTCCAATTCACTGCGGACTAAAGCAAGGAGTTGCACTGTCACCTTTACTTTTTAACTTTGCTCTACATTATTCTATTAGGAAAGTTCAGGATAACAGACAGGGTTTGGAATTGAACGGATTAGATCAGCTTCTTGTTAGGAGAAAATCCACAAACGATTAGGGAAAACACGGAAATTTTACTTGAAGCAGGCAAATAGATAGGTTTGGACGTAAATTCAGAAAAGACAAAGTATATGATTATGTCTCGTGACCAGAATATTGTACGAAATGAAAATATAAAAATTGGAGATTTAACCTTCGAAGAGGTGTAAAAATTCAAATATCTTGGAGCAACAGTAACAAATATAAATGACACTTGGGGGGGGGGGAATTGAACGCAGAATAAGTATGGGAAATGCCTGTTATTATTCGGTTGAGAAGCTTTTGTCATCTAGTCTGCTGTCAAAAAATCTGAAAGTTAGAATTTATAAAACAGTTACATTATCGTTATTCTGTATGGTTGTGAAACTTGGACTCTCACTTTGAGAGAGGAACAGAGATTAATGGTGTTTGAGAATAAGGTTATTAGGAAAATATTTGAGGCTAAGAGGGATGAAGTTACAGGAGAATGGAGAAAGTTACACAACGCATAGCTGCACGCATTGTATTCTTCACCTGTTGTAATTAGGAACATAAAATCCAGACGTTTGAGATGGGCAGGGCATGTAGCACGAATGGGCGAATCCAAAAATGCATATAGAGTGTTAGTTGGGAGACCGGAGGGAAAAAGACCTTTGGGGAGGCCGAGACGTAGATGGGAGGATAACATTAAAATGGATTTGAGAAAGGTGGGATATGGTGATAGAGAGTGGGTTAATCTTGCTCAGGATAGGGACCAATTGTGGGCTTATGTGAGGGCGGCAATGAACATGCGGGTTCCTTAAAAGCCATTTGTAAGTATGTAAGTAAGTTCGCGAACGAATACTTGGAATCGAACTGAACATCGAAATGAACTATACTTCGTTTCATAATGTCTGACAGGTGACGTAAATATTGCCGGCAGAAGAGGAGAGAGCTATAATTGCTATTCAACTAATGGGAGAGGTCTTACTCCAAGCTTGTCTTGAAGTTGGGCTGGGGTGGAACGATTCAGACCGCCCAACTTCAAGATAAGAATGGAATGATACCTCTGGCATTCGTTTAATAGCAGTTATCCTTCTCTCACTCTGCCATCAATGTTTACATCGCCCATCAGACATAGACCTATGGAACGAAGTATAGATGAACTAGTTCAAAATTTCTGTAAGAGTACTTCGCGAATTAGAAGAAGCGCTTCGAAGTCACGAGATCAGACGAACTGCAGTGAGTGTAAAAATATTCGAACAGCTAATGATTTCTATCAAATATAATCGTAATTGACTTAACCAATTTTCCAATTTATAACAAAACATATTCCAATCCTGCCATACAATATGTAGATGATTCCATCGCTGTGGAGTGACTGTTAGCACGTCTGACTGTGAAACGACAGGGACCGGGTTCAAATCTTTGTTGGGACAAGTTACCTAAACGACATTTCATACAAGTTGAGAGTCTGCGAAGGCATTTCTTTCCCCTTCTACATGCCCTGAGTCTGTGAGTAACAGAGCGCTAGCAGTTACCTCTTATACCTACACCCTCCAAGCTGTACACACAAGAAAATAAAGTATTAAATAAAGTACATAAGTGAATATAAAATAAAATGACACAAATGTTTGACAGAAATATAGAAAACTGGTGGCTTGTGCAGCAAATGCTGCAAACTAAGTTCATTAGACGTTCAAATAAAAATTTTTCACATTTATTTTCAATGAAGATTACCAGACATCCTGAAAGTTATTTGCTTCCATAATAATGAAACATACTCCCTCTGAATGGGTTTTTGTATGCAAAATACTTTTTCTTGAACCTATCCACCTTCAGTTTTTGAGTTTCAACGCGAAAACGCAAGTAACAATGTCAGGACGATCAGTGAGTTTTTCATGTGGGAGTAAAGCAATAACTATTTCAGGTCATTGTCGATTGTAGGTGAAAATTAAAAAAAAAAGTCAGGTTTGCTATGCTTTCGAACAATAGACATAGCATCTTAGCTGTTGCATGTTTCGTAAACTACATTGAAATGTAGAGGGTAAAATCATTTTATCCTGCTAAGAGATCTTGCTGAAACGATCGGGATACTACAAAATCTTGTAGGCCTCTTATTTTATCAGTAAGTAATACCTTTTGGTCTTTCCTTAGGAACTTTAATTTTTTGCGTTCTCTCGAGTTAATACTGAAGAGAATCACGCATATAAATATCTACACCACACTGCCATTAAATATATGAAAAAGACCCAACCCCACTTCATTAATAACCATAAAAATATTTCAATTTTAATAATAGCGTTATTATCTTACGTAAGTGTTATAGGTTTCAGTAACATGTAGGGTAAACATTGGTAATTTCGTGGCAGTGGTTATTTCGTGATACTTTTTCTTTGCTCTTTTGTGAACTAACCAATGGTGGTACGAGATCCAAATTTCCGCCAAGGGATTGCATATGTTGTTCAGTTTCCAGAAACATACAGCTAAGCTTTGTGTGACTATTGTGGTTGCTTCAGTGAGCTTTTATGTTTGGAAAGAGCAAGTTTGCGTCGACTTCTCAGGCGTACAAATTTTGTGGATGTTTGTAATTACATTACAGGCTTATTACTAAAGGTAAGCATATGATATTTGGTACAAAGATTTATTGTATCTTCATGAAATTTTAGGAAATGTTTTTGGAATTTTAGATACATCTGCAGTCGCCATATAGGCTTAGCTTTGCTGATAGAAATCTTAGTTGTTTGAGGCGAAATTTTGTTGAGCATTGTGTTACAATTTTTAAAATAGTATAAAATGTATTACAATAGGAATTTTAGAAATCTGAAGACAAGATGTGATAACAAAAAAGAAAACAGAGACGCAATGGGTTCAGTGTAGCTTCTGTTTGATTTTTTATCATGCTAAGTGTCAATGATAAGTGCTAGATGACTTACTTGCAAGAATTGTGACAGAAGATGGAACATGGGTCCACCATTTTGGACCGGAGACAGAGGCAGACAATGGAGTGGCATCATGCAAATTCACCAAAGAAATAGAAATTCAAAAGTACACCTTCAGCAGGAAACGTTATGGCTACTATGTTTTTCGATTCAGAAGGACTCTTGCTTATGGACAACATGCCACACGGAACCACCATTAATTCTGACGGGTATGTTGCAACTCTCAAGAAACTTCAAGTTAGACTGAGTCGTGTTCGACGACATCGGGAGAAGCAGGATGTTCTGCTATTGCAAGACAACGCACAGCCATATGTCAGTCACAAGACCACAGACCAGATCAGAAAATTCGGATAGACAACACTGAAACATCCGTCTTACAGTCCTTAACTGGCACCGTGCGATTACCATCTCTTTGGTAAACTGAAGGATCCCTTCGCGGAACGAGGTTAGAAGATGACTCCCTTGTGCACGCTGCTAAAGAGTGGCTCAGACGTGTTGGTCCAGACTTTTACCGTTCTGGTCTACAGGCCCTCGTTCCTAGGTTACGTAAGGCAGTTAGTTGAAAGGGACGGGGATTATGTGGAAAAGTGACATTTTGTTCCTTAAGGATGTATCTACATTCTGTGAAAATAGCAAAGCTGTAGGATAAAAATGTAATTTTTAAACAAACGTTATGCATTACTTTTGGAGTTACCATAGTAATATAGGCTATAGTAAAGTCCGTAATAAAAGTGTTCACGCTTTCAGGGCAAAGAAGATCCCTTTTCAATTTCAATGTTTACTTTGATTTCATTCTTATTATGTGTTGATATATATTTCTATGTTTTCTTGCTATGAATATTAGACGGAATTACTATGTTTATAAGTCTTGTAACAATAAATGAGAATATCATTTGACTTTAATGAATTTTTCCACAATTCTTCTACCTATCACGAAATTATCAATGCAATATCACGAAATTACCAAGGTTATCACGAAATAACCAACCTTTCAGCTTAAGTTGTAAAAGTGGTTTTTGGCACATATTCAAGAACGTATCCAATCTTTTATGTCTCCAGATTTGTACAGCAAGTTATCATCTTTGAGATGAAAAAATCGGAATAAGGATATATTTACACATTTGCATTTTAAATTAGTTTTCATGATATTATCACGAAATTACCAATGTTTACCCTATTATATACTATATAGCCGCCACTAAGTAAATTATAGAAATCAATATCTAATTTAAGATATTCTTTACATCTACTTATATAACCTCAAAACATTTCACTTTCATATCAATATAGCATTAATATGTGTAATTAATGAAAAATAGTCACAGCATGGCATTAACTATAATAATATTTTATTTCTAATGGTAATGTTATCAAACCACCTCAACTTTTTGTAGTTTTTAATATCAATACACAGCTGTACTTAGAAAATTACACACCACAGAATCAGACGTGTAAATTATTTTTAGTAAGTCTTGAAGTTTTTAATAACCTATTTAATTTGAGCTCTAAATATTCAGCTTTCTTGCAGATCATGGCCTTCGTGTAATATTGTTTACTGTAGTGTGTGTTTTGTTTTATTCTGAAATGCAATTAGTTAGTGACGACAGATGGATTTTATAAAATAGGAAAATTATGTTGAAAAATTGACATTTCACTGAAAACTAATATTTTTCTGAAAAACTTTGGGTTTCAAGCTTCAAAATGAGGGGTCATTTATTAAAATCCGTTCAGCCGTTTTCCCGTAATTTCCATTACCAGTTCAAATTATAGGCCTACATATAGATATAAACTGGTAATTTGCTTGAGATAAGTTCGACTTATTATTTAACACAATTTACAATCACCCACAAAATAAAAATTATAATAATTGTAATAAAATTGTAATAGTTCGGTTCAGACACGTAGCGTTTCAGACACATTCTTTTCAAGAATGTCGGACGGAAGGTGTCGCTCACGTTACGTGTCTGAAGCGGCCGGTCAGCTAGACATAAAATAGTTATTTATGCAACAAGTAGATATTCTTGGTGATTATGGCACGAGTGAATGTTCGTTGCACGAACGATAGTGAGTGTCACGAGTGTTATAATAAGATTATCCACGAGTTGGATTCAACACTTTATGGCATCTTAGCATTATAAATTGTAGGAAATAAATTATGGAAGACATTTGGAACTCATAGCTGACAAAGTCTTCATATTTTCGTATAGATTAGTTGCGCCTGGCATTGGCACTGAATAAAGAACCTTGCAGGCTCTAATAACAATACAATAACAAAAGATTTTACAATACTATTGTAATACTCGTATATGAATATTCTTCAAAATTCGAAATTGATTATAAATCTCATAGTCAAATAGTCTACATATTACAAATTATTGTATAAATACAAGGTAACTGGGCCACACCCGAAAAAGCAAGATGTTTGAGGTCGGGTGTGACCAATAATGAAAACTGGATAGATGAAAAAAAATAATAATAATAAAAATAATAATAATAATAATAATAATAATAATAATAATAATAATAATAATAATTTGATTAAAACTGTTAAAAGTAATTACACATAAAGTTTAAAAGGAGTAAGAAAAAAAACAAAAACAAACAAACAAAACAATACCATAGCCTATACATAAACATATACTAAGTTAAGAATACAACATTGTTAAAGTGACAGAAAAAAAAAAAGAATAAGAATTTGCATGATTATAATTTTAGAAACAGTTCAAGCACTTGTTTTTTGAATAATGTATTGTTTAATAATTTTAATTTAGGATTCCTCTTCATAAAATAATTATATAATCTTGGACTGTAATTAGAACTGTGCCTTAGACCTGCTTCAGTCTTACATTTTGGTTCAATGAGGGGGAGCGAAATATTGTATCTTCTTGTGTTGTGGACATGATCGGATGATATGAATTTAGCTTGATATTTATGATAGTGATTCAAAATAGTATACATATAAATTTGCTTGATATTTAAAACATTAAATTCTTTATATATGAGATGAGTTGGATGATCAAGTTTTCTTCTTAAACATATTTTAATAATTATTTTATGTAGTAATATTAATGGCCGAATGGTACTCTGTGATAATCCACCCCATCCTATAATTCCATACTGTATTATAGACTGAACTAGCGCTAAAAATATTGTTCTCAATAGTTTTACTGACATAAAGCGACGCAGTTGAACAAATTTGTATAGAGTTTTACGTAATTTAAGACATAAGTAGTTAATATGAAAATTCCATTTTAAGTTATGTTACAAATGTTCCTTCATTTTGTTAATATAATTTATCTGAACCACAGAACTGTTTTATTTGTTATTACAATAATGATACAAAATTGTTAAAGACTGGAAATATATGAGACGGTACCTTCTGGCCTGCATTTCATTTTTTGTTACGTCGCGCGTAGAAGCGATAAGCAAGATAGCAAGCGTTCCGGTATTACGTCATAACGAATACGTCATTGCTTTTATTGGCACGCGTGCTGTAATAAGCCGATTACGCACGATATTGGATGTAGTAACAACATGTTTATAATGCTAGGATGGAATAAATAGGCTACTCGTATATAAAATGTGTGTAATAATGTTTGTCGTGTCAGAAACGATATGTGTCTGCCCGCATAATATAAATTGTCCTTTGCTCACAAACTTTTTGTACATTTTCCTCTCCCTGTGTTTGCGACAAAATCACAAAATATTGAATAAATTGGAAATCAAACCACCAATTTACTGTTTAGTACAGCATTTTACTTACTGTTCATGCAGATGGTGTATATAAATAATTGAGATCGGTTTAAAATTGTAGAAGTTAGGTACCACTCACTGTGTTCCCGCAAGATAAAAGGAACAGAATATTCTTGTGCCATATTGTTTTATTATATTTTATTTACTAGAAAAGGCAGATAGAACTAAGAAATTTAACATTTCCGGTCTAGAAGAAAAAATGATTATTAAAAAAGCGAATAGAACACACAAGTAGGACGAGTTAAAAAAATACAAGGCGGAAGGAATCTGGGCCGACCGAGGAGAATATGGGAATAATAATTTATTGATTTAATCTGGCAGAGCTAAGGCCAGTAGGCCTTCTCTTCCGCCCAGCCAGACTAATTTCTAATTGAATACAATTTATTGCTTACATAGCAATGGAAATTTTCATGACATAATACATATGTGATAGTTTTAATGACACAGTTATTTTAAAATATCTCCAAAATATCTGAAGTTTGTGTTCATTTTTAGACTGAGAAAAAAAGTAATTTTTTGAATGATGAATATTCATTTGAGCCCCAGTACAAAAACAAAGGACATATTAAGTGTCCTCTGACAATAATTGGTTGAAATGCCATTACAATCGGAACAATAGGAAATAAAAAAGTATACCAGTGTACAATCACGTAATAATAATCTAAAAAAATACCTCTAAAATTTAAAAAGGGAGGGTGTAGATAACTACGAGTATATTTTCATGCAGGAAAATGATCCCATTCATAGGCCTACTACAAGGAATACCAGGATGTAGATTATTCACAACACCCCGAAACATCTGCAGAGCCCTTCTTCTCAATCTCCGGATATAAGTTCGATAGAACACTGGAGAAAGAGTAAGAACACACTACATTTCTTGTAAACAAGATCTTCAGATGGTGCTTACAGAAAACTGATGCAAATTCGATTTCTAATTTGGTGGACTACACCTAGAAGACTCCAGACAATAATACAATCTAATAGCTATCCTACTGGTCTATAGGAATGGTAATAGGCAGAGCGTTAAGATGAGAAACGAAGAAAAAGAAGAAGTTTTGCCTCAGAATACTCTCCCGTTTTTCAGTCTAAAGATTTTGGAAGGCTCTCTTGTCAACCTCTGCTTAGGCTACATGTAGGGTAAAGTTGCCTAATGGCGTGATACCCCTAATCCTGTGATACTTTTTATAAACTGAATGTCAGTCAAAGCTTTGCCGTTCGACCATCTCTCTCGAAAGAGTGCATCTTTCAGCTACTTTTGAGACATCGGTGAACTTTATAGCAAGATACCCAATCCCGTGATAGTGAAAAAAACGTATCACGGAATTAGGGGTATCACGGCATTAGGCAACTTTATCCTATATCCTTTCCTTATGTTTGTAGGTTAAAGTTTCGGCTATATTATGTTTTCTTGGACGATTTATGTCTCCACGTCAAGGACTGGATATGTCCTTTGTGACATATTTTACCTTTATTGTTTTAAACGGTGTTATTGCATTACGATAGTTGCATGATGGATTCCCACTATTTGTCAGACTTTGTTTCGCATGCAATGTAAGACTACGTCAAGTTACTCAGTTAATCGCAAGCTGGTCTATGCATCTTTGATAAAGGTACTGGTCGACAGGAGTCAACCTTGTTTTCACCTTGTGTCTACAGCACAAATATTACTTGCATAATATATGAGAATGCAAATTTTGCTTGATAGAATGCTTTATATTCGTTCCAACTGAGCTCATTTTGTGAATTTCACTAACGAAAATTAATACGATTGACTAAGCAATGTATGCTTCGACCACTCGGTAGAGACAAGGGTATTCCCGGCCAAAAGATAACAGTGATTAAATAAGACATTTGTAGTTGTTTCAGTGTCGTACAAATATCAGATTAAAATAATATTCGTTAGTGTACCTGACAGGATTCATTTATTGGAAAACTAACAGGGACATGTTACTTGGTAAATATGAAGAAAATAACAAGGAAAAACATGTTAAATTGAGAGCTACAGTCTTGACCTACGTTACAGTGAAGGATCGTCTTCTTACCGATTGCGCTTCTATCTCACGAGTTGTCGGGTCATTTGCAAAATTTGTATAACAAATGGACAATTGAGAACGTCAAAATTAAAGTACTATTTAGTGCATATTCTGCATATACAGGGACATCATTTTATTTTTTTTTCTAATATTTTTAATATTAACTTGCCTATACCTCTGGATCAACGCCGTTTTCTACCCCCTTCCACGACTGGAGTTCGATGATACTGGCGTAATATACAAACAAATCACTTTACTAGGTATAGGAGGGAAGAAAAGTAGTTCATCCATTTACGTAAACTAGGAAATATTGCGCTTTTGAGTTTGATCATTTTCATTAGGTTTTTGTTTAATCAAAATACAGTACAGTATTAAAAATGAGTGTTTTTACTCACGAACTGAGCTGTCCATGTGGACGTATTCATTATGCAGTATACATTATACTGTCTATACCACATTAGCGTACAATATAGAGAATGAAGTTAAATTGAAAAATAATCATAATATGGATATTTAAACACATTTGTTTAAAATGGTGGCCGTTCATTTCGATACAGGCTTAAGTTCTAATGTACATATTATCGCACTATAGACTATTGTACCTAATCCCAATTACCAGTTTCGTTCTTCGTACTAGTAACTCATGTTGAAATAATTCTGTACCTACTCTATAAAAGAAGTACCTTACGTACTGTAAATTCAATCTTCACTTCTGCCCGATCCGAAAAGATAAAATTACTCAGACATATTATCTACTGTTCGTGCAAGTGGTTATGTCGTAGGATCGTAGAAAGGGAGGAAATCACGTGAAAGTTAATTACTTAACGAGGCCCTTTTATTTAAGTTATTTTAAACAGTTCTATAATATTACGTAGACGTCCAATTGCTAACAGAAATTAATGTTCTCAGAAAAGAGCTAAGACAGCCCAGCCACTAGCTGGCGTATAAAAGCTAGTGGGGAAAACCGGTATACGACGTAGGCAAACGGACGACAGTACCTGTGCGAAAATGATTCAATATTGAAAGCTCTTTCGTTACTGGAAAACGCGAACATATTTTTGGAACGTACTGTTACTATGACCGTAAGGCTACTATGACTATATATGCGGTCTTGGATCTGTGTGGAGGACGGTTGAACTTCATTAGTAGAAGGATGGGAGTGAAGTAGATTCAAAAACTCAGGTACAATAAAAACTGAAGTAAAAATAAAATGATGTCCCTGTATTAATATAGTGCAATGTCTCTGCCATATAGTAATCAGCCACTGTACACTCACCTTGCTTTATGGGATTCTCTACAAGTATCAATGAATCTTTGATGGCACGACTAAATGTCATGTGTGTTATAGGACAAGACAATGGATCTTTTATAGAAATACAATTCCTTTATTTTTATATCAGATATTCTTTAAACAGTGCGCATGTCTTAGAATAGCGACAGAACTAACTTCAGATCAAAAATGAACAAATATTTTAAATATCTTAATATCAAATCTACTACCTAATATAAAGATAATAACTTGTTCAGTAACTAACAGAAAACCATTCTTTCAGTAACAATTATCTTAGTAGATTACCGTTAAGGCGAAGATATTTGAGCCTTAGTTTTTTTAATGATAGAAAAAACATTAAGGCACTTTTTTTAATGATGTGACAGACATGACATGGAGTAACAGATCTGACAGGTAACAGACATGACAAAACAAACATAAGCATGTGCTAACCTATATATATATATATATATATATATATTTTTGCTTAAAAATCTTCAAAATAGCAACTTAACTACTGCACATGTGTACCATAATGTCCTCTTGATCTTGACTGTATATGTTATTATTTGTGGAAAAGACAACAGAAACAGATCTGAGTAAAAATGCATGCTTAGAGTAAAACACAAAGCAAGAGTATGACACACAAACTCGCCAAATCAAAATGGATGAACATAGCAGTACAATCAAGATGGACTTTTGTGCATCATCCTACAGTGGTATGTATACATCATCCTGACTTGTGCTGACATCTGTGGGATTTCTTTTTCAACTGTGTACCCATAGGAACAAAATGGTGTAACAGACCTGTCTGATTTACTGGACTAGAGTAATAAATCATATTTAAGGAAATATAAACTCAGACATAAATGAAGAAGTTTTGATAATTTTAATGTTTCTTTATTTTTTTCTCAATTACATTATTAAACAAACATTTATCTGGACATAATCATGCTCCATTTTAAATACTTAACTAGTATGGACACGGCATTTTAGCTGTTACTATGAGAATTTTATTTTATTCTAGTGAAATCTTTCACATGAAGGAAATAATTCTTGTAACGTTTACTACATTAGTACTGAAACTACTCACTGTTAGGAATTTATAAATCTATCGTTATAAATGCAATAATGGGAAGGGTATGAATTGATGGACGTCATTTGTTATACAAATTCTGCAAATGACTCCACTAAAAGTACACATAGCAAGATTCAAATGTTATTCAATTTTTTTTCGGCATCATCATTAGGAACCGTGTTCTGTCTTAAGACGTACGGAGATAAGGTTAGTAAGTCGTTCATAGATTCTATTGGCGTGAAGTCATGTTTGGCGCGTGACACTGGTACTATCAGGGAACACTTGCATCTTGTTTGTGCTGCAGTTGACATTCTATTCATGATTCGAAACTAGACTTCGAAGACTGTTTAAAATATATTCTACTCATAAACATTGTTACTACAATGACCTTTCCTGCAATTTAAATTATTTGTTCATTTATTTAGTTTAGTTTTGCTAATAAGGCCTGCTCTTTCACTCAGCGAGTATAAAAATATATAGCAAATATGAATAACATCAATACATGAGACTGTGGAATAATAATAATAATAACAATAATAATAATAATAACAACAACAACAATGATATATTTATTTATTCTGGTGGTGTTAAAGCCATCAGGCCTTCTCTTCCACGCCACTAGAGAAGTATGTAAAGTAAACAAAGTAAATCCGTGGCGCTACAGCCCATGAAGGTCCAAGACCGACGAGCCAGCTCCTGGCCTCACGTCTACAAGCCGAAGAGGTGGATGACTATCCAACCAAACTGGAGGTGTCGTGTGGTTAGCACGATGATCCCCCTCGGCCGGTACAGCTGGTTTTCGAAAGCTGATTTTCGCTACCTATCGCAGCTCCCCAAGTGCATCACGATGCTGGGTATGCACCGGTCCCATACACTGGCCGAAATTCCATGAGAAAATTTCTTCCCCCATGAGGAGTCGAACCAGAGCGCATTCTATAACGTGAGTCCTAGGCAGGATGCCTTAGACCACGACACTACGGCGCGGGAAATCTGGCTTTTGAATAATAATTCACGAAAATAAACTGTAAACAATAGCATCACTCGCATTATGATAAAGAAAATGAATTACCACTAAACACGTAAAACGCATAAGAATAAAGTACGTATCCATGCCAAGACAAGTCACATGTTTTGACTCGCTAAGAACTCATTTGGCATATTTCACTGTGGCAAATAAATAATCCACAATGAACATTTAACCTACGTAAACTCATGTACGGTACAATATACCTCTTCTGTTGATCGTAACTTATATTTTATTATACTACTATTTTGGTCTACTGTTAGTGTGACATATACTTCCATTACTTTCTGACATAAGATATTTTTAACATAGAGTATTTGAACGCTGTATGCTATACATAAACCAGACTGTATACACATATGCAGCAATTTTAATAAAAGAAATGTGGAAATATATTAATACCGTATTTACCCGCGTAATAGACGCACTTTTTTTTCTTTCGATTTTTATAACAAAAAACTAAGATGCATCCTTTATGCAAGGAAAAAAATTAATAAAAAGAAACACGTATTAATGGTGCGTCGACTCGAATGCTGACGTAATAGAATACGTAACGATATACAGAGTGTCTCTAAATTAGTCCGACAAAATTAGGGAGCAGATAGATAACCTTCGTGGAAGCATATTTTATTAAGGAACCCCATGATCTGCGACGCTTCGTTTCAGTGCAAGAAGGAATTACAGATCGGAATAAAGTAGGTAGGTATGTGCAAATAACAAGAGATTCTGTGTCACATGATTCTGTGTGTTAATCCAAACAAAGAAAAAATACGTACAGAAAAACGAAATCAACGACGCATTAAACTTTACTGAACATTACAACAGAATGAGTGCAGTACAAGTACTGAACTGCGTAACACTGATAACAAGAGGTCGTACCAATGGAAGTAAACAAACGTGCTGTAATCGATACCAAATGATACTGGGCTCCGGACGTAAACAAACTGAGTGATAGTAGTAATGACACACCCCTCTTGGACTGAAAAGAGTGATTATCCGTTCCCGCCTTCTTGCAATGAAACGAAGCGTCGCAGCCCATGGGTTCCTTAACAAATATGCTTCCACGCAGGTTATCTACCTGCCTCTAATTTTGTCGGTCTAATTTAGAGACATTCTGTATGGGCCGCGACTAATTTATATATCGATTGCGTCGCACTTTAGACGATCGATAGTTAGCAGTAGTTGTACAAACAGGTGATAACTTGTAACAATGGATACAGCGACAATAAGACGAGACACTTTATTATTATTATTATTATTATTATTATTATTATTATTATTATTATTAACACGTCTTATCTCAGTCACTGTCAGGCTCAGCATCACTGCTATCATTTGTCACAGATTTACATTCCTCTATGCGTCTATTATGCGGGGATTTTTTTTTTTTTTAATTTTAACGCGAGAAATTGGGGTGCATCCATTATGCGAGGGCATCCATTACGCGGGAAAATACGGTAATTTTATTGGTCCGTATTAATCAAAATAACAACTGGATTTGCCGTTTCTTTTATGGTTTCTTTAACAGACAAGTACTATATGAGTCCTTCTCCAGAAAAGGTACATTTTGAAAGTAATGTTTTCCGAAATTTACATTTAGGATAAAAATTAGTCTTGTATGTTCCTGCCTCAGTCTTCTTTAACTTTATTTATTTATTTTTAACATGACTTACGTCATTCACCCATATGAAGCCAGTTATGTAGACCAATTTACCGACAGAGTTGTTACTAACTTTATTAAATTGCATTATTCGTCTAGATCTAATTTTGGTATTTTAATATTAATCCACTTTAAATATTTCGCGTGTCTACAGCCCTTCTCGTGCTCAACGTTTTACGTTATCTTCTTTTAACCGTCTTCCTCATTTTATAAATATTTAAATCTACCAATAAGATAAAAAAATTATGCAAGAAGGAACGTACAGAAATCCATTAATTGAACCTGACGTTTTATAACTGCTAGTTTAAGACATAGCTCAAGTTTTGTCGTAAGTTATTGAATTATTTCATTGAAAAAACCTGAACGAAAGAAATTCATCAATGAACATTTAGAAAAGAAATAAGTACCAATATTATTTCATTTATTTTACGTGACTCTTTAAACATATTCCTTCCTGTAAATAATATGTTTTCATTATGTACCCATTGATATATGTAAATTTGATATTTTTAGGCATAATTAGGCCTATATTAAAATTACTGAACTGCTCCCAAATACGAGCATTGCTCATTTGGGTAGCACTAGAATATAAGTATTTAGTCTTTATGTAAGCTTTATATTGTCTGTTTGTAAATCTACCACTATAATATCCATAATTTATTAAAATTAACGTTTAGTCACGTCCGTTGATTAACTGTCACATCCGTGGACATGGTGTGTCAACGGATGTTATGTCAACGGATGTGATGTCCATAGACGTGACGCGATTTATTACTTACACAACCCATGAATCCAGCAATTTTGAGGTCATGAAGTTTTTCTTTTCAAGTAATGTCTAAACCCACTTACCCTACTTGTTAAATATGTAAAATTAACTATTTATTTAATATTTAGAAAATTCACATGCCTACAGACGTGACAGGATGATCGTAACAAAACCAAAATCTAGTACTTCAATCAGTGGCGTACGCAGAATTTTGTCAGTGTGGGGGGGGGGGGGGGTATTATTAAAATTGTTTACAGTTTACATTATCTGTAATTTAAGTTTTGTATATTATTATTATTATTATTATTATTATTATTATTATTATTAACTAAGCTTTAAAATAATTGTGCAAAAACATCGTGGTAAAATTTCCAAACCTGTGCTGATTTTGTAAAACTATGCATGTGCTCACAAGTGTCCGATTGCATTGCCTAAAATTGGAGAAGATGGCTTTGAATTGATTAGCTATAATTTTTAACATGCTGGTTGTTGAACCTGTGGTTATAATACTGTATAGTGTTCAAAGTTTGAACTTAAATACTTGCGAAAGGCATGGATTTTTAAAGAGCGATAAAATCATTAGCATGACTTCCTAAATAAATTTGTGGTTTCCATGTCGTACATATACGGAACGCAAAAAGAAAAGACTTGCTTTTATAAAGGGCTCTGAGCAGAATTGTCGGCCATGTCTCATCACATTGAATTTCGATACTAATCAACCATGCTGACGAGAACGTCGTTCAACGCAATTTGTGCATAATTATAATTACAATATTATACGTGCTTTGTTTTTTCAATAACATAACATAACAGTCCTTCACTGATTTCTGCTAGACTAACGCCATCTGTATTACGTATGGGCGAATCCAGAAATGCATATAGAGTGTTAGTTGGGGAGCCGGAAGGAAAAAGACCTTTGGGGAGTCCGAGACGTAAATGGGAGAATAATATTAAAATGGATTTGAGGGAGGTGGGATATAATGATAGAGACTGGATTAATCTTGCACAGGATAGGGACCGATGGCGGGCTTATTTGAGGGCGGCAATGAATCTCTGAGTTCCTCGTTGGGATTCCTTAAAAGCCATTTGTAAGTAACGCCATCTGTTGAAGAAAAGTACAATTCACTCGTACCTCAGATCTACAGTGGCTCTATGACTGTCACAGTTCTCGAATCCGTCTGCTTATGTCATCTGGTGGCCGAATTATGAACTAGTACAAAACACATGCTCCTTCCAAGAATATTATTACAGGTAATAAAGGTAAATAATATTATTTCAGGTATTATAGGTAATATAGCCCTCTTGCTATAGGCTAAGGTTACAGATTTTTTTACCTAAAATCCGGAGGTCAGCTCCACAGTACATACTATCCACTACATTACTATTACTGTTGTCTTTGCTTCTGCCATTATTATTATTATTATTATTATTATTATTATTATTATTATTATAAAATTACTATAAGATTTAAACGCAAAAGAATAATAATTGTTCTGACATAAGATCACATATATTTTTCTGATGAGTTAATGTTTTTTTAATCCACCCTGTCTGGAAGCAAGCTTTTGCAATTTCTGACATGTCAATGAAAAGTTTGTGATTGCAAATAAACATGGATTGGAATGTTTATCTTCAACATTGTGAAGTCCACATCATGTTCGTAGCTGGGAAAACCAATTGCTTCTTCCACTTTAGTCCTGAAATACCTGAAGTTTGGTTCATACAACTTCCTCACAAGTTCAGAATGTGCAGTCCATGGACTTGAAAATCTGATGATAAATAATAAAAAAATTGGACTTAGGCCTAAATAAAAGACTAAAGACAATACACATTAACAAAAAAAGTAAAAGCCAAATTTCTCCAGGACTTAAATAAAAAAACTAAAGACAATACACAATAACAAAAAAAGTAAATGCCAAATTTCTCCAGGACTTAAATAAAAAACTAAAGACAATACACAATGACAAAAAAGTAAAAGTCAAATTTCTCCAGGACTTAAATAAAAAAGTAAAGATAATATACAATAAAAAAAAAGTAAAAGCCAAAATTTCTCCAGGACTTAAATAAAAAAGTAGTATTAGTAGTATTTATTTATTTAACCTGGTAGAGATAAGGCCGTCAGGCCTTCTCTGCCCCTCTACCAGGAGATTCCAACTACAATATCAACAATAAAATTACAATTAGTATTAAATTTACATTTACAATTACAAATAATATTACAGTTAGTATTAAATTTACAATTACAATAAAATCAAAGTACGAAAAGATTACCTGAATAATTAAAACTAGATAATTTATCATAGAGAAACAAAGAATATTTTATATTTACTGAATTACAAATTAAATCTAGAATAACAAAATTGTATAGTGATGAAATTACTGAATATTGAAATATTTTGTGATAGATTAAAGAAACTATTTACAAGTAATCAATTACTGACCAAGTGCCTAGTAAGTTTTCGTTTGAATTCAATTTTATTTCGACAGTCCCTGATGCTAGCAGGTAGCGAATTCCAGAGTCTTGGCAGGGCTATTGTGAAAGAAGATGAGTATGAGGAGGTGCGATGGGATGGTATTGTTAGTATTGTTTCATGACGAGAGCGTGTGTTCAGATTATGGTGGGAAGAAAGGTAAGTGAAGCGAGACGACAGGTACGAAGGAATAGAAGAGTTCAAGATTTCGAAGAGAAAGAGAAGTGAATGTAAATTTCTTTTCTTATCTAGTTTAAGCCAACCTATTGCTTCCAGGGATGGGGTAATATGATCATATTTACGAACATTGCTTACAAAACGTACACACAAATTATGAGCACGTTGAAGTTTCATTTTGTTGTCGCTGGAGAGGTCAGTCAGTAAAATGTCGCATAGTCGAAATAGGGAAATGCAAGTGTCTGCACAAGGGACTTTTTTAAGCAAGAGGGGAGATGAACATTTATCCTTTTTAGCACATGTATAATAGAATATACTTTTCTGCAGGTTTCTGTGATTTGCATGTCCCAGTTGAGATTATTATCCATGTGAATGCCAAGATTTTTTACTGACGAACTGAAAGGGATATGCACTGTACTTACTTTAACAGGGGAAATGTCGAGGTGTTTTACAGCGTCGGTTTGCCGTTTGTGTCCTAATATAATTGCTTGTGTCTTTCCAGGATTGATTTTAAGACGGAGTTTCTTTGTCCATGTCACAATCGAGTCAATGTCTTCGTTCAATTTATCTATAGCGTCATTTACTCGGTCTAAGCGGGAAGAGATGTAGCATTGAAGGTCGTCAGCATACAAATGATAGTTACAATGCCTTACAAGAGATGTAATATCATTGACATATATTGTGAACAACAATGGTCCGAGTACCGACCCCTGTGGTATACCTGATGTTATGTCAAGCCAGGAGGATCTTCGATTCCCGGATACAACACATTGTTGTCTTTCCCGTAAGTAGGATTCGAACCAACTCACAGCAGTCTCTGACAAATACATATTTCTCAATTTATGGGTGAGCAGGTCAAAATTTACAGAGTTGAAAGCTTTGCTAAGGTCAAGAAGTGTTAGTATTGTTACTTTATTAGAGTCGATTGCTTCACGAATGTCTTCGGTCACTTTAAGTAGAGCAGTGCTTGTGTTGTGTCCAGCTCTGAAACCTGACTGATACTCGTCGAATAGTTTGTGTTCGTTCATGTAGTTAGTAATTTGTCTGTGTACGATTCTTTCCAGTGCTTTTGAAATGGCTGGCAGGATACTGATTGGTCTATAGTCGTTCGGGTCGGTGGGAACTTTGACTTTTGGAAGAGGAAGAACGAAAGCTTGCTTCCATATTTTAGGGAAAGTTGAAGTGATTAAGGAACTATTGAATATATGTGCAATCGTAGGTATTACTATGTCTTGTAATTTCTGTATAAGTATTATGCTAATGTTGTCTGGCCCTTGGGCTTTTGTCTTGATGCGTCGGATGGCTTTCATAAAGACAATACACAATAACAAAAAAAGTAAAAGCCAAATTTCTCCAGGACTTAAGTAAAAAACTAAAGACCATACACAATAATAAAAAAAGTAAAAGCCAAATTTCTCCAGGACTTAAGTAAAAAACTAAAGACCATACACAATAATAAAAAAGTAAAAGCCAAATTTCTCCAGGACTTAAGTAAAAAACTAAAGACCATACACAATAATAAAAAAGTAAAAGCCAAATTTTTCCAGGACTTAAGTAAAAAACTAAAGACCATACACAATAACAAAAAAGTAAATGCCAAATTTCTCCAGGATTTAAATAAAAAACTAAAGACAATACACAATAACAAAAAAGTAAAAGTCAAATTTCTCCAAGACTTAAATAAAAAGTAAAGATAATATACAATAACAAAAAAAGTAAAAGCCAAAATTTCTCCAGGACTTAAATAAAAAACTAAAGACAATACACAATAACAAAAAAAGTAAAAGCCAAATTTCTCCAGGACTTAAGTAAAAAACTAAAGACCATACACAATAATAAAAAACGTAAAAGCCAAATTTCTCCAGGACTTAAGTAAAAAACTAAAGACCATACACAATAATAAAAAAAGTAAAAGCCAAATTTCTCCAGGACTTAAATAAAACACTAAAGACAATACACAATAACAAAAAAGTAACAGTCAAATTTCTCCAGGACTTAAATAAAAAACTAAAGACAATACACAATAACAAAAAAGTAAATGCCAAATTTTTCCAGGACTTATATAAAAAACTAAAGACAATACACAATAACAAAAAAGTAAAAGTCAAATTTCTCCAGGACTTAAATAAAAAACTAAAGACAATACATAATAACAAAAAAGTAAATGCCAAATTTCTCCAGGACTTAATTAAAAAACTAAATACAATACACAATAACAAAAAAGTAAAAGTCAAATTTCTCCAGGACTTAAGTAAAAAACTAAAGACCATACACAATAATAAAAAAGTAAAAGCCAAATTTCTCCAGGACTTAAGTAAAAAACTAAAGACAATACACAATAACAAAAAAAGTAAAAGCCAAATTTCTCCAGGACTTAAGTAAAAAACTAAAGACCATACACAATGATAAAAAAGTAAAAGCCGAATTTCTCCAGGACTTAAGTAAAAAACTAAAGACCATACACAATAATAAAAAAAGTAAAAGCCGAATTTCTCCAGGACTTAAGTAAAAAACTAAAGACCATACACAATAATAAAAAAAGTAAAAGCCGAATTTCTCCAGGACTTAAGTAAAAAACTAAAGACCATGCACAATAATAAAAAAAGTAAAAGCCGAATTTCTCCAGGACTTAAGTAAAAAACTAAACACCATACACAATAATAAAAAAAAGTAAAAGCCGAATTTCTTCAGGACTTAAATAAAAAACTAAGGCAATACACAATAACAAAAACGTAAAAGTCAAATTTCTCCAGGACTTAAATAAAAAACTAAAGACAATACACAATAGCAAAAAAAAAGTAAAAGCAGAATTTTTGTGGTATGGAATGTAAGATTACGTTATATTAGTACAACTGTCACGTCATTCTTCTCTGGGATAACACTTTTGAAATAAGTAGACAATTTTATTATTTAGAGTAACCACTATAAGTGACTTCAGTTAAAGTTAGTGCACGTATTTTTAAATCAATCTGTACTTCATGTGCGCCATTCCTAGATAAAGTGACTCAGAATTCGTCATAATTGTAGTAAATGTGAACAAATTCATTGGAATTTTTGTGTTAACTCTTTATATACAGATACGAAGACAGAATAAATGATAAAATCCAATTTTTCAGTATCGTGGTTGCAAAAAACGAATACTCGTACTTCTGACAGATTCTTAAATTCGATCCTGTTACAGCGTCACAATAGTATCTATCATAATTCGATGTTCTGAAAGTAAAAAGAGATTTAGGAAGACATGTGAAGATACGAAATAGCAATTGTGACGTTAGCAATAAAATCTATTAAGACGATAAAGATGATGAGGACGACGATGTTGTTGGTGGTGGAAAAGAAAAAGACAACTCTGTTCATGGAATGACACTGCTTGCGTAATACTCGCTATCGTAGTCTGATACATTTATCACCCCGTGACATTCTACACGTAGGAGTATAGACGAGTAGATAAGAAATGAACGCGAAAAATAGCCGACATAACCGGTAATTTTAAGAGACAGTGTAGATTAAAAAACGACTAGCGTAAAAGTGTCAAAACTTGCAAGTAAATGTTATACGAATGTTATAATAGCGAATACTTTCCGATAAAAAAAATTGACTTTTTTCCCTACTAGAATTGCGAGAAATGCATTATTACGTCTCAGACTACTTTCGTTTCCTCCCCTGCACAGTGCGCCAGAATCTCAATTGTTTAGCCAACTGTCCGAATATGAGTTTGAATCTCATAATTGACACCTTAGTAAGGCATAACTCACGAGGCAACTAAGCCAGGAGATAATGAGATAGGGTGGCCAGTTCCTTTTTCCCCTCCATTGCATACATTGCTGTCTAATAACTTACAGTATAATTCCTCTTAGCCGGCACTAAAGGGACCAGGCTAGTTCCGGATACGAGATTTTGCCGGATAATTGAATAAATGCCGTTATATACAAAAAAAAAAAGTTCGTATTTCATGGTGCCAAATCTTGAAACTGCATTCATGTGAAGCTTATTTCTGTATCACTTCCTCATAACTGAATAAATTTAAAAACTGTGTGGATTTTCCGTATTAAAATACATCACACAATACACATAATATACTAATGTTAGGTTCGAATATTTACTGAAAAGTCCACACCTGTGGAGTAACGGTCAGCGCGTCTGGCAGCTAAACCAGGTGGCCCGGGGGGCAAGTTACCTGGTTGAGGTTTTTTCCGGGGTTTTCCCTCAACCCAATACGAGCAAATGCTGGATAACTCTCTGTGCTGGACCCCGGACTCATTTCACCGGCATTATCACCTTCATTTCATTCAGACGCTAAATAACCTAGATGTTGATACAGCGTCGTAAAATAATCCAATAAAATAAATAAAATAAAATTCACTGAAAATGAAAGTTCGTGCGAACTTCCTAATGTGGCAAAACTGACGGCTCAGACTGTGGCACATTTAAACATTTTTTTGGGTCTAGCCAAAAGTGCCGTTGTTTTGATATTGCTGATTAATTTGGAGACGGTTACGAGGGATTTTACTGTATTGTACTAATCAGACTTCACATTCTGTGTTGTGATATTCGTGTTAGTATGACTAATGCAAAATTTAAAATGCTAAATAAATTCTGCTTATATAGCACGAAACTTTGAAACAAGAATAATTGTTTGGATTTATTCGTATTTAAAATCGAACTTCTAAACTTCTAAAGTAAAAAACAATTAATGATTGGTAACAGTACTTTCACATGTTTTTCTCTTGAATTTCTAAAATTGTGTTCACAAATTCGGTTTTTGTTTTTCAGGTGACCTCAGTGTTTTTACCAGAGAAGACGTGCTTTTACAAAACGAGAACTATAACACTTGCTGTTCTAGGCTTGGTAAGTTTTACTACTACTGGAGTATTGTTGTTATTATCATAAATCATAATCATAGTTTTTTTAATAAGAATTGAGTGTTCAAATTAAAGGATGACATTCTATGTTTAAAATTTGTAGCTTATGTATTTACTATATTTTATGATATAATATGGATACATCACATTTCACCAATGAGGAAAGATATCTCGTCAAAATTTCACAGTACAAACAGAAACATAGCCACTATAAAATGCACAAACCGTCTGATTTTATATTTTACACAGTAACTTCTAGGCTATAACTAGAATTTTTCATAATCTTGGCGCCAAATGAACTGTGTGCAACCACTTTCTTCGTAAATCTATAAGTCTCGCGTCATTTTTACACAGTGACAAAAAGAATAATTTGAATAATTGAAATTAATAAAAATAAGTGGAAATGTTTAGGCCTATATATTATCCCCCCTTGCATTCGGTAACTAATCCGGAAGTGATATGGATTGGACTTAAGTAGAAATCCGCTCTACTGTAAATTATATTATCCCTATACACCTTTTTCCTATTCGTTGAGGGGTTCTCTACGTAAGCTTAATTTAAAGAAGTACCGGTAATATACTGGGTGTTCAGTTCAAAGTGTGTCATAGCTCGCTGTATGCCGTCATGTGGCTAGTCGATGAGCCTAGAGAATTCAATCTTCCTACACTTCAGCAGAGGTGTATTACTTATGTGTCAGAGAAGTTGCCTAGCAAGTACGGCGTTCATTCTGAAGAGTACTTACCGATACGTACGGTAACGCCGGTAGTGGCAGGAATGTGAACTATTTGGAAACACGTACCGAGGTGAGTTTTTTCTTACTGTCGGGATATGTGGAGAGGGTTAAGACGATTTTATTTTTTAAATTTTAGTAGGTTATTTTACGACGCTTTATCAACAGCTTAGGTTATTTAGCGTCTGAATGAGATGAAGGTGATAATGCCGGTGAAATGAATCCGGGGTCCAGCACCGAAAGTTACCCAGCATTTGCTCATCTTGGGTTGAGGAAAAACCCCGGAAAATACCTCAACCAAGTAACTTGCCCCGACCGGGTTTTAAGACGATTACTTACGTATTTGTTGACATTAACTTCGTCGGTCAACATGGACACGGAGCATTTGATTTGTGTTGTGGAATGTTGCCGTACGCAACCCATGATAACAAATACCCTGCGTACGACTTGCTCGCGCAAAAAACAGTTCAGAAGAGGTTATGGTAGCACACAGACTTTACAGACCGCCATCTGTTGCTACGACGTTCAAGTTATAACGTACACGTTCTCAAGTTCAGATTGAACGCCTTGATTAATAGGCAACTTCTCTGACACAAAAGCTGAAACTCGCTTCAAATCGCTGACTCATCAACAGTGACGTCATGACACACTTTGAAATGAACACCCAGTAGTAGTTGTGTATGTAAGTATACGTTTATCTCCCTGATTTTATGATTATTCATAACGTGTATGCGAAAAATCTCCTAACGTAGGAACTTGACGTCATTGTTCTTTTATCTGCATGAAAAGTGCTGATTTTTCTCATATTATTAAATATAAAGATCAAGTTCTTCTGCTACAGAATAGGCCTAACTCTTCCAAATCTAGAAACGATCTCGCTTTTTTGGTTAGCGACAGCAGTACCGTTGAAATTTCTTTATCAAAGACAAAAACCAAATTATGTACAAAACAGTGAGAGGAGATTTGAGCAATTTCCTATCATTGCGTGTAACGACGTCTGTACAGAAATTGGAGTAATGGAATTAGGGTTTGTGTTTCTCGCGGTTTGTGTGTTGATAGCCGGACCGCCTCCAGACAAAAACCCGAGCGTCCCCAACTAACCTCACCGTACTTCTTATTATTGGGTTGATATACTGTATATCAAATTTATGTAGATTTAAACGCATTCCAAGGTATTTAGGAGTGATGTCTCTTTAAGTTCTTGCTGCTTATTTTGATAATTCAAACACGGCAGTCATAACAAATTAAAAAACACCTCCACATATGCAGAACACATCACAAATACTAACCACACCTACAGAGACATCAACACAGACATGGAAATACTACACATCCAACCAAAAAGCCAGAAATTAAACACACTACAACAATATGAAATATGCAGACACTCAAAAACACACCCCAATGAAATTCTCAACTCACAACTCAATTTCAGAAAACACAAAATCTTTGACTCCACATTACACCACACGAACATACCCTCACAAGAAACAAAACAAGAGGCCGCAAGACCAACAACGACCAATTCTGAGGATGACCCATAATAGGTCGAAACATGTAAACCAGGTACAATATAATTTAACACAAGAAAGTCATATAATACATATTCCGAAGTAATAATAAGTGCCTATTTATGTCCTTTTGGCCTTTTAAAAATGTATTGAAAATTTGTTTCCTGTTTTTAAGTTATTTTAACAGCCGACATATCAGTTGCCTTCAATCTACTCTCCACATCCGAAAGTTTAATGTTGACTACTCCACAGTTGTATCTCTCTAAAGGACTTATTTAATTGTACAAGCGTGATTGCAAGTACGTATAAAAATTTACCGCGACACCAAAATCATAGTATTTGAATTTTCCTTTGAGATATTACCAGGAGATACTATGTATGATCCCCTCTGCGCTGCAAGAATCGCGCAACGAAGCGTGCTAAATTGAATTTTTAGTTGCTGAAAATCGAGAGTGTATGTGCATCATTTTTTAAATCTAAATTTTTCTTCCAAAGTGGAAAATATTTAATGAATTTACTTAAAACACCTACATAGACATAAACAAGCTTGCTTCAAACATGCATCAGTTACGTCAGTTGATATAAAACTACACTATCTACCAAAAAGTAATTGGGCACTGTTTTTGCCTCTTTAGAACCTCTTGGTACCACATCTTGTTGCTATACAGCAGCGACCCTGTCAGGCATGCTCTCCACTAGTTTGTGTAGGATATCCACTGGAATGTGTCGCCATTCCCCTTGCAACATGGCACTCATTTGGACAATGGAAGTTGGCCCCATGTTTCGGCGGCTACTATGCAGTGGTCTGGAGACAATAATGTTTAAAGGTTGGACTGGCCTGCACAGAGTCCTGATCTCAATCCCATTGAGCACCTTTGGGACGAATTGGACCGGGGATTGAGGTCTCGGGAGATGCGGCCAACTTCCATTGTACAACTGAGTGCCATGTTGCAAGAGGAATGGCGACGCATTCCAGTGGATATCCTACACAAACTAGTGGAGAGTATGCCTGACAGGATGGCTGCTGTTATAGCAACAAGAGGTGGTACCACGAGGTTCTAAAGTGCCTAATTACATTTTGGTAGATAGTGTATTTTTTCCTCCGATTTAAATTGTTCTAACCGATAGAAAGCAGAGTTTAAGGTATGGAAATCTGAAAGTGTATCTTGTAATGTGCAACCATTAACATCATACTCTATAAATTTGGTGATAACATGTCGTCACCTGAATGCAAGAACTAGGTAACTTGATTTTTCATATTTTGTTTTATTGTCTATTTACTTATTTATTGCATTCGTTTTCTTTTACCTATTTGTTACATTGTAAAATAGATGTCGCTGGTATCGTTCGATCAGTTACCTAGTTCTTGCATTACATTTTGTGCGATTTTTGCTATGCTATAAAAGAGGTAACTAAAAAAAACGCAAATTTCGAGTTACTTAGTTCTTGCATTCACGTGACGATGTAATAGTATGGTTTTTTTTTTTAATTTAAAGTGCATTTTTATGTTTTAGTTGCCTTTCTTCCTGCCTATTTTAAGTATTATAAATGCCTAAACATCCGGGCTGTAGCCATCACCATTGTTAACAATTTCTAACAAGCTTTTCAATGTTCAGGTCATGAGTTTGTACGGTTTGTCAGCTGGCACCACCCAATGGACACTTCGCTCCGACGGTTCTATCGTCAATCAAGACGCAAGTCTCATTTCCTCTCGGTATCTTACGCCAGGTATGTTATTTACTTATCGATTTCTTAACCATGAGACAGACAACATGTCCGATTAAAAGTGAGATTTCATATTTGGATATTGTAAATCAATTGTGATGATACTCTATAAATATTGGTGATATAATCTTGGACGCTATAAACCAGGATTTGCATCTGCAGTTGGAAGAGGGGGTGGATTTACCTCTTTCCACCAGCTGCGACGTTCTGTTGTGACCGTGTATTCTGTGTTTACCGTTGCTTACGAGATTATACAAGCTGGCGCATAGCACGATCAAGAGTAGGTCTCTGAGAGTCATGACAATTTCTGCCGCTAGGTTCGCCTCGCTGTGCTAAGAAATGATGAATAGTTGCATTACTAAGCATTGTGTATCGTAAAAATAGTTTGATTAATTGTGCATTATTGATCGAGTAAGAAAATTATAAATATGCCAAGCATATTACAATCTTATTTGAGATTTATTGATGACTTGTTAAATATCAGTACGCAGATTTTCAGCGTCATTTAATGGAATTTACAATTTTGTTTCCCGAAAGTCTGAATTTGTTAAATTAAAATTTTGTTTCCCAACTACAAAGTTCATATGGTTCATTTACTTTGGCAAGTTGATTGTTTTCAGTTCCGTCTTTTTTCTTCAGATTTCGTTCCCTCTAATTTGTTATAATTGCTGAAAGTGAACTACCGGTTTCTGCTACTTTCAGACATTATTATTATTATTATTATTATTATTATTATTATTATTATTATTATTATTATTATTATTATTGTTATTATTATTATTATTATCATCGTCATCATCAAAATCAAATTAATATAGTTCTTAGCTTGTCTTGCCTTAAGGCAATCAGTAACGTTATTCGAGGAAAAGAGTATGATTTACCATCATCATTTATAGTGGCGAAATATTCCACGACAATGGTTAATTAGTATTGCTGAATACTGACACATACGATTTGCATTATTTAGGATACAACATACGCAGCAATGCGATTTTAATGTTGAGCATGCCGATTTTAGTGTAACGACTCCCCTCATCCTCCAAGCCATATCAAATATTATTATGACATTACGAGTAATAAATAAATAAATAAATAAATAAATAAATAAATAAATAAATGAATGAATGAATGAATGAATGAATGAATGAATGAATGAATAAATGAATAAATGAATAAATGAATAAATGAATAAATAAATAAATAAATAAATAATTACTACAATTATTCGTTGTGATAAGTACAATTATCACTGCATGGTGTACCGAAAATTTTACTTTGTTTTCATTAAATTGACATGTCATGAGTGACGACAGAAAACAGCTCAGGGGAGCGAGATTCAAACATTACTAAAAATGAAATGGGGATCGGAGAGAGCAGATGCGCATGTGCCTATAATCGGCAAATTCTAAAAAATATTGTCCCTAAGATTCTTGAGATATTTGTTTATGTTTTGGGAAATGGTCAAATTCGAAAACCATTTCTAATCACATATGTTGCAGTCTAACTTCCTAATTAATTTAATTCTAACTCCTAATTTAAAAACTGTTTACACACACTAAAATATCCACTACTGGATTAATCTTGCACAGGATAGGGACCGATGGTGGCGGGCTTATGTGAGGGCGGCAATGAACTGCGGGTTCCTTAAAAGCCATTTGTAAGTAACAGGTTAATCAGCAGGCCTATTAGATATTTATTTCACCGCTGCAAGTTGTGCAAGAAAAATCACACATTTGTACTAATCATGTATTGTGACTGCTGTTTGCTTTAGTAAAAATCATAACACTTCAACGTCAATATATTTTTAAAAAAGAAAGGGATAAGTTAGGCCTACTTACAAATGATTAAATTATGGAGTCAGGGAAATGGAAGATAATACAGTACCTTAATTCATTAGAATAATAGTAATAATAATAATAATAATAATAATAATAATAATAATAATAATAAATGAATACGTGAAAAGGGTAGACTACAGTGTTCATGTAAAATATATTAAGTTTCTTTCATTATTTCCGAAAAGGTACGGTGTATGAAAGGTAGTACCTTAGTAATATCTTTTAATATCAAGAATGACAGCCTTTTATTGTAATATAATTGAGACGTAGAAGTTTGGAAATTACGTCTATTGTCCATAAAATATTGTACGAAGCATTTAATAAGCAATGATGAGTCCTTTAAATGTCCCAAATGTCAATGTAATTTAAGTGTTCTGCTATGAATAGGCTATTTAGTATAGAACAGCGCTCCGAGCGGCGGAATTGGCATTACGGGGGAACCACTTCAGACCAGTATTTCAAGCGCTATGCGCCCGCTTGTATAATCTCGTAAGCAACGGTGTTTACAAACATAGCCTATGTCTGCTGAGTTTTAGTGGTGGCTTGAATTCACTATTACTCTTTAACGAAATTTAATGCAATTACAGTAGAGCGTCTCGTTTAAGCACAGTGAAAACGTAAAAAAGTGCAGGTAACGTGTGGAGAGAGAACGAGCTGTACGATAAACATAAGGGATGCACAAGATTTTAGTTACAACATTTATGGTGAAGCATTAATTGAAATTATATTTTCCAAAACACACAAGACATACCTTTTAGAATTCTGTCGATATTTTGTCCATATATAGATCAGAATTTATACTCAAGTTACTCTTATGTAAACGTCGCAACCAAGGAATTATAAAATATGATGCATGCATAGTTATGAAAATCGTGCTCTCAGCAATAACATCGTCGTCTTTCAGCCAGAAGTCACTAAATCTAAAATTGACGAAGTCCATTATTTTGGATATTTTAAGAGATAATGCGTACCTACATGGCAACAACTTCATATTTATGCCGACAAAATTAACTAGGAGATGTAATCGGAAGAAAAGAAAATAGGTTAAATTATGGCAAAACACATTTTTAAAATTTGATTAAACTTTAAAAACGCTCTAACTCAAAACAACAATTTTGGACTTAGTGATTTCTGCCAGAATGACGACGATATAAACTTTTTTGGAATGTCTGTTATAAGTCGTTTCAAGTTTATGCCCTTTGAAACTGGAGATTTTTTTACGGAATTATAATAAATTTAACTCATCAAAACAAGAAAACTAATGGACTTCAACGAAAACAGACTTCACGCAGTAAAGTAACCGGGACGTCATTTTGTTTTTACTAACATTTGTAATATTAACCTGGCTATACCTTTGGATTAACTGTTGAGAACCGGAAATACTGTTTGTTACCCCCTTCCACGACCGGAGTTTGCGTAAAATACAAACAAATCACTTTACTAGCTATAGAAAGCAAGAAAAGTAGTGCATTAATTTACGTAAACTAAGAACTATTCTGACTTTGATAATTTTCGTTAGATTTTCATTTAATCAAAATACAGTACAATATTACCAATAAGTGTTTTTACTCACTAACTGAACTATCCAGACGGACGTATTCATTATGCTGTGTTAATATACTATCTACAGTACATTAGCATGGAGAGTGCATTTAAATTGAAAAATAACCGAAATCTGGATAAGTTATTTAAACAAATTGTTGAAAATGGTGGCCGTTCATTTCGATACAGGCTTCAGTTCTTTTGTGCATATTATCGAATTTTTGTTTATGGTGTTTCAATTTGAATATAATTTGGTACTAGTTCAACTGTTTAAATGTACAAATAACTTTCAACTAGGTTACATAAGTGCTACTCAAAACTATTTGCTTGTGCAAATTACCTTTTGAAATGTTCGATATTTATGTATTGCAAACAACTCTGAAAATATAAACCTAAAGTGAGGTCTAAATACTTTTAGGTAGGCCTACTAAAAATAGTACATTATGCAACGAACCTATAATGATAGTAATTAAGAAGTGAGTATGGATGTTTATGAAACGAGCGCAAGCGAGTTTCATAATTTTCATATGAGCTTCTTAATTACCATTATAGGCGAGTTTCATACGACTTTTTATGCTCGACCATATTTCTAACTTGAAATTATTCAGATGTATACATTTTATTTGCGTCTGACAAGATCGGAAGTGACCTTGTTCTAGGTCGTGAATTGTGAGATGTGGGTAGACGCGAAAGTATTGATTTTTTCCGAGAACAATAAAGTCATTGACCTTAATGTAATCCCGTTAAACTTGATATAACCTTGATTATTGAATTCGACATTGAAAAACGAGATGACAAATTGAATTAATTGAATATTATTTACAATTAACGCTAATTAATAAATAATAATAATAATAATAATAATAATAATAATAATAATAATAATAATAATAATGTTTTATTTTCGCTGGCAGAGTTAAGGCCATAAGGCCTTCTCTTCCACTCAACCAGCCTTAATCAATACAATACATATTTAAATTACAAATATTTACACTACACTTAAAAGGTTCTCTAGCAATATTCTTCAGTTATTATATTCTTCAATTATTATAGTAACAGAACATAACCTTCTGCGACAGTATTGGATTTCAAGCCTCCGTGACTTTTCGCTAATTCTCTTTCGATTGCATATCCGAGAATAATCGATACTTGCGGTTTTATAACGGTACAAAGCTGACTTGTCATTGGCTGAACACCTGTAAGCTGAGTTGTCATTGGCTGAACACCTGTACTTTAATGAGTAGGTGTACTTTAATGACATGCATTAAAGGACTGCTACCAGGTGTATAATTACTACATTTCGGCATGGTCGAGCACAAACATCATTATTTGATATTGATTGTTTCAAAATCAAGATGATATTGAGTAATGGTATGTGCTGTAGATACATTTTTTCCCAAAGTTTTACCCTATTTTCTTATCTTTTCCAGTGTTCACTCTAACTCTTGGACTGAGTAATACGTACAACATTGTGAACATCATCTCTTCTCTGGCTTTACTGTACGGCGCTGTAAGGGTGAGTGGCTATTTTTACATTTTGTATTAACTTTTGAAGCATTTGTTTGCAGCGGATTTTATCCTTGTAGTTGTGATATGAGAAAGTTTCGCTGTAGGGAATGTAGATCGTGAAGGTTAACATTTTTTCAACTTCCACCCACATCCATTGAAATCTCTTCAAAACACATTTAGTCATCACTTGCGGATTGTATGCTAAGCTTGCAAATCCTTAGAACTTCGAAATAAGCTTGCTCATCGTTTATTGCTGCTGTTGCTATGTTGCGTTTAACCTACATACGCGAGAAGTTAGTTTTGAAAATAAACGCTGTAAAATGAATAACGCGATCTCGCTTAAGGGGAGGGGATGGTATTTTTTTAAACTTTTTTTCTGTTTGGTGTAAAATATTAATTTTTTGTATGTAGAGAGCTCATAGCTGTGGGAACTCAACCAAATAAAATATTTTGAAAAAAAAAAATAATAATTTGGGGGCCCAAATTTGAAAAACATATACCCAATGCAGGATTGTGCTAAAACCGATATATCTAAACTGTTTTTAAAGATAGGTTCAAACAGTTTTTTTGCAATGTATTTGCAAAAGCATGTTCTACAAACTGTCTGTAACTGAATTTTGATATTAGTCGCTACGTTTGTAAAATAAACAATTAAAATTTAATAACAATTATCTGATTTCCTTTCTTGCAAACAAACGGACGTATTTTTAAAATGAAATCAATTACCAAATTCTGTTACAGAGAAAAGTTTCCTAATAGTCTAAAGAATGTGTGTTCTAAATTTCATGCATGTATCTTTAATAGTTCAGAAATTATATCCAGTTTTGTCTGGCAATGTAGCAAAAAAATGAGGTTACTGGAAACCGATAAAATCGGGCGTGTGATTTAAAAATCCATAGCGCAGCAAGTTTAAAAATGACGTTTCAACATCCGATAAGGGCATAAATACCCACAAAATGTTATGCAATGCTTTCCACACATATCAAAGGGTATTTAATTTTTTTTTTTAATTTAATTTATCGGAAACAAGAATAAAAGTGGGCGAATGATTTAAACATCCATAACGCAGGAAGTTTAAAAATGGCGACTCAACATCCGATAAGGGCACAAATACCCACAAAATGTTATGCAGTGCATTCCACACATATCAAAGAGTATTTTCAAGAAAAAAAGTTTTTTTTTGAAAATTTAATTTATCGGAAACAACAATAAAAGTGGGCGAATGATTTAAAAATCCATAACACAGGAAGTTTAAAAATGCCGACTCAACATCCGATAAGGGCACAAATACCCACAAAATGTTATGCAATGCATTCCACACATATCAAAGGGTATTTAATTTTTTTTTTAATTTAATTTATCGGAAACAAGAATAAAAGTGGGCGAATGATTTAAACATCCATAACGCAGGAAGTTTAAAAATGGCGACTCAACATCCGATAAGGGCACAAATACCCACAAAATGTTATGCAATGCATTCCACACATATCAAAGAGTATTTTAAAGAAAAAAAGTTTTTTTTTGAAAATTTAATTTATCGGAAACAACAATAAAAGTGGGCGAATGATTTAAAAATCCATAACACAGGAAGTTTAAAAATGCCGACTCAACATCCGATAAGGGCACAAATACCCACAAAATGTTATGCAATGCATTCCATACATATCAAAGAGTATTTTAAAGAAAAAAAGTTTTTTTTGAAAATTTAATTTATCGGAAACAACAATAAAAGTGGGCGAATGATTTAAAAATCCATAACGCAGGAAGTTTAAAAATGGCGACTCAACATCCGATAAGCGCACAAATACCCTCAAAATGTTATGCTATGCATTCCACACATGTCACAGAGTGTTTTAAAGATTTTTTTTTTTAAATGTACTCATTTTTCACCAAAAAATACCATCCTCGCCCCTTAACGAACGAACTTACAGGATGGATGATAACTTGTGCTCCAAAATGAAACTGGTAACAGATCATGAGGAGAGATTTGAAAAATCTAAATAATTTTTTTTCTCTAACAATCACCGTTTTAGAGGAAATAGTTATGTTTCTATGAAGCATTTGGCAACATCACGGCTACTG
Organism: Periplaneta americana; assembly: GCF_040183065.1. Classification (NCBI taxonomy): domain Eukaryota; kingdom Metazoa; phylum Arthropoda; class Insecta; order Blattodea; family Blattidae; genus Periplaneta; species Periplaneta americana. The sequence continues at coordinate 129,016,660 of NC_091122.1, read as the reverse complement.
CAATAACTGTAAGCAAACGCGGCCTGTACTCCTTACCTTCTTCTCCTCCTCTGCTGTAGGCCTGGTCGGTAACACGCGACGTGCACTGTGTTGCAAGATTTACTTCAACGATTTTCGCCATTATTCAGTCTAAATTCATGACTAAACAGTTAGCTTAATTAAAAAAAAAATAAATAAAATATTAATTGTTCAGATTATGTTTACCTATCTGCTTGTATAGCAATTAGCCATTTCTCTCGGGCTATTACCGCAATAGAGGGCTGCAAACATTGGGCAAAGATTATTTTTTTCCTGCTTAACGGTGCTTCATCGAAGGAAAAACGTAATAAAAGTTTTGTTATATTTAGCATGTAAAGTCCACATTTATGGAGTAACGGTTAGCGCGTCTGGCTGCGAAACCAGGTGCCGGGTTCCCGGTCGGGACAAGTTACCTGGTTGAGGTTTTTCCCGGGGTTTTCCCTCAACCAAATATGAGTAAATGCTGGGTAACTTTTGGTGTTGGACCTCGAACTCATTTCACCCGCATTATCACCTTCATCTCATTCAGACGCTAAATAACCTAAGATGTTGATAAAGCGTCGTGAAATAACATACTAAAAATAAAACATGTAGAATCACCTCTTAAATTTTGGTGCAGAGATTACCATCCATCCTGTATAGTTGTACAATTAAAGTTAGCCTATCACTTGGGGAATGAGTCTTTTATTTCATCAATCTGGTAAAATTTAGTAAAAGATTAATAAATGGTAACTTCATTAAAATCCTTTGCTTGAAACTTTTTGTCTGAGCTTACAGTCCAGCATTGTACCCGAAACAGTATGCTGGATCACCTGTACGAGATATTTACTCATTTTTAGAGTAAATTTTTATTGTAATTTCTGCAGGCCCTATCACAGTTTGAGTTTTAGTCGTATTATTATATTTTACTGCCCACTGTTAAAAACGTAGTTACTTAAGTTATTGTTTAGGATAAATATTAGTAATAATATTTTCCGCACTCAATTTCCTCATCTATAAAACGGGTGTTAGTATGTTTGTGCTACTCGGGACAGCTATCTTTACCGACGGCGTGTTTATAAACCAAGTCGACTGCGCTACGATATCGGGAGTACACTCAACAGCAAATTGATGCAATCAGTTGCAGCTCTGCGGAAAGGAAGTTACTTCCGAATTATTCTATACATAATTATAGCATTATGTGTAATTTTGAAACATGGACTCCGCCTAGAAAGTTAGCGCGGGAAAAAGTAGACGTTCACAAACTAGAAAGATAATATATTAGGATTACCAGACGTCCGGATTTCGTGGGACATGGCCTGCTTTTAGTAGTGTGTCTTATGTCACAGAAAATCAGAAATTGTCCTGCTTTTCTTTCTCGCTAATTCTCAGTGGACCAAAAAGAGAATCCGTATTTATCTGGGGTCCATTAGAAGAATTATGTTTGTAAAATTTAATTCAAGACAACTATGGTGTATGAATTTTTATAAGTATTTACTGAATAAAAAAAAAACATTTCTTGCTCAAACAAGTTGAGTCAACAGAGAAGTATTAACAATCAGAAAATTAAACAGAGTAAAAGCTTATTTATAATCCGTATAAATTAGTTAATTAATTCAATTCGTGATAATAATTTTGTATCAATTTTATTGTACGAAGACTAACAAATTGCCTTATTATATAAAATAGTCTACTGAAAAAAGCGTCACGTCAAGTATAAAGTTAGTTTATTATGTCCTTATTTTATGTGGAAAATTCTGTTGTTTTTTTTTTCTGATAAAATGTCGTGCTTTTAAATTTGTTCATCTGGTAACCCTAAATATATAATGTATTTAAGTTCTGTAAAAAAAAGAAAAAAGGGGTTTTAGCTATTTCTTTGAAAAGTGCTGTGGAAAGAACAGCGAAAGCAGTCGAAAAGAGGTAAACATGGGTGAGTAATATAGGAAAAGAATGCGAGCGGGCACACAAATTGTAACACCCGACAAAAATCGGAAACTACAAAAGAAATGTGAACCTGGCGGATTTGATAAATGTGTCACCCGTAGAACATTTTTAGAATATCATGCAGGGTGTAAGGAAATTCCAACAGTGAAAAAAGATTATTCTCTGCTACGATTATATTATCTTCGATATAAGTTCACGCTCCAAGTTATTCATACATGTCTCGGATAGATTGACTACTGGATCTTTGCAGGTTGAGTACATGCTCTCTCTCTTCCCCTTTACTCACCTTCCCCGCTGTAAACACGCATATAAATATGATAGTGGCGCCCTCGGAGGACAGTGGTATTCCTATTTGTCCCGAGTAATAATTGCACAACCGAGATTTCGATAGATCCGTTGTTTACTGGACACATTTTGTCGAAGAGTTTACATATTGGAACTATGCCACGAGAGAAATTACGTTGGGTTTCCTCATCGTATGATATTAAAATGCTTTTTGAAACATTTATATGTTTTAAATATAGTAATAATCTCGTCAATTGATCATTTTCATTTACTTTTTTGATCTAGATCTGAAATATGTGCTCGAATTTTTTTCTTTCTTCATTAGAATGAAAATAAAATTCCATAAAATTTAAGAATGCTGCACCACGAAACCTGAGAAAAAATCATTTCATTGCTCAGCGTCGGAGCATACGTTACTGTTAACAACATTTATCCCATCTAGCCTATGCTTCAAATTTGTATTTCTGCTAGTTGCTTATACCTCAACAGCAAAGTTGTATAAAATATGGTGTCGGTTGAGTATTGTGATACAACTTCTAAGGACACAAAATATCGCAAAACAACGAGTTTTGAACACAGGACAGACGTGAGGATGAGAGATGTTTCTTGTCGCCTCGAGATCCCACACAACTTGCGTCATATATAAAGAGTGAGCTGTAAATTATTAATTTCCTAGGGGTTATTCTTTCAGATATTTGAAACAAAAAACGTTAATACAATTTTGCTCATTTTTTAAATCATTTTCGAGAAAAAAATATTTCATGTGAAATATTTCGTAACGTATTTAGGTAAAGCTACTGAATTAATTCCCAATATACTCAGTCAATTTAAGAGAGCAGTGTATTATTATAATAAATGTTTGAAATAATTTTAGTTTCGCATTGAAGCGGTATTTTGCTAGTACAATTCGTGACTATATCTTTACGAATTGACTGCAGTAGTGAAACGCAAGGTTTAGCGAGTTCATTTGTGGCAAGAGCTTTATTCACTAAAAGAAATTACACATTTTGAAACCTATCATTACACGTTATCAGGGTGAAATGAAAGAGAAATAAGTGATCTAGGGAAAATCCTTGAAATCGATGAATATTGTAAGTAAATTTGAAAGCTAATCCTCATCTTTCCTTCTAACCTTGTCACAGTTTTTGGCCTTCTGTCATTTAGATACATCTCCTCATCTAACCCACTCTAACCTTGTCACATTTCTCAGCCCCATAGCACTTATCTATCCCCTCATCTAACCAACGTAACCTTTAACTCGCAATATCGCAATAATTACGCAAATGCACGCCGGTGAAGAGTACAATACTGTGAAACACGACCCCGACGATCAGATGCTACCAAAAAAAATCTGTGCCAATCCACCGTGTCGTTAACATAAACATTCACGTGAGCCAATCATGCTAAAGAAAGAATATTTGAATGTACCGGTAGCTATTAATAAAAGAAACAAGGTTTTTGTTCATAACGATCCTATAGAATTAAGATTGGGCCTATGTAATGCTAACGATAGGCTACTATTTTCAAATTATAAATAAAGAAAAATACTTTATTAATTTGCAGAGAGTCGATAAAATCCCTATATGCTGTAGCACGAATATCAATATAATGCAACTTTATCTATGACCACTTCATGATTGCGTTTCGTCATGTTGGCGACCTTGTGTAAACCTACTTCGTTGTCATAGGAACGGTACGGCTGAAAGCTTCTATTTTCTCTAGTTTAACGCAAATTTTTATTTCATTTGTATTGTATTTTTCGTCCAGGAGAAGTACTCGTCTTTTATTCGCAGGTTTATAGGGTTTACCATTTTTGATCCATGGAAAATACTCGTCTTTAACGCCTAAGGTTCACCTCGAATTGTATACTTTAACCGTTTAACCCAGGCATGCCAAAACCCTGCACATTGTGCAGTTGTCTCTGTGCGATGTGCACTTTCTATCCCCCTACCTGGAGGGAGTGAATCGCCTTGGAGGGGAGCGCGACAGGGCTATACAGTACCTGCAGCAGCTTTTAAGCTTTTGTTTCAGTACGGGTGCTGATTTGGCTGTGTATGAATGAGTTATGGTAAAGTGAGTTCACAGATAACGAAGAAGAGAAATTACGAATCATATAACATAATTGTTATAGGCCTAATGTTTTCTTCAGCCAACAATAATTATTTTAAAATGAAAGACTTTCATCAGCCCATGTCGAGGTAATAGTCTTATGACAGTTTAGATCAGATTAGTAAAGTTCTCAAAATATGATATTCGCCAGCGCTTATTTCTTAATCAGTACTTACACGGCAAAACGAACTTGACAATGGCGTGTTTTGGAGTCTGTACTAACACAGCCATCAAAGGTTAGACGACTTACGACTTTAATTTCATAAGCTGATGAGTGATGAGAATATAGTGAGGAATACATGTGAGGGTCTTAAGGTTGTAAGGAGCGAAGAAAGAAACTGTTTGCAAGGCGGAAAATTTTTCTGGAAAAATATATGTCAAATTTTCCATCTCACGTCACTATATTATGTCAATATACTTACATTAATAAATCTTTATACCTGGCATAAAGAGAATATCGTCGCTTCACAGCTTGTGAACTAAACTTTTAATTTATTTCAGTAACTCTCCCAACTTGATAATTGCTCTCAACGTTTTTCAAATAAACTATACGTGAATTTAAATTCTAAGCTTAATTTATATTATTTATTAATATTAATGTTAATTTATGGTCCCAATAAATAATCTTGACGAACAATGAAAGAATGGGGTCTATTACTTTAAAATAATTAGCACCTACAACGTAAAATGAAATACTTGTTCATTTTTTGTTGTTTCGAAATTACTGCAATTTTTTTCTTCAAATACTATATAACAATCATATTAATAAATTATACTTTACAAACCACTACTTTGTGAAGTATAACTGCGTAAGCCTAATGTTTCTTGAATTACAATTGTTAATTATAGACACTGATAATAACTTTGTTTTTGTCCTTCTGCTAAGTGTGATTATAATGTCCAAATGCCTATTTAATCCAACCCTAGAAGCGCAGAATAGATTATTGTACACCCCTCAAGCTAAGAACTGGTAAGGGCAGCGCTTGAATGATGCAGTCTGCACAGACCGGCGATCAGCGCACATAATTGCACATTCAGTGTCTCATTTCTGGCATGCCTGGTTTAACCCATGCAATGATGCTCGGACGGTGAGGATGACGAAGTTTTACACTGGCATATTGCACCATTGCAAAAACATATTGTTCTCATCCCTGTACCTAGAATACATTTTGCACTTCACTGTGCTCTGGACTTGGACTGCTCGTATAATTTCCTAGTCCAACACCACGAAATTAGAGGAACATTGTAAAAAAAAAAGGAATACTTACAGATTTATGCATATTGAATATATAATGTGTTTACCAGAACAGTGAGCTTTTCCTCTTGCCGGCACTGGTGCTGACTGCGGCCGACATTATTGCTGATCTGTCCGATGCCGTGATAGCAGCAACCCTCATCGCGAAACATATCGGAATGCTGGAATCGCTTATGTACTCTGCAGTGTCTACTGCCATCATCAGTAAGTTAGAGAATAATTTTATCGTAGAAATTGTTAAGGAGAACTTGAAAAACGAAGTCACCAAAAGTGACAGGTTATCATTTATTTATTTATTTATCTTTTAAATTACTCAACCAAAAATGACCCAATTTCCCGAAAGTTTGTATGTTTATTTCTTGCATGAGCCACATGAATTTCATTCTGATTGGGTGAATAGGTTAGCTATATTGATGAGTTCTTTGAAATTACTCTTTTTGTTTACGTTAACTCAAAACATTGATTTTTAATGTACCTTTTTTTTTTTTTTTTTTTCAAAAACTAACACAGGCAGAAGTTTGAATATTTTTTTCACAACACACAGCCCACAACCATTGCCTGGAACATATTGAAGCCTGGAACTGCCACTCTAAAGAAATATTGAACGAGGTCTCTAGCAAATTGACACTAATGCTCGCTCTTTGAGACCATTTTACCACTGTGTGTCTCAATAAATTTGTAGGGAAAGTGCAGTAATATTAAGTTATGTCTTCGGTATGCATAACGTTTACATTTAATGAAATAAAGCTTACGAATTTAAAAGTATCTAAAAGGGAAGACTGAAGACTGAAATGACCAAAAATGGTATTTTTCACTTTTAATTTAATTAAATTTGCCGCTGTTTTCTGAATCAGAACATACATACTTTATTAAAGTTATCATATATGTTCTGAGACATGTTAGACTACATAGCACCATTTATAGCTATAGCTGTTTTTCTCAAAACGAGGTTTTACAAACTTCAAGTGTATCTTTTCTCAGCAACTACAAGTCCAATTTGATTCAAATTTTGTACAGATGATTATTATACTGTATTACATCAAATAACGAATAATCATATAGATATGTCTTAAGGATTATCCATATTGTATATTAAATATTCTGAAAACGTATTATTTTTCGAACGGAAATGTTGAACATTACAAATAAATTTTCCATTTGTTATTGTAATGAAGATATGATATTCTCTACTCCACAAATTGTAACCTGTGGCTTCTAACATGTGTGAAAAAATATTCACACTTCTGTCTATTAGTTTCTTTTTTTAATGTAGTCTAATTAAAAACCAATGTTTTGAGATAACAGAAACAAAAAGAGTAGTTTTAAAGGATTCATAAATGTAGCTAAACTATTCATCGAATTAGAATGAAATTCATATGATGTATGCAAGACACATATATACAGAGTTCTGGAAAATTTGATCATTATTCGTTGAAAAGTTTAAAATATAAAAAAAATTGTTACCTATCAGTTTTGGTCACTCCAGTCCTCAGTCTTGTTTATTCTTGTATTATGCAAAACTACAGTAACCTGTAACGAAAGGTACCGCAGTAATTTTCAACTTCCATAACATTATTAAATTTTGTCATATTCTGTGACCAAATTATGCTTCTTGTTGAGAGAGCGATAACACATAACTTACTCATGGGTATATGTGAGGAGACGAGATCTGGCCTGTGAGCTGTTCGAGAGGGGGGAAAATGAGCTATCAGGAAGAGAGTTTGGTACACTACAAAGAGAACAAGGGGGATACAGTGAGAATAAGGAGAGAACAGTGAGAATAAGGGGAGTGCAAAGAGAACGAAGGGAATACAATGAGAACAAGGGAAATACAATGATAATGAAGGGAACACAATGAGAAGAAGGAGAAGATGAAGAGAACGAGGGAAATACAAAGAGAACGAATGACATACAACGAGAACAAGAGAAATACAATGAGATCACGGGAAATACAATGAGAAGAAGGGGATGCAAGATGAAAATGGGGATAAAAAGGAGATAAAAGGGAAAAAAGAAGGAAAAGGGGAATACAAAGAAAACGCAGGAAATACAAGGACAACAAGCGAATGCAAGGAAAACACAAAAAAGGATATAAAAGGGGGAAAAGAAGGAAAAGGGAAATACAAAGAAAACACAGGAAATACAAGGACAACAAGCGAATGCAAGGAAAACGCAAAAAAGGATATAAAAGGGGGAAAAGAAGGAAAAGGGAAATACAAAGGAAACACAGGAAATACAAGAACAACAAGCGAATGCAAGGAAAACACAAAAAGGAGATAAGAGGGGAAAAAGAAGGAAAAGGGAAATACAAAGAAAACACAGGAAATACAAGGACAACAAGCGAATGCAAGGAAAACACAAAAAAGGAGATAAAAGGGGAAAAAGAAGGAAAAGGGAAATACAAAGAAAACACAGGAAATACAAGGGCAACAAGCGAATGCAAGGAAAACATAAAAAGGAGATAAAAGGGGGAAAAGAAGGAAAAGAGAAATACAAAGAAAACACAGGAAATACAAGGACAACAAGCGAATGCAAGGAAAACATAAAAAAGGAGATAAAAGGGAAAAAAGAAGGAAAAGGGAAATACAAAGAAAACACAGGAAATACAAGGAAAACAAGCGAATGCAAGGAAAACACAAAAAAGGAAATAAGAGGGGGAAAAGAAGGAAAATGGAAATACAAAGAAAACACAGGAAATACAAGGAAAACAAGCGAATGCAAGGAAAACACAAAAAAGGAGATAAAAGGGGAAAAAGAAGGAAAAGGGAAATTCAAAGAAAACACAGGAAATACAAGGACAACAAGCGAATGCAAGGAAAACAAAAAGGAGATAAAAGGGGGAAAAGAAGGAAAAGGGAAATACAAAGAAAACACAGGAAATACAAGGACAACAAGCGAATGCAAGGAAAACACAAAAAAGGAGATAAGAGGGGAAAAAGAAGGAAGAGGGAAATACAAAGAAAACGCAGGAAATACAAGGAAAACAAGCGAATGCAAGGAAAACACAAAGGAGGAGATAAAGGGGGAAAAGAAGGAAAAGGGAAATACAAAGAAAACACAGGAAATACAAGGACAACAAGCGAATGCAAGGAAAACACAAAAAAAGTAGATAAAAGGGGAAAAAGAAGAAAAAGGGAAATACAAAGAAACACAGGAAATACAAGGTTAACAAGCGAATGGAAGGAAAACACAAAGGGAACAAGGAGAAGTAGCGTCGAAAGGAGGTTATATTTTTATATGACGATCAGTTATCCCCCCTCCCCAAATCTAGTGAAGAGAAATATGTACTTCTCTACGTCAAATGAGACACAAGATGATAAAATGAACTCTGCTGGTATTACTTGGAAATGGCGAATAGATTAATACTTTCTGTGTGAGACTTCATATGAACTGACATAGGGGACTGTTCACGGTACCAGGCAAGGACGGGAGACTTGATTGGTTTGCGGGAATGTCGCGGTGCTAGATCGAGGACGCACAGTTTGCATATAAGCGTTACATACAAAGACATATATAAATAGATATAATATCAAATTATGATTGAAATGGACGAACTTTTTTATGTTCTTTTCCTTGTCAGAATGACTAGACATGCGCGCACGCAAACTCACACAGAGCTTTTTGATACAGTTTTTGTTTCTGTATTTCTTTGGAGAAATTAAATACCATACATTTGTAATACCAAAAATCTTTTTCACAGTTAATAATAAATGTATGTTTAATATAGTACTATATTTTATTGTGTAATACAATAACACTTTAAATAATATCGTTGCTCACTTCCTATAATTTATTTTCTTCTTTCTCTTTGTAGTGTTTGAAACGTACTTGTGGTATGGAGTTGTGAAGTTTTACGAACTTAATGTGAAAGCAGAAAAGGTGCACTAAGGCATGTAAACGAAGGAAAAGGTGCACAAAATAGTGTTATTAAAATGTTATGAGTTTATAGAAAACGTTTTCTACACAGGCATCACCGACTATTCATTCCGTCTCATTTCAACAGTGTCGCTTAATATATATATATCTATAATAAATTAATTTCACGCTCATTTTAATTTAATTTTGAAATACATATATTTAAAACATTGTGCAAATTTTTACAAAATACTTGCTGTGGTGTAAATAAAGTTCATGTATAAAATACATTAAAAAAGATGTTTATGTCTTTTCTTGTGTGTATAATTTTGCATTGTTATTGGCGTCTCTATCGATGTATGTCGATATGAAAAAGGACATAGATTCTTTCGAAACTGATCATTGCTGCCGTGACACGATGCCCAAACACACGAGCTGCTTGCAGACATAATCTCCAAGGGGTCTCTGCAGACTAAGTAACTCGGCATGGCAGACACTCCTTTGCATATCTTGTACTCTTTATCAGTAAACGGCACATGCTTCTTACTGGAATAGGCACAGAAGTCTTTGAGAGCACGTTGTATCACAAAGTTATTTGATACTTCGTGCTGTTGGTCTTTGTGGAAGGAGACCAAAGTCGACATCAACTCGTAAAGAAAGGCATGACACATCGTTTTGACACTCATAACGGATCCGCTGTCTCTTGACAGCATGACATTGTCATCTTTCGGCATGGGGTACGAACTCCCTGAAGAGTTGCTTATTGTTACCAGATCCAAGTCATAAGTAACGCCACTGTAACGCCAGAGAGTTAAAATTCTAGCAGCAAAAGTAATAAGGTATGGTGGAAAGTTTTCGGTTATGCCTCTGAGTGGCGAATCGTAAAAATATTTCTCATCAGAAACACGTACAATTTTGATGTTTTGATACATATTTAGCAGTTCGGTTAGGCTTTTTTCGGATGTTTCAGTAAGTCTTTCTCTCTTTGATGTGATAATTATAAGAAAACATGTGCAATTTGGCATGACACGAGCGGCAGACTCAACTGCGCAGAGATGCCGTCTTGGTGGTGCATCCTGGGTCGTAATGAAGAAGACATGATGCGGTGGTGAAGTCTGCAAATCTGAACTGCTGCTGTTGTCTCTCTTCCTTACGACAGAATTGGGGCCTCTCTTCTGTTCTTCTAGATGGAAGTCACAAGGTGTTTCGATTCCTAACAGTGTTGATTGCCTGCTCGTCAGGAACCTGTGCTGTAAGTTGCTGTCAAGCGACGAGATTATGACGATTGCCACGATCATTATGACGGTCAGGATAGTTACCACTGATAGGAAAGCTGCAGATACACATCCCGCGGTGATGTAGCCGGGCCAGTTCCCCAGAACCATGGCGACACCAGTGCTAACCCTGTTGCTACGACTGGAGTCAGGCGGTGACTCGATATTGTTCTGCTGTGTGCCTTCTTCTGTAAGTTGTAAAATTAGTGGGAGTTTCTCGTCATTCGGGCACTTGATCGCAGCGGACATCTCGTTTAGAAATCTGGAGAAGGGAAAAACAAAAAGTTTTATATATTAAACTAATCAAAAGTAAATTCAGAGCTGCCCAAAAACAACAAAATTCAGATGAAACAAAAGATAGAACCTGAGAAACTTTATTAACTAACGCCAAGATAATTCCCCAGAGGCCACGTAAATCTGCTGTTGCAATATTCAGGTTGATAACAGACTATGATTTTGACAAGCCACCTGAACAGGATATTTCCAATATATTCGCATGTGTATTGCGTGATGCAAATGAAGAAATGAACATGGAACATATTAAAAGGTGTATAATATTTCTACAAGATGACATCGTACAAAAATACTGGGGTGCTAAACGGCGAATGATTTCATTGTCAAGTGCCTAAGTATTGGAACAACAACGTAATAATTTTCATTATACAGGGTGTCCTATATAAGTCTCCACACATAGGAAATGTCAGTTCAAAATAAAAAAAGTCACATTGTGTGTTCAATGTGGCTAACCCGCTCGCCAGATCTCACACATCTTGATTTTTACCTCTGGGGTCACCTTAAATTGCACGTCTACCAGGAAGAAATCCGGGATTCTCAACATATGAAAGTCCCGGGAGAAAACAGGGAATGTCAAGAAACATCATTATCGAGAAAAACAAGTTTTAATCCTGAACATTCCTGGTTTTTAACCAGTGTACCAAATGTATAACGTTACTTCGCATGGGCATTTCCATTTTTAAATTGTTATAGGACAATTTTGTAGTCCCAGCTGCAACCTACAGAAAGCGCTACAAATAGACATTCCTTGCTTCTCCCTTCATCTGCAAGCCCTTATCGTCGACGCCTGTCATGTGACGGCGAATATGTTGCACCTTTTACATCAAAAACAGGTTGGAATACGTTCACTAACCTGTGCCTGACTCTCAAAGACCTTTATATTGAACACTTTATATAACATTTCTATTTTGAATTGACATTCCCTATGTGTGGAGACTTTTGGGACACCCTATACAGTATATTTAATAAATTGCTTCCCTTCAAGTACAATCCAGAAACAATATGTTATAACTAGAACTTGGAAAATTCAGGTGACCCAAATTTTGTTTCTGGGTCTGTACAACAAATATGAGATTCTTCAAAAGGATAGTTGACAGTCCTTTACAGAATCACAATTAAACTAAATTCAAGATACTATAATCACACATTATTACAAAGCAAACATACAACCCGTCCGACTGGTTATGTCGCAGGGTCGTTGAAACGGGGAGGAGTCACGTGATAGTTACTTAACGGGGCCTTTTTCTTTAAATTATTTTGAAGAGTTCTAAAATATTACGCAGGCTTCTAATTCCCAGAAAAGAGCTCAACAGTCCAGTCACTAGCCTTTACAGAGGAACCGGTAGAAACGGATGGGGGAAACCGGGATGCGACATAACTACTCGGACGGACAGTAGTTGGTTCGTTGTTTGTTCAAAGATATAGAAAAATCTTACGACAGTACACTTTTAATTAATTGATGAATAGTATTAAAATCGGCTGGATTAAATCTTATTTTAATAAAGGCAGTCCAAAATTTCTACAGTAACTCAACGCCAAAAGTGAAAGTCAGAAAATGGCTCTTACCTGTATTCCAAATTACAAACACCCACATTATAAGCAATTTACGCACAGTAAACTTTAGAGATTTGCAAGAAAAAATTTAAGAATACTTGAATTCGTCAGAAAGTACACTAAGTAATACTCCAGGGATTAGTGGATCACTTGCAGAAAAGAGAAATAAATGTAGAACAAGCAAGCAAGATGACAACTAAAGTCCAGTATTCGGCCAAATTTCACACAAGTTAGGTAAGCAATGACTATAATATGTCTACATACTTCCGTGTCTCTTGTGTATTGTATATTATACGTGTATTCGGGTACAGTCGGTTGACACAAATTGTATATAACTGTGAACAATGTTTCCATTCTTTGTGTACTGTATATATTACTTATATAGAATAGATTATTCCAACGAACAGGAAGCTACAACGAATAAAAAAAAACTACAAGAAATTATATCTACTTCTTCAGTAGGAATCAGAACACTTTCACTTCAAATTCGGACCTAAAGTACAACATCAGGATTTGAAATAAGGTATAATAAAAATTGATAATCAGTAAGCTTTAAAATGGTTTAAGAAGGTTGCAATTTGTTTTGAGGAGGCGAAAAAGAGCGGTTATTGGTTTCAAAGTATGTTACTGATTTCTGGTCCCTTGTAGGAAAAGTGAATACCTTTCAAAGAATTATTACAAATTTTCAAATATTGCTTATACTGCGCTATAGTAATGCAGATGTTAAAAATGTTTTCTCCGTGTTGAGGGATATTAAATTGAGAAAAAAATCTGTTAAATTCGTCTAATCTACATCTAATTTGTTATGAATGCAATTGGAATTGAAAATCAAAAGCATCTGCTGTCTATCATACTCGGTTTTTTATGACCGTGCCAGGAAATTCGGTTAATGAATGTAGGTCTATTAGTTTGTAAAAGATGATTAGGATGATATTGAATCTTTCGATAATAATGATATAAAACTGTCATAAAAATGTTATATAAATTTTGCACTTTAATGCCAGTGATTTATTATTTTATTCAACCTTCAATTTGTGACATATCTTTCCTATCCGTCAGTGATTTATTATAATATTGAACATTCAATTTTTAACGTTTTTTTACCTGTCTGTCAGTGATTTATCATAAATTGCACGTCTTCAATTTTTAACATAAATTACTGGAAAATGTACGAGGAATAACACAATAAACACTCATTAGTTCGTCATAGTTAATTTTCATCTTCTTCATTGACTGCATTGCGAACTACAAGGATTGAATATGTTAGTAAAAACTATGTTGAAGTAATTTATTTTATGTTGTTCCCACTCTTTACTTGCGTAGCGAAATTTTTCCAAGCCTAACGCAAAATTGTATTCCATACTTTTTAGTTGGAAACACCGGTTAGAATACCAAACACTATTATTGCCCAAAACAGACAAGTTCATAGTAGACAGAAGAAAGTCAGAAATCTTCCTTTGGTGGAACCAGCTAAAGTAACCTTACTTCATCTTCACATTAAACTAGATCCCTTCAAGATGATAGTTAATGCTCTAGACGAAAGTAGTGAAGTATTTCTACATTTGAAGGCAATTTTCCAGCCACATGTGATGCGAAATTGAATGAAAGCATTCTATTAAATTTGTCCAAAGGTTAGAAAGTGTTAGATACAATTTTAAATTTTAAACTGAATGCATTAGAACTATATTTCTGAGAATCTCTTCAAAGCGATAGGTAGGCCTACTGGATTTCGTGTACATAAAAAAGTCTCAAATTACAGCAATTCAGTGAAAGATTACTGAAAGTTAAAAAAAACTTAGAATGCCGCATGTCTCCGAAACTTCACTTTCTGCATGAGAGTTAGATTTTATCCCGCCAAATTTTTAGCTCTGTAAGCGACGAACAGGGAGCACATTTTACTTGGATGTTGCTAGAATGGAAGCATGATGGAACATTGTTGGACTTTTTCATCTGAGAAACTTCGAATTCATCGTATAGAAGAAAATCAACAAAGAAGAACTTTTAACTCGATTACATCTTTTATAACTACTTATTTTTCTACTATACACTGCATGACTGTTCTGCATAGGTGGAAAATGTTATGTTTTATTTAACGACGCTCGCAACTGCAGAGGTTATAAGCGTCGCCGGATGTGCCGGAATTTTGTCCCGCAGGAGTTCTTTTACATGCCAGTAAATCTACTGACATGATCCTGTCGCATTTAAGCACACTTAAATGCCATCGACCTGGCCCGGGATCGAACCCGCAACCTTGGGCATAGAAGGCCAGCGCTATACCAACTCGCCAACCAGGTCGAAGCATAGGTGGAGAGAGAACAGTTTCCTTGGTGGGGGGGGCAAAGCAAAACCATATAATTCCCATATAACGGGGTTATGGGGGGACATAATTTACTTCCACCCCCGTTATAGCTTGACCATGGTACAATACCATCGGAATATGATCATTTAATAAAAATATTTTCGGGAGGCATTTTCTTACAGCGTTACATCCATATCCCCGATGTTTTGGACCGAGTTGTATAGGGTTTGAACTGTAGATCTACTACAGATTATAAAAGGGCATAATTTAAAGCAATCCTTCTCTTTTTCTCTCTCGTACAGAAACACGTAACTATGTAACAGTGTTAACAGAAACTTTTTTATATTAAGCTTTCCTGAAGATATCGTATGAAATTTAAACTCTAATTATTTTATTTAATCTCGTCTTTAAGTTTACACATTACACCGGGATCACTTTTCTTTTTTCTGCATTGTTGTGCAGTATGTTATTCATATTTCTCCAAGCGGCATCCTGAACACCTGCAGATTTCTAACGCATGAGTACAGGCTGTTAAAAAACACTACAGTGCTTCTACTCCTCAAATGAGGTACAGAAATTCTTATACATTCAGAAATTTAAAATAAATATTATAGTCCAGACACATGATCTGAAGACATTAATTCGTCAGTTTCAGCACAGAAACATAATCATAAACAAAAGCAAATAAGATATTTTGAATTCAATATTTTTAACCTTAATAAAAAAAAAAGAGTTGAGATAAGTTTGGGGAGGCAGTCCCCCACCCATGCCCCCCATAACTCCGCCTATGCTGTCCTGAAATGTTTAATTAACCTAATAGTACATTATGCAACGAGCCTATAATGATAGTAATTAAGACGCGACTATGTTTGTTTATGAAACGAGCGCAAGCGAGTTTCATAATTTTCATATGAGCGTCTTAATTACCATTATAGGCAAGTTTCATACGACTTTTTATGCTCGACTATATTTCTAACTTGAAATTATTCAGAAGTATTCATTTTATTCGTATCTGACTGAAGAGCGGAAGTGACCTTGTGCATAGCTCGTAAATTGTGAGATGTGCGCAGACGCGAAAGTATTGATTTTTTTCCGAGGAACAATAATGCCATTGACCTTGATATAATCTAGAGAATAACATGAATTAATTTTGGTATAACCTGGAAATTGATTTAGAATTGAAAAACGAGATGACAAATTGAATTTATTTGAATATTATTTGCAATTAACGCTAATTATTATAGTAACAGAACATAACCTTCTGCGACAGTATTGGATTTCCAGCCTCCGTGACGTTTCCCTCCTTGTCTTTCGATTGCATATCCGAGAATAATCGAAAACCTGAACTTTAATGAATAGGTGTACTTTAATGACATGCATTAAAGGACTGCTACCAGGTGTATAATTACTACATTTCGGCATGGTCGAGCATAAAGTACTAATAACCATATATTTATATGTTATGACCAGGGAACGGATTTATATGGACTAAAAATATATGAAATATGTAAATATATATGTAGTTATTTTTACCAAAATATGGAATTAAATATGGATTTTTACCAAAATATGGAATTAAATATGGACTTAAAATTATAAAAAAATGACTATGTACGTTAAATATTGGTACATTTTAATCAAACTAAACAAAAAATATAATGGACGTACCTTATCTTCCAATGTAGTTTCAACAAAACACAATTTTTATTGTCTGTTACCATAACAATAGGTTACAAACATTTCTTTCAAGTGCTGAAAAGTGAATCTTCTTCTATTGTCTCTGAGGATAGATTTATACTGACTAAAAGAGCGTTCGACGTCACAAGAAGTAACTGGTACATAATTCAATTTCACAATGTCTGCTGGGGATAAGTCCAAGTTAATCTTCACTGTTGATTCACCACTCATCACAGCAACAACCTTTTGTAGTTCTTCATATCCAGGGTTTTTTGAAAGTACAGTGTCCACCTTAGCTTTTACTGCATCTGCAACTTTACCTCTACCACGATTCAGTTGTTCCACAGTACTATTTATAATTTAAAAACTTTCAGATAGTGAAAGGTGCCTATTTTGGAGACTTTTGAGCGTTTTTATGATGCATGAAAATGTATGCTGAATGTGAGCTAAGTCATTCTTCACACTTATGTCACAGGTAACTGTTTTCGCAGTATCAATTGAGACTGCATCTTCAGAGTCCAATGCAAGGAGAACATTGTTAATAGAGTCTATATGTTCGGCATAATATTCAACTGCTTCTAGCCATGTACCCCATCTAGTTAAAATTGGCTTTGGTGGCAATGGAATTTCAGGGTACATTTCTTTCAACACGTTAACTCTACTGGGAGCTTTGAGAAATACTTTTTTCACTGATGAAATCAACAAATCTACTTTAGGGAAATTGTCTCTGACCACTTCTGCCACACGATGAAATGCATGCGCCACACAAGTAAAATGAGTCAATTTAGGATATACAACAGATAATGCTTGTCCAGCTTTGACCATATAAGGGGCAGCATCGCTAATAAAGAATAACACATTATCGTACATAATACCCTTTGGCCACAGGATACCCATAGCTTCGTTGAACAGTTTAACTATAGTTTTGTTATTGCACTTTTCTAGAACATCACAATGTAAAAGAATTCGTTCAGAATATTGTTCACTTAACAAACCGATAACTACATTACCAACAAGTCTACCTTCTTTGTCGGGAGTCTCATCAATGGAAACCCAAATTGAACTATCTTTAATTTCATCTCTTATCTTCTGTATTGTCTCATCGTAGATGGATGGAGCATACGTCTTCCTAAGTGTTGACTCATCCGGGATTGTATGTTGAGTATATTTTTCAAGGAATTCCCTGAAGACCTTATTCTTTAGTTTGTAGAGAGGAATATCAGCAGAGATGAGAGAACGGCACAGGTCGATGTTAAACTCAGATCTTACATTCGATGTTGTTGGTTGTGTTAAAAACAATTGTCTCTGCTTGGAATTTAGTTGTTTGTTGGCCTGATGTTTACTAGTTGTAATGTGTTGTTGCACCAGGAACTTTTGTGTAGATGATACTGCACACTGACACAAATTACAAAATAATATTTTATTGTCAGTTGATAAACCATCTTCTTTAAATTCTGAAATGTAACTTGTTAGTTTTGATTTTAAATTGACTGAATGACGTACTTTTGGCATATTTACCGTCTTTATAGTATGATTTACAAAACTGAACCTATGTGTACTCTGACTGGCATTTAACTGTTGAGCTGCACAACTGAAGTCTGTTAAAAATTTTAAATTAAATTAATACAGTTTTGTAACTTACTTTCCCATTGTTGATAGGACTGCTAATTTTCAAATAACTCTGATGTTAAAGGGATTACTGAACATGTGTTTAAATCTCTATTGTTGAAATGTATTTTTAAAAGTTAATGGAATTTTGTTTTGTTTTATTGTTAAACCTAATATAATATGGACTGTTTTATATGAAATATGGAAAATATATGGAAATTAACGAAAATATGTACTAAACTCTAAAATATGGAAAAATATGGAAAATAAAAGTAGGATTTTTCAACCCTACACATTGTGAAACATAAAGATAATGCAAAATATAAATTATATTAGCTTTATAAGTAAATATGTATTTACATATAAATCCTTTCCCTGGTTATGACCTTATGAATATCGGAAATGTGACCCAACAATGGAAAACTGATTCGTTTTTAGAATTAAGGAATTCATACTAATTATTACTCTCAACTTTCAAGACAGATGTCAGGAGTCCCGTAGCGAGTCATTGGATTAATGTCAAGGATGATAAAGAACCGCGCCGTTAAATAAACAATTTAATAAAACGCATAACCGAGATAGACACGCAAGTTATAAAGGTTGGATGACACTGCCTTGCATCATTGAAACAGAAGTGAATGGTTGCGCAAGACTGTGTAGCATACCAAATGTTCCTACTGTCAACAACGTAAAATATTGCGTTGATGTGTAACTTCGTTGCGTACTGTAACTGGCCACCCTATCCCATTATCTCCCTGCCTATTTACCTCATAAGTGGTGCCTTCTTGTATCACTTGTGAGGTTCAGACCTGTCTTCGGACAGTTGACTGAACAACCACCTCCGTTTGCAACGTCAGTACTAGAGAATCCACCGCTGTGGGGTAGCGGTTAGCACGTCTAACCGTGAAACGAGCTGGCCAGAGTTAAACTCCTGGTTGGGACAAATTATCTGGTTGATGTATTTTCCGGGGTTTTCCCTCGATCGATTGAAGCAGAATTGCTGGATAAGTTTCGGCGTTGGACCTCGGACTCATTTCGCCATAATTAATTCACATGTCATCACTAGAGCCCGGATGTTTAGGTATTTATAACAGTTAAAATAGGCAGGAAAAAGGCAATAAAAATGTAAAAAAAAAAGCTCAATAATCTTGGGGAAAGGCATTATAAATTTTAAAAAGACATAATATATTTCAGCAATAAATTTAAATTATATCAACATAACTCGCATATTTACTTCGTAGGTGACACATGTTGACACTTTTTTCGTGATTAACTGTCTTTTCACAAACCTTACATAACAAACTGTTCCATCGGTTGAAAACACATGGTCACCAAATTCACTAACGTAAGCATGAAGTTTACTTTTCAATGGTGTACTGAATTTAGGCATTCTAGCTAATTGATCTTATACCCAGTGTTGCCAACTCAGAATTCCATTTACCGCTGCACAAGCTTAAAAAACCCGCTAAACTGTAGTTAAAAAACTCCATAGTTTTCTTAACACATCACTTCCAAATTTGAAATACAAACTATACAGTTTTAGGAACTGGAGAATTTTATATAAATGTAGATTAAATTATGGAAAGTGTGTATCACTTCGTAGGCTCTATGTTCTATGCAAAATCGTCTTCATATTCGTACAGAGTTTTACGTGGCATATTTCTTCAAAATTGAATGAAATAGATCAAGAATATTATATTGGAACTTCGGAAATAATTACATTCACAATCGCACCAGTCGGTTCGAAATCTGATTTCACACTGAGTAGGAGACGTGCCTGCCAACAATGCGTCTGGTTTTAAGTTTTAAGTATGTCTGTGTTACATGAACTATAATGCGGAATGATAAATTAAATAATATATCATAAATAAAAATAATAATTCAGTTCATTATCTATTCTTTATGATTAAATACATCGATTCAATTACAGGAACAATGCATACATTTGATTAAGAGTTTAACGAATGCAGCATACCTTATTTGTACTACAACAATGGATGAGGCAGGAAACGGACGTTGTTGCACCAAAGCAAGTTAACATAAAACGTTGATATTTTATACTCGCACAATGAAAAAGTGTGATAATACCATACTAAACTCTGGTTTATGATTGATTAACATTGTTGTCCGCAAGTACATATAAAAACAATAATAACATCTTTACAGAAAAAAAAATTAAAATATCATTTCCCTAGGCCGGAATCATAAAAGAACGCTAAATAAATAGCTAACCGCCGAAGGTAAAATTCTGTAGCTGACCATAGTCCTGAAAACACCAGATTTAGCTACAAAACCGCTGACTTGGCAACACTGCTTATACCTTCTATCACCCGACAATAACTGACTGTTCCTCATTCAAATTTCTTTCTCCTACAATAATAAACACGTATAGTACAAAATTGTAACAGATTTGAAAATATGAAAGCAAATACCGTATTTGCTCGCATAATTTGCGCACTTTTTAATTAACTTTGGCCACTGAAAAATTGGGGTACGTAAAATATGCGGATTTTTCAAATAAGAGGTCCTGTTCTGAGTTTATCTCAATTAGTATATGTATAGGTAAGTATTTATGGTAGGGCTAATTTTCTATACCGGTAACTTGTCTCTACCAAGGACAAGCATTGTTAAAGTAGCGGGAATTTGGGGTTTCTTTCTGAAGCAGGTACTTCAGTTGCTGGTGAATGACCTACGATGGACTGTAGGGAAGGAAAATCCCTACTACAGTGAAAAAAATATGTACGTAATCCCTACTACACTGAGGCCCAATTGTATAAAACTCCCTGACTAAAGATCAACTTTGATCGAAGATCGAAAAGTAAACCGAGTTCAGACACTTCTTCTATTGTATAAAACTTTTCTGCGATCAAATTACCTTGGTTCAAATGCAATCTAAGTTCACGTGAAAAGGATTTGGCAATATCGCATAAACAGGTGAAATACGTGATGCGCGGACCATGTTATACAGGTTTGTTCAGTGTTGCCAATCTAGCGATTTTAACTCTTTTTCAACAACAATTTCTTTTAACTTTTATATTGCTTAAATAGGGATTTAGTGACCTTTTTAGCACCCCATAGTGACAAAATTTAATCTTTCTTTGTTGATAATGAGAAATCTAGCGACTTTACAACTACTTTTTCGCGACTTTCCGTATTACATTCTGTTGGAGACACTGTTTTTTTTTGCAATGTAAATAATGGCGGACAATAAGAAGAAGGTTGACTGTTCTCCAAGTTGTTATCATGTTATGGTGTTTGATACTGCTAAACATAATAAAGCTTTATAAAACGACAATTTTCGTTTAGTAATACAGTTAATTGAACATTTATGAATGTACCTATCATATCCATTAATAATTAATGGTTGTTATAAATATATATAATTATAGGTTATGTTATTTGATACTGCTGAACACGATAGAGCCTTATAAAATATAAGAATGTTTGTGTATTAAGGCAAGAAATTGAAAGAAATATATATAAATGTACCTAAAATATCTATTAATATTAATAATAATGCATATTTTATTTGCACAATCTGCCACTCGTATATTTCAAACAGAAAAGAAATAACTTAACTTGGATCATCTAACTTAATCGGAGAAATTTCTTCAGTCAAAGTTGACTTTAGTTCGAGACAAATTAATCTCAGATTAGACTTTATACAACACAAAATTCCAAGGTCAGCTGAAACAAGGATCAATTTAACCTCTGATCTAAGATTAAATGGTTTATACAATCGGGCCTGAAAAAAATATGTACGTAAAATGTGTGCGCAAAATACACGGAGCAAAAATAAAGTTCAAAATAATCCCTTAAAAAGTAGGGTGCGCAAAATACGCGGGGGCGCAAATTACGCTAGCAAATACGGTAATTGGAAATGATACGTGACAACTTCTATGAGAACGAGCTTAATATTTAAAATTATAAAGCTGATTGTTGGTATCGTGAAGACATGACAATATTATATTTGTAACTGTGGATTGTCGATCATTATTCATATTACACCAATAGTATTAAAGCACGATTATTAGCAGATTAAGCACCGAAATAAATTACTTTTATTTACTATTGTTAGAAATTATAGTCTTTGTTTCAAATATTTAAATTTCATGCATATTAAATTACAATTAATTATAAAATTGCAAATAAACAACAAATATTGCATTAAAATCACAAAAAAGGCATTTATTTGTAAGAAGCACCTTAAAAGGCAAAATAGGCTAAATAAAAATTGGTCCTCTCACTTTGATTTACTCCAAATAACATTTATATCTATTCAAATAATGATTTAATTCCACCCAGTAAAAAAGCATTTCGTCATCATTATTTCACATGTCATCACCATCCATATCATATTCAGGGTTAAGTTCACAGTGCGGCGTGCTATACTTGTACAGGGACATCATTTTATTTTTACTAACATTTTTAATATTAACTTGCCTATAACTCTGGATCAATGCCGTTTGCTACCCCTTCCACGATTGGAGTTCGATGATACTGGCGTAATATACAAACAAATCACTTTACTAGGTATAGAAGGGAAGAAAAGTAGTTCATACATTTACGTAAACTATGAAATATTGCGCTTTTGAGTTTGATCGTTTTCATTAGGTTTTTGTTTAATCAAAATACAGTACAGTATTAACAATAAGTGTTTTTACTCACGAACTGAGTTATCCATGCGAACGTATTCATTATGCAGTATACATTATACTGTCTACAGCACATTAGCGTAGAATATAGAGAATGAAGTTAAATTGAAAAATAATCATAATATGGATATTTAAACACATTTTTTTAAATGGTGGCCTTTCATTTCTATACAGGCTTCAGTTCTAATGTGCATATTATCGCACTATAGACTATTGTACATAATTCCAATTACCAGGTTCGTCCTTCGTACTAGTAACTCATGTTGAAATAATTCTGTACCTACCCTATAAAAGAGTACCTTACGTACTGTAAATTCAATCTTCACTTCTGCCCGATCCGAAAAGATAAAATTACTCAGACATACTATCTACTGTCCGTCCAAGTGGTTATGTCGTAGAAAGGGAGAAAATCACGTGACATTTAATTACTTAACGAGACCCTTTTATTTCAGTTATTTTAAACAGTTGTATAATATTACGTAGACGTCCAATTCCTAACAGAAATTAATGTTCTCAGAAAAGAGCTAAGACAGCCCAGCCACTAGCTGGCGAATAAAAGCTGGTGGGGGAAACCGGGATATGACGTAGGCAAATGGATGACAGTACCTGTGCGAAAATGATTCAATATTGAAAGTTCTTTCGTCACTGGAAAACGCGAACATATTTTTGGAACGTACCGTTCACTATGACCGTAAGGCTACTATGACTGTATATGCGATCTTGGATCTGTGTGGAGGACGGTTGAACTTCCTTAGTAGAAGGGGTGGGAGTGAAGTACATTAAAAAACTCAGGTACAATAAAAATTGAAGTAAAAATAAAATGATGTCCCTGTACAAGAGCGCGGCTGCGGGGAAAGCGAAGGGGGAGGAAGGGGGGAGATGGAGAGTAAAAATGTCGATAATTGACAACAATACCTTCTTTCAAAATCTTCGTTTACTCTGTCTTACGCTTCTCATGAATTATCCAATAACAAGAAAGGAACAAATAATGGAAGGTTGTTTGCAATGATAGCGGGTGGCCCTTGAACAGTTCAGTTAATCAGCAATTGCAGCATCATTATAGTCATCTGTCTTTTCAAGAAAATTAGTCGCTGTGGCAGTGCCTATGTTGTGTTTACGGTATCCATAATAATGGAAATACATTAAGGCCGGTCCACAATAAATCGGGAACGGAAACGACAACGAGAACGAAAACGGAAAAATTGTTAAAATGTATTTAAAAGTAGGCCTAAGCGTTCACAACCGAGAAGCTTGACGGAGCCCGGGAACGGGAACGGAGAGTTGGCCAAGTTTTAACTTTGCCGTTCTCGTTTCCGATCACATTCTACTAGATTCATTCTGTTGTCGTCAAAAAGTTATTTGGTCGTCGTATATTTTGTAGCAAGGAGGCCGTGACATAATTTCTTGTCCATTCATTGCTTGTAACTAACGCAGAAATTCAGTATAATCAATTTCAATGTATACTACGTGTATATGTGACCAAACTACCACGTGAGGGTGTTATTATTAAGAAAGTATTTGGAAGTGCCAGGTGGAAAAATTTTACACTAATAATCTAATGACAAATGTTAAGAAATCAGTGCCTGTATTAAAATGTTATTTCATTATCTGAAATTCAAATGATGATTTCTAAAATAGAATTAACCCTCTCTGAAATACAATTGACTGAACTGAAATAAAAATGACGCTTTCTGAAATATATTTGACTTATCTCATAAGGGTGAATATTCTGAAATGGGTAAATGTATGTCCCGGCTGATTTAAGGAGTTTCTTGAAAATGTTAACTGATTGCTTTTGCGTTTAATTGACTAACTCTCACATGTTTTAGTTGGAAACAAAGTATAAAAGAATTAATTTTAAAATTTATAATTAAAAAATAACGTCCAAATGTCAAAACGTAACTACGGTCCCTATGTCCCCAACTACATTTTACTCTGTTTTAGTAAGTTTTTCTCGGAATGTTTCGATTTGATTTTATTTCCTCGGCCAAGATTATAAAAATAAATAGTTAAAATGCTTGTGAAAGACAGGAATTGTTGTTTCTTTAATTCTGAAAGGACACAACTTTAACGTAAAGTTTGTCCCCAAAAATTTCGTAACGCCGGTCCCTCGAAATAAAAGAGCTACATAAAAGACAATTTTGCTTCATGTGGTAAATTTTAACGGTTGGTAGTGATGAGAGGTCAACATGGCGCCAGTTGAAAAACTTTTCGTCCATTGTCGTAATTTATTTTATTGGAAAATACAAAAATCATCACTGATGACTGTTATGTTTTCTATTGGTAACACCGGTCCCAGGTGGCATTAAAATATATAGTTTGTATATACAAAACTTTCGTAGTATATGCAAAGCATTACAATGTTTGTCGACTAAAAAATCTAAGCTCCATGATATTTTTAACGATTTATTTTGTCAGAACTATTGCGGAAATTATACTAATTTGTAACAACGGTCCCTGTAACGTCGCTCCCTTTAATGTGGGACGAGGTTTCATTTAACATGCAATTATTAAATACTGATGGATAAAGTAACTTCGAATATTATTTCATGTGATTGTTTATAGGAAAGAAAAAAAGTCTGATAATGAAAGTTGGAAATATGAAAGGGAGAAGATACGTAGGCAGAGGGCAAATATGACTGAAGAGGAGTTGCAGAAAAAAAGGGACTATGGCAAAGAATATAAAAAAGGAAGAAAATAGCAGATATGACTGATCGTGAAAAAAGAAATGTTCGAAAACAAGTGAAATATGAAGTACAGAAGTTTAGAAGATACCTTAAACAGTGGGCTGTAAGGGGAAGATAACAACAATCCCTTGGCTTTTTTTTTAATTAGAAAATCTCACATAACATTTTTTTAAGCTCAACTGGTACCAGACTCTTCAATAATAGGAGCAAATGTAACCAATATGAGAAAAAAGTACACAATTTAATATAATATATTTTTTCCAGTTTTGTTATTCATATTTCCCCATTTCAGAATATTCACCCATATACAAATTATGTTTACTGAAATACATTTGATTTATTTGATACACAAAAAATGATACATTCTCAAATACATCTGGAAAAGGTGTAGATAACTATGCAGTTGATAAAGTGTCATTCAATAACAGATTATAAGAATTAATCGTGAGTTGGTAGAACTGATAATTCTCGTGCAACAGTGGCATGGGACATGAATCATACCGGGCTAGATAACTGTGCAGTTGATAAAGAGTCGTTCAATAACAGATTAGAAGAATTATTCGTGACTTGGCATTATCATCCAATAGCGGTATCAAGAATCCGGCTGATCTACCTAACTGCGCAATTGATAAAGTGTCGTTTAGTAACCGAAGAAGAGAATTATTCGTGAGTTGCTAAAGTAGATAATTTTCATGCATTTAAGTCTTAATTCATTCACCTAAACTTCGGAAACTGTTTAGAGTATAGATATGACGTAACTACACTTCCAACTAGTATATCCTTACAACAGTTGTCGCGTTTGTTTGAATGAGGGTTGCAGAAGTTTCTAATTAGATTTATTCACAATGTCTGTTGTTTAATTTTATGGTAATAGCTACCCGTGAACCAGTGAATAATTTTGTTATATACTGAACCTAACAAATAATTTTTTTTTCCTTATCTTTTCTGTTGATAGAGCTGAATTATAGGCTGAAAAGTTGAAAATTTGCGTTCTTTTGAGTCTGGTATAAAACTGAAATACTTTCCAGTTCATATTTTGTAATAGCGCAAGGAACTTTGACCAATATCTGTAATCAAATTATGTATAAGTAGCGACAGGTGAAATATGAAATTTCATATTTTAAATCATTCACACTAGCGGTATGGAAACAAGCATTTTCACGATTCGCCATGTTTAGAACGCAAGTAACGACAAAAGTAATTCATATTTCATAATATTTTGTAACATTTTCATATTACATAAAAATCTTATACTTTTTCATATATTTCACGATTTTTCTTTCTTAGGCATAGTTAATATTTCTATATACCAATAAACCGGGCTTTAGTATTATTTATATTACTACTGGCAAACTAAGTTCGTTAGACGTTCAAATAAAAATTTTTCAGATTTATTTTCAACGAAAAATACCAGACATTTTGAAAATTATTTGCTTCCATAATAATGAAACATACTATCTCTGAATGTTATTTTTATGCCAAATACATTTTCTTGAACCTATCCACCTTCAGTTTTTGAGTTTCAACGCGAAAACGTAAGTAGAAATGTCAGGACGATCAGTGGGGTTTTCATGTGGGAGTAAAGCAATAGCTATTTCAGATCATTGTGGATTGTAGGTGGAAGTTAAAGAAAGTCAGGTTTGCCATGCTTGGGAACAGTAGACATAACATCTTGGTATAGCTGCTGCATGTAGAGCTTGAAATGTAGAGGGTAAAATCATTTTATCTTGCTAAGAGATCTTGCTGAAACGATCGGGATACTACAAAATTTTCTAGGCCTCTCATTTTATCAGTAAGTAATACCGTCTTTCCTTAGAAATTGTAATTTTTGCGCTCTCTCGAGCCAATACTGAATCTACACCATACCGCCATTAAATATCCCAACCCACTTGATTAATAACTATAAAATACAGTATTTGATTTTTCATAATAATAATATTATTATCTTACGCAAATTTTGTAGTTTATATATTAACATCATGGCATTAACTATAATAATAATAATAATAATAATAATAATAATAATAATAATAATAAATTTTTAATGGTAATAATGTCATCAAACCACCACT
Organism: Periplaneta americana; assembly: GCF_040183065.1. Taxonomy (NCBI): domain Eukaryota; kingdom Metazoa; phylum Arthropoda; class Insecta; order Blattodea; family Blattidae; genus Periplaneta; species Periplaneta americana. The sequence goes on along the minus strand of NC_091122.1, from coordinate 128,989,095 downwards.
AGTTTTGTAGATTTTAATATCCAATACCACCTGTACTCAGAAAATTACACACCGCAGAATCAGACCTGCAAAAATATTTTTAGTAAGTCTTGAAGCCTTTCATAACCAATTGAATTTGAACTCTAAATATGTCAGCAATCCTGCAGGTCATGGCCTTCGTGTAATAGCCTATTGTTTATTGTAGTGTGTGTTTTGTTTTATTTTGAAATGCAATTAATTCTCAAAACTGACGAAAGATGGATTTTGGAAAATAGGAAAATTATGTAGGAAAACTGACATTTCACTGAAAACTACTATTTTTCTGAAAAACTTTGGGTTCTAAGCTTCAAAATGAGGGGTCATTTATTAAAATCCGTTCAGCCGTTGTCCCGTAATTTCCATTACCAGTTAAAATTATATATATAGATATGTGCATGAAATTGAGCAATTCCACCAATATTTCGAGATCCGTACTACTGGGAACATCGAAAGAAAAGTAGGAAGTGGAAGATCCCGTATGGTACATGGGCCACAGCATATTACAGCAGTTCATGATGCAGTACGCAGTGAAGATGACGCTCCAAGAACGAGTCTGAGTGCAAGGAAAATGTCGAGACAAGGAGGAATTAGTCGCAGTTCAGTCAGGCGTATCTGTAAGCTAGACTTGGAATTGAAATTTTTTAAGAGGTGTAATACTGGGTGAACAGTATAGAGCAGAACTCGCGCGGCCTTGAGTCCCTCACCTCCGCGCGCATAGCCGGCCGGCCGAGCCGTGAAACCTGTTCTGCTCTATACTGTTCACCCAGTATAACGAAACTAAGGCCCGTAACACACTTGCAGAGTTTTCGCCAGCGAGAAATGTGTTGTGAGAAAAAAAAATGATAACATGGATTCAAATGGACGTCCACGCACTGGAAGAGATTCTCGCTCGAGGCAAAAACCTCGCGCGAGTTTCTCGCTGGAATCGGTAGCTCAGCGAATTTTCTTGACACATTTATCGAAGATGTTTGACATTTATACTCTTTATGACGATTGAATGTAGAGAAAGATATCACAGGTGGCGATGAATTGTATTATTTTTATTTGAAAATGAGGAAAGATGGCTGATAATTGCAGTCAGAAACTTATCGAACTTGTACGATGTCACCCGTAGGCCTATTTATATGATACACGGGATGAAAACTATAAAAACACGAAACTTAAAGAAGAAATCTGGAGACAAATATCAGATTATCTGAAAATAAATACGGGTTACATTTTTTTAACCTATTATTTTGATTAGATTTAATAGTATTGATTAAACATTTGAAATAATGTATCTATATTCCTTAACAGTTTACGTAATTTTAATCAGAATATAGCAAAGAATTCTCTATCAAATCATGAATGGCAAAAAAAAAAAAAAAAAACTGTGGTCCATGGAAACGTAGCATCATTCAAATCGAAACCAGTGTCCAAAACTCGCCCTTATTTTCGTAAGATACAGTGTGATTTTCAGATATTTCTGGCTTTAATTTTAGGCCTACTTCTTCTTTTCATGAACAAAATATGTTCATGTAACTCCATTCCCTAATCATCTGAATACTCAGGTTCAACATAGCGTTCGTACGTAATTTGTGAAGTACGACAATATACTTACAGGTTATATATTTAAGTACGACAGTATACGTAAATACATAACCTATAATATTTTCCCCAAACGAGTCATTACTATAATCAGAAAAAATGCTTTCTGCATGAAGGCAGTGCATAGATGATCATAGCGAGGTGTGATCTGTGATAGCAAGAACTCGCCAAGTGTGTGGAGGAAGGTTCTTCACCTCTTTCTCGCAACACATTTCTCGCTAGCGAAAACTCTGCAAGTGTGTTACGGGCCTTACAGACGTTACCCGACAGAAAAGACGAGAACGGGCAAGAAGACTCTTAATGAAATTCAGACACTGGGAAGAAATAATTAGAAAGATATGTTTCACAAATGAAATTAAATTCACTATTGAGGCATCAAGAAACGCCCAAAATTACAGGATTTATATAAATGTTGGCAGCTAAAAACAAATTGGCCACGAAAGATTATTTCGTGAAAGATACCACTTTAGTCGCAGTATAATGGTTTCTGCAGGGGCTGCATATGAAGGAAAAAGTGACCTGATATTCCTGAGCTTAAGGGGTTAGGTACAGCTCACAACAGTAAAATTTAACAAATATTCAACATTTTTCCATTACTGTATCTTATACAATAATGAAAATTAGTATGTGTAAAACACTGTCCTTCTGTTATATATATATGATTTAAAAAATATTATTTACATTTTTTTCCTCCATTACTGTATCTTATACAATAATGAAAATTAGTATGTGTAAAACACTGTCCTTCTGCTATATGAATATATATATATATATATATATATATATATATATATATATATTTACGATTTAAAAAATATTATTTACATTTTTTTTTTCAAAATTCAGTTCACTGTGCAATGATGAAGCGTTTCCCACATAACTCAAAAACTATCCAACATTCTGTGATGAAATTTTTTTGTTCGTATTTATGCATGTCATATCTACAATATGATGTAAGATCACTTCTCTATCTTTGATAGATTGTGTGATAAAAAAATTCATTTTAAAAATTGTCAAATATCAGTATTTTATTCTAACACAAAATAAAAAAAATATATATATATTAAGGAATGTAGTTGAAAGAGCATGATATTGTAAACATGAGTTTCAGCAATAAAATAAAAGAGAGAGAGCATGCAAAAGTTTACAAGTTTATGAATTTTGAGGGAAACGCTTCATCACTGCACAATGAACTACCACCATTAAGTTATGAATTTTGAAAAAAAATATATATATATAAATATTTTTTAATCGTAAAAATATTTTTTCCATATAGAGAAGGAAGTGTTTTACACATACTAATTCTCATTACAGTAATGGAGGAACAAAATGTTGAATATTTCCAAAAATTTTACTACTGTAAACTGTACCTAACCCCTTAAACTCAATAGTCAAATATATTGTGAAGATGTTCTCGGAAATGTCCTTGCAAACATTGAAGATGGTATGCCAAATTATCATTTTATGCAAGATGGAACACCAAGCCACCGAGTTGCAGAAACAATTACCTACTTCAAGCCAACTGCCCAACCTTCATTCCTCCAGATTTGTGTCCACCGCGTAATCCGGATTTATATCCTATGGACTACTTTGTATGCAGTCAGCTAGAGAAGATGGTGTATGAACGGGAGGACATTGGCGACTTCTTGCATTCAAAGCAGCGTATACGTAATTAATTGTTGGCTCCAGCTTTCCCAGAGACTTCGTCTCTGCCATAGACAACTGAAGAACACGGCAAAGGAAAGTTGTGGAATATGGCGGTTGTCATATTGAGACCTGTATTTAATTTATTTTTCTATTAATATTTAATTTCTATAAAAATAATTACGCTGTGTTATGTCCTATAACACGTTAATTAAACATTGTTCTCGGAAACTCGGTTTTTTGCAAGGTCTCGTTTTGCTTGCTATAAATTTAACGAAAAAGAAAGTAAAAATATAAATAAAACATTTATTAAACCAAGAAAGTTTGTTTATTTTCGTTAGATAAAAAATATTTACTATTTCTAACGACAGAAGCTTTCAAATTTTGTACCGTTTTTTTTAAATATAAAATGTGATGTATATATTGTATAACCAGTGTTCGGTTCAGCCAGTGTAGATCGAAAACATTTTTTTTGTCTTCAGTGTAAAAAATGGAGTTACCTAGTCAGGGTGCAAAGTAACGGGAGAATAGAGGGGGTTTTCCCCCACCCGTTGGAAAGTTATCCCCTCTCATAAATTCATAATAACATCCCTGCCAGGGATAACTTCTGTCCCCCTCACAAAATATAATTGTTTTAATACGAGTATATGTACTTTACAAAGTATAAAGTAAGCAAAGAAAATAATATTCATATATTATCATCATCGGCAAGCTGACAACAGTCAGTAATTTAGAAATGACACATCTTATCTTAAGCCTGCTCATGGATATAATTTTATTATTGTTATTATTACTATTATTATTATTATTATTATTATTATTATTATTATTATTATTATTAAGATGCAAGACAAGCAACTCAGTGCGACCAAGCGTTGACCTTATCGAATGAGGATAATAATTTTATGTATGGTATTCTCTATCCAGGATTCTATTCCCCCCCCCCCATCAGAAATCTTAATTTGCACCCTGTACCTTGTTCTTGCATTCACAAACAAACATTCTTATGGGGGCAGATAAAAAAATTAAATTTTTTCTTCCAGCATGTTCATAATGTCAAAAGAAGTGCTTGTACAAATTTTGGCCACTCGACCGCAATTACGAGGCCGCCCAGGAAGTGATTTTCCCTGGGGCCGTTTACAGAAAGAATGAACAATTTCATGGAAACATTTATTAAAACAGATACAGCAATTATTGCGCTATTTTCCAGCACATTCCCAGCTGAAATTGGGGCATTGGCACACCTGGGATCAATTTTTGTATCCCTACGTCGTCGTAGAAGTCTGCCGTCTGGGTTCGGAACCAGTGTGTGACAACCATCTTCACCTCTCTGTTGACCCCACTGTATGACAAATGTCTCAATTCTGGTGGGGAATATGTTGAAAAATAGCGCAACAATTCCTGTATCTGTTCCACTAAATCTTTCCATGAAATTGTGTTTTTTTTGTAAACGGCTCCGGGGAAAATCACTTTCTGGACGGTCTCGAGTGGCTAAAATTTGTATAAACACTTGTTTTGACATTATTAACATGATGAAAAAAATAACTTTTTTTATCTGCTCCCATGAGAACGTTTGCTTGTCAGCTAAAAGATCTGATGATGCTGACAAACTGCTTAATTATGCAGATTTATTTTATTTATTTCGGTAGCATATATTGAGAATAGACAAAACTGTTAATCTCTAAACGCTTATTTTGTAAATTATGATGTAAAGCTGCTCCAATTTCTTTAGGAATGAAGACATTTTAGGAATGAAATATTTATTTCTTATTTTCATATATTGAATGGTACATCGGTGCCACAAGTGAACACTTGTAAATACCTAGGTATATATTATTTAAGTAACAAACTGGGTTGGGAGGAACAAGTCACTAATACCACAAGGAAAGCCTGGAAAGCACTACATTTCTCTATGCGTATTCTGAAGAAATCTAACCGAAAGTCAAAAGAATTAGCGTACAAAACCTTGTTCGCCCAATTATGGAGTATGGAGCAGTAGGTTGGGATCCGTACAGGCAAAACCAAATCGATTCAATAGAAAAGGTCCAACGCAAGGCAGCAAAATATGTCAAAATGGGGAAGGGACATGGTGAGGAGATAGTAAAATATTTATGGTGGGAACTTCCCAAATCAAGGCGACGAAAAACCAGACTCAACGCATTGTTTAAGGCTCAAATGGGACACAAAGCATGGACCGATATCAATGCTAGATTAGCAACACCATCATACTTAGGAAGGGCTGATCATATTAGGAAATTTAAATGTAGAAAACAAAGAACGGACGTGGCAAAATTTTCCTTTGTTAACCGCACAATAGTAGACTGGAACAGCTTACCTGCGGCAATCTTTCAGGGTGGTCCTCTTAAAATCAATACATTTAAGGAAAGGTTGAGAAGATTAGACTGAAAATGTAATTGGAGGTGCAGTGTAATTATTTAAGTTGTGTCATGTAACTAATTGAGTTGATATATAATTAATTAAGTTGATATGTAATTAATTAAGATGATATGTAATTTAGTTGATATGTAAATAAATTAAGGTGATATGTAATTAATTAAGATGATATGTAATTAAGCTGGTATGTAATTAATTAAGGTGATATGTAATTATTTAAATTGGTAATAGTTGGGTGAAATAGAAGTACTTATAAGTTAGATTTACTTTTGCTTATCGTCGTTATTATAGAATAGTTTTTATTTATAGTCCTAGGTTTATTGCATCTACTATTTATAGATTTACGTTTATTTTATTTTATTTCATTTACGTTTATTTTAGTTTATTTCATGTAATTGTAATTATTGTATATTATATATCACTGCCACCGGGTGTATACCCAATTGTAGTGTTAATACATACATACATACATACATACATACATACATACATACATACATACATACATACATACATACATACATACATACATACATACATACATACATATTGCCAGAATCAATTTAATATTTTGGCCAAATTGTCCTAATATTGTGCCGGTCTCTAGCTGAAATTTTTATTCCTAATTCTTCTGTTTGTATTTTACTTACGTGAGTTCATTTAACCCAAGAAGACAACAGCTCAGCTATCAGTCACACCTGAATTTGCAGTCTTGAAGCGCAGTTGTTATACTGCTGGTACATGAATAATGTCTTTGATCCCCTCTCGCTTCTCGCCTCCTGGATGCGAGCCTCACTCTATCAGCAGCGTTGTAGCGATGAATAGATGTCAACTAATGAAAAACATAACAAACCTGTTGTTTCAGCTATTGTAAGTGCAGTAACACAGAACACATCAACAAATGCCTAACAGTGACGTATCGAAAGAGTGATGTCATCTTCCCACAACAACACGCGCAATTATAAGCACTTCTGTTTTGATACGACTGCAATTTCTATTAAACAGTATACTACTGTATCTGCAGTTGATTATAAGGACAATGGACCTTGCTTAAGTAAATTATGACTCTGCCCTTTGTTCTGTCCCTACAGCGGAATGTTTGCTGTTTGAAGTAGTAGTTCTCCTTATACAGAATTATCTTTCCAATACTTTGTACAGCTTGAAAAGAAGAATATAATATTATACGTTATATGCATTTCTCAATAATTAGCTCTTTATTATTTTGCATGTGATGTTTCTGCTCACAGTAGACTGTATTTTTTGAAAACTATACAATCTGTCACTTAAGGGGAGAGGATGGTATTTTTTTTTAACTTTTTTCCTATTTGGTGTAAATTATTAATTTTTTGTATGTAGAGAGCTCATAGCTGTGGCAACTCAACCAAACAAAAATATAAAAAAAAATTATTTGGGGGCCCAAATTTGAAAAAAAAAATATACCCAATGCAGGATTGTACTAAAACCGATATATCTAAACCGTTTTTAAAGATAGATTCAAACAGTTTTTGCAATGTATTTGAAAAAGTATGTTCTACAAACTGTCTGTAGCAGAATTTTGATATTAGTCCCTACGTTTGTAAAATAAACAATTAAAATTTAGTAACAATTTTTTATTTCCTTTCTTGCAAACAAACGGATGTATTTTAAAAATGAAACCAATTAACAAAATTCTGTTACAGAGAAAAGTTTCCTAATAGTCTAAATAATGTGTGTTCTAAATTTCTTGCATGTATCTTTAATAGTTCAGAAATTATATCCATTTTGTCTGGCAATGTAGCAAAAAAAAAAAATGAAGTTACTGGAAACCGATAAAAGCGGGCGTATGATTTAAAAATCCATAGCGCAGAGAGTTTAAAAATGACGTCTCAACATCCGATAAGGGCACAAATACCCACAAAATGTTATGCAATGCATTCCACACATATCAAAGGGTATTTTAAAGAAAAAAACATTTTTTAAAATTTAATTTACCGGAAACAACAATAAAAGTGGGCGAGTGATTTAAAAATCCATAATGCAGGAAGTTTAAAAATGGCGATCCACACATATCACAGAGTATTTTAAAGAATTTTTTTTTTAAATTTAGTCACTTATCATCAAAAATACCATTCTCTCCCCTTAACAGTGCTAGTAGATGTTTAGTTATAAGTACTTAATAACTAGGCCTTATATAGGATATATAAGGCAATGCTTTCAGATTTTTCATTTCTATCGGTTGTTATTTATGAATTTTCCCCTCTTTTAGTATTAGCCTATTTTTTGTGGTTTTATTTATTTTTCTTATTTATTTCTGGTGATTTGCATTTAACCAATGTTGCTTCGCAGGTCTACCACGATTAAATCTCTTGAAGATCATAGCTAATAAGTAATGGGGATCAGATATCACGACAATGCGTCTGTTTTATAATGCTTATATACGATCAAAATTGAACTATGGATGTGAAATATGGGGACGAGCATCAGCAACTCATCTACAAAAATATCTGTTCTTGAAAACTCAGCCTTAAGATTATGCCTAGGAGTACCAAAAAGCACATCAACTGTTGCCCTAGGAATTGAATGTAATATTCAACCAATGAGACACTATGTATTACAAAAGGATCTAAAATACATCTAAAATTGCAAGCCTCATCCAGATCTCAGATGTTCTTCAAACTGTCAGATAATATTCTGTGTAATTTCTATAAAATAAACAAAGGAGAAATACCAATCTATATCACAGACACACTCATTGCTGAAACTCCAGTTGTGAACGAAATTCCTCCATAGAAGTGGGTGATTCCAGAATATAGCACACAAGTTCTAGAGAATCATTCCAAAACATTCTTAAGTTAGATGCCATGGAACTACTCTGCAGCACATATAAGGATCACCTTCAAATCTATACAGATGGATCTCTAAATCCTAATAATGGGACATCAGGAGCAGGGTATTATATTCCAAAATATCAAGAAAGTTATTTCATACCATGTTCATCCTCCTCCAGTCTTGACACTGAATTGCTAGCTATTGATGCTGCTCTTCAGTGTATTACTCAAATTTCGGAAAAATCTATTTGCATACTTATCGAATCCAAAGGGGCTATATTTAATATAATTAAATATGTACCAAACCTATACGCACATAGAATCATTCCAATTCGGAAACAACTAAGTAAACTAAAAAGCTCCAAAAGGAAATAACATTTCAATGGATACCTAGCCATTGTGGCATACCTGGAAACGAGAAAGTCGATAATATTGCAAAACAGGCAACATATTTGCAACCAAGACCTCTTCAAGTGAAATCTCTATCTAATGCCTTTGCTTCATTAAAGCCTCATTTTATAAACCTACGGATCAACAATTGGCTCTCTTCTGACAAAGGACAAATTTTACAGTCTGTACAAAAGAAACCAAATGATGTAGAAATGTACAAAAACGTTCCCAGAATTATGTTCAAACATTTTTAACAAGTGCCAGAACAGGTCACATTGTCACTCAATTGTACCTACACCCATTTCACATTTCTGATAATCCTACTTGTCTGTGGTATAATAATCATGATGAAGATCTGGAACACATTCTTCTATACTGTCCATCCATAAACCACAAAAGAAGTAAATTAAAATCAGCAATACCAGTTGCAGAAGACACAGCCCTGCAGTATATATTGACTACACCCCAACTCTGGCTACTAGCAACAGGCATCTATAATGAACACCGATCAAAATACCCCTCATTTCTCATGAGAACAAGAACTGAAAAAACTACAGTGGAGTATAGTGGACTTCATGTTGTCAGCAAAACAACTGGATACATTAAGAAGATTGATTGATTATTTATTTCTGGTGATGTGGCAGAGAAGGTCTGATGGGTGGAACTACACCAGTTGAAAATGGATAAATAAACAAATAAAAAATATGTAAATGAGTGAATATAAATAAATAAATAAATAAATAAATAAATAAATATTACTCGACCAAGGCGAGTGGAGCCGCGGGCGTAATGTGAACTATCGCGATGCGGTACTACGAACGCAGGAGCAGTAGCGCCACGGCTCCGGGCTGTAGGACTCCACTGGCCTTGGTCGAGTAATGAGTGAATGAATGAATGAATGAATGAATGAATGAATGAATGAATGAATGAATGAATGAATGAATGAGTGACTGAATGAATGAATTAATGAGTGAGTGAATGAATGAATGAATGAATGAATAATACATCAATAAAGATTCCTTGAGACGTTTAGAAGTTGCTGAGATGAGATTTCTGAGATTCGTAGCAGGCTATACTCTTATGGACAAACAGAAGAATGAAGATAATTGTAAAGTAAGAATTAGGAATATTTAAACTAACAGGCAAAATTACAGACTATAGGAAAAATTGGTACAACCATGTTCGCAGAATGGAAGATAATAGAATTCCTCAAAGGGCGTTGAATTATTCACCTAGGGGTCTAAGAAGTCGAGGACGCCCTGTTCGAAGATGGATCGAGCAACTTTAGTTTGGAGTTGAAACAGCTCATCAGTGGTCTAAACCCTGTTGTATGATTCATCATCATCATCATCATCATCATCATCACCATCATCATCAATAAATGCATCAGTTAATTAATGTTAATGCATAACTTGGTAAATTTTATAGACAGGCCTACCTTAATAGTAATATGCGTTACAAGAGCGGTATGTTGAAGTTTTCATGTTCGAGGAAAAGTTTGAAAAAGCGAAACGTAGTTGCAATGAAATCTCCATCTTGGTTTCTGTTCAATGACGGCAAATTTGCAAAACAAAAATATCTATCTTCAACATTGTTGCTTTAAAATGTTTTCTATGTTTACTATACTCCAGCAGGCCGTGATATACGTCTGTCTTTTTTTTCCCCCAGTCTATGATGAGTCTGGAATCTTGTTGATTTTTTCACGGCTTCCTTAATGTTACTTGCATCACGAATGCAGTAACTTTAGTGGAGTTGTAGAGTTTACTTAATTTTTGCAAATATTTAAAAACAGTAATTAACACTGCAATTTAGGTGAAATTGCAGTGGTAAGTTTCCAATTTATAATTATTACTATATTGAACGTCTCTGAAAATAATATGTTAAAAGCCTAAAGCAGTAAAATCAACATGTCATTTAAGCGGTAAGAAGAGGGAAATTGTTATGTGTGTTAGGATGGGAATACTGAATGTGGAATTTTAGACTTTCCGCGGATTGGTTTTGTGCGGAAACCAAGCAAATACGCACGATCTCGCACAAAATTTATTTCATAGATATAAAGTTAAGAGTTCATTATAATTAGTATAAGAAAAGTTATTTTTATACCGTCAAAGGTATTTGTAACCCTTTATGATCAGTAGTAGGCCTACCACCTTACTATCAATTTTTTATTTAACGTGGAAATTTTTCGGGAAACATATCCCGTTATCATATTTGCATTACTCTACGCACATCTTGCTTCTTAGCGCGAACGCGCCAATGTAACTCACAACATATCATTGGTCCTTAGCGGCAGCGGTCCGATGCAACCCGTAACATATCTTATTGAAAAATGGATGTTTTGAATATCATTGTAGATTGTATTTACATTCAAAATATTACTAATGGCTTGAGTAGGAAATGTTGCATTTATTTTCTTGCACTGGTTACGATATTCACGTTCTTTGTTCTATGTTTATGCTAAGATTATTCTCATCAAGAGATGACCTACTATTATTTCAAATCCTACAACCACCACGAGTTGAACGTTCCAAGCAATCATTTAACGACGCTGTATCAGGTACTAGATTATTTAGCGTCGGTGGGATTGATGATATCGAGATGAGGCCATGAATTACCTGACATTCCCCTTACAGTTGGAGAAAACTTCGGAAAAATCCCAACCATATAATCAGCCCAAGCGGGAATCGAACCCACGCTCGAGCGCAGCCTCGGATCAACAGGCAAACACACTACCGCCAGAGTTACGTTGGTGGATTACTATTTATTAAATTGTCAAATATTGGCTAATAGGCTACACATTGTATAAAACAAACTCTTGCACTGCTTAGAAATATCTTAAGTTGTAAATTTATATTATTTTGCTTTTTTCCGAACTAAAATCCCGATTGTAGCACAGAAAAATCCCATGTGAGAATGTAAAATCGTCTTGAAATGCAAAAGACAATTTAAATTATGCTTAAATATACCTTAAAAACTTAAGTTTACTTACAAATTAAATATGAAGTTCCAAAACAAGACCACCTCGTCTTTTTACTCATTAAATGCACAGTAAAATAATTAAATATTTGAGATGTGTAAACAAATTCAATCTGCTGACAGTCGCCATTATACACGGCCTACTGAAACAGCGATGATGTTCAATTGTTGTTTGTTAGCAAACTGCATCCTTTGACCTTCATCTAGATCAGCTGGCCATGATTGGAGGATGTATTTACTCTCGTGGCCTTCTGTGGTGAAACTCGACGGTCTATAATGTCATTCGTTGTCACTTCATAATTCAATATTTCCGTTATGGTTAACCTCAGGTATACCTTTGTGTTGTCTGACTGGGAGCCTAAGTCGATATAAAAATTAATGTGTCTACTTAAAAATTTTGAATCAGCTAGAGCTAAAACAATGGCCTAAAGAAGAAAATAATGACAGGGAAGACCTCAATCATTATACATAATATGGCTTTTAAGGAACCCGAAGGCTCATTGTTGCCCTCACATAAGCCCGCTTAGGTCCCTATCCTGAGCAAGATTAATCCAGTCCCTACCATCATGTCTCACCTCCCTCAAATACATTTTTATATTATTCTCCCATCTACGTCTCGGCCTCCTCAAAGGTTGTTTTCCCTCTGGCCTCCCAACTAACACTCTATATGCATCTCTGGATTCACCCATACGTGCTACATGCCCTGCCCATCTCAAACGTCTGGATTTAATGTTCCTAATTATGTCAGGTGAAGAATACAATGCGTACAGTTCTGCGTTGTGTAACTTTCTCCATTCTCCTTTAACTTCATTCCTGTTACCCCCAAATATTTTCCTAAGTACCTTATTCTTAAACACTCTTACCCTTTGTTCCTTTCTCAAAGTGAGAATCCAAGTTTCACAACCATACAGAATAACCGGTAATATAATTGTTTTATAAGTTCTAACTTTCAGCTTTTTTGAGAGCAGACTGGATGATAAAAGCTTCTCAACCGAATAATAACACGCATTTCCCATATTTATTCTGTGCTTAATTTCCTCCCGAGTGTCATTTATATTTGTTACTGTTGCTCCAAGATATTTGAATTTTTCCACCTCTTCAAAGGAGACATTTCCAATCTTTATATTTCAATTTCGCACAATATTCTGGTCACGAGAGACAATTATATACTTCGTCTTTTCGGGATTTACTTCCAAACCTATCTCTTTACTTGCTTCAAGTAAAATACCCGTGTTTTCCCTAATCGTTTGTGGATTTTCTTCTAACATAGTCACGTCATCTGCATAAAAAAGGAGATGATGTAACCCGTTCAATTACATACTCTCTCCTGGACTTTTCTAATGGCATATTCTAGAGCAAAGTTAAAAAGTAAAGGTGATAGTGCATCGCCTTGCTTTAGCCCGCAGTGAATTGGAAGAACATCTGACAAAAACTGGCTTATACTGACTCTGCTGTACGTTTCACTGAGACACATTTGAATTAATCGAATTAGTTTCTTGGGAATATCAAATTCAATAAGAATATTATATAAAACTTCTCTCTTAACCGAGTCATATGCCTTTTTGAAATCTATGAATAACTGATGTACTGACTCTTATTCTGTCATTTTTTCTCCGATGTCTGTCGAATACAAAAAATCTTATCAATAGTCGATTTATTACGCCTAAAACCACACTGATGATCTACATACGGAGTTAATCTTCTCAAAAGAATATTTGACAAAATTTTGCACGATGTCGTCAAAATTGACATTCCTCGAAAGTTACTACAGTTAGTCTTGTGCCCCTTCTTAAAAATAGGTACAATTATGGACTCCTTCCATTGTTCTGGTACAATTTCCTTTTCCCAGATAGCAAGTACAAGTTTATAAATTTCGCTAGATAATGCACTTCTATTATGATCGGTTATGACAGAGTAATTGAAGCGGTAAGATCAATAACCATTCAAGTCCAGTTCTGGCTATTCATTTTTTTTTTTTTGCAAATTTTAAATTAATTTTGGATATTTCCACAAGTGTTACGACTTTAAAAAGTTGGTGTACTTCTTTGACTTGACCTCTAAAACAACCAGAAATGTTATGTGCAAAAAATTAAAAATAAAAATAAAATAACAATAATAATTAGGTAAGAAAAAAAAAGGTTTTGCAGGAACACAGGGGTTACCCTATGGAGTTCCTCCGTGACATCCAAATAATTATCTATCATCAACCTTCATTATGAGTGTAATGTCGACCTACCGTTGTGGTGCACTCTGGGTAATCTCTGATTAAATAAGTAGTCTACGCTTCTCAACACTAGCGATATCCATGAGCCACTCGTACAGTCCGGGCGAATAAGTACAAGTTAAGCGCTCAAACATTGAACAAAAAAATTATTCAGTGACATGGTTTGTGTTTCCATAAATACAATTTAATACAGATTCCAAATACTATGTAAAATTAGGTACCGGTAATAATAATGCATGGGCTTTCTCTCTGCTATTTCTAAACCCATTCTTGTGCATTTGGACGACCATGTTCTTAGATTTACTTCTATATAAATTTTGAATTGATATATTTAAATTACTTATTTCAATATTATCTGTAGTGCTGTTAACGTACTTCATCCCGCAAAACAATAGATAAATAACAGAAAGGCCTCCAACTTAGTCTATACTTTCGAGAGACTGTTGCAATTATTTATAAGCAATTGTTGCAGTAATTGGTGGCAAAAATCGGAACTACATCTCATGTTACACAGTCCGATCGGCATTACAAGTATCCATTATACCCACAATAATATTATAGTACAGCTCATGCATTTTGTCAAGACACTCGCATGTGCAGTACGGGAACAACGTTTCCGTTGAGGGGGTAAGAATAGAAGGGAAGGTCGGGCGTGTGTCTACCGAGTTCTAGGCAAAGACAAACCCATTCCCCTATAAATCGTAAGTAGACTCATTCGATATCGTGCGTAACTCTGTAGGAAGAGTGGGGGAGTGGCTGGAGATAATGCATGCGCTGTAGTATTTTTCATATTACTAGGCCTACCCATAGGAAGCTCGTATTGCTTTATCAGTTTAAATGAGATGTTTAACCACAATATACAAACCCTCCTGAGTCCTAAGAGTATACTATACTATAATTTTATTCATACATGATTATGATGTAAGATGTATGTGTAGAGACCCGAAGTGTAGTATAATATACCTGCATTTGTGCCCTAAATGTAGCCTGCAGAATTTTTAAGTGTTTTTTCTCATGTCACTGACTTTTTTTTCTTGAAGTGTAGAATTATATTAAAAATAGGGTTCCTAGACATATTGGAAAAAATACGGGAAACTTATCAATTATCACTACGCACCCATCAAATATACCAATCTTTCAAAGTGTGTGTGTAGTACACAAACACTTTACTAACTAAGGGTATGTAAACAAATAGTAAACAAAATTGTTAGGGACATATTTGCATTAAGTTTAAGCTTCCTTATGTAAGTTGCTTTCAAATTGTTTTTACTAAGTTATTACCAGGGAAAGTAAGTTCATGCCCTAAAAACGTGAAGAATATGTATGCATTTATGCCGTAAAATTATATAAATATGCTACAAAATATGCATTATCAATCTGAGATTGTTTTAACAGAATAATAAGGTATAGGTAACTTACGTTTAGTCTATGGATTTTGAAGTGCTTGCCTCATTGCTGAATGCTCCATTTATGCTGTTACAGTTCACAACTAAGCAGTGACGTGTGTTTTCTGTTGTCATTCTTCGCCTGTTGTCTCTCAGCATAGCTTTGTAGCGCGAAAAACTTCGTTCTGCGTCACAAGAAGTAAGAGGGGCTTGCACAAAAGCTGTGAGCTGTTCTATATATATATATATATATATATATATATATATATATATATATATATATATATATATAGTTGATTTTTGGGGTGTTTTTTCTTCGAGAATATCTTGAATTTCTTTAAGTTGATAATAGCCAGGGTTTTTGGAAAGAATATTTGCTGTTTTCTCGTTCACTTTATCTCCTACATTTCCTGGAACTGATGTTAAACTGGATATTGTTCTATCGAAATCTGCTAAAGACTGCAGTAAAGGAATACCAATTGCTAACTTGAGAGGCTCCCTATGACGGCGTCATCGTTACGTTCAAAATTCATAAACATACGAGGTTACACACTTTTAAAAATGAGGGAAAGACAAATAAACAAACATAATATGCAGTTTCCCTGCATAAATGTTAAAGCATGATGTTTTTATAAATAAAGGCAAAATATGCACTTTTATGCACAGTAAAAGTAATATCATTGTATTCAGAAATTTGTGATTCATGTAGATAATCTTTCAGTACATTCACGCAACGATAGAAAACAAATATGCAAATGCATGAACTTCCTTTCCCTAGTTATTACAGAAATAGCTACAAAATACACTAAATTACTCACGTGACAATATTCATATAAATCAATCCACCTTGGCCTTGCAATACTTCACTAAAGAATGAATTTCACTTAACAATTGTTTATTTTGAAGAATCATGTATTAAAAGCAACACAATTCTCACTGAAGAATGATTTTACAACAAGCATTGATTTTACTGTTTTTACAGACAATTTATTTTTCTCATCTATACTAATAATAAATCTGTAGCCGAAATTTTTCTGGTAACTTTCGATTTTCCAAAAATAATTGGTCCTAACATATATAATTAACCACTCTGAAACCGAAAATCGCTTTTTTGACATTTTTGTTTGTATGTCTGTCTGTCTGTCTGTATGTATGTTTGTTACCTTTTCACGCGTTAATGACTGAACGGATTTCGATGAAAATTGGAATATAACTTAAGTTCGTTGTAACTTAGATTTTAGGCTATATGACATTCAAAATACATTATTTAAAAGGGGGGTTATAAGGGGCCTGAATTAAATAAATCGAAATATCTCGCTTATTATTGATTTTTGTGAAAAATGTTACATAACAAAAGTTTCTTTAAAAATAATTTTCGATAAGTTTTATTGCATGAACAATTTTGATAGGACTGATATTTAATGAGATAAATGAGTTTTAAAATTAAAATAACTGCCATCTAAGGCCGTGTAATGAATTAAAAAACAAATGACTTCGTCTATAAGGGGCCTTGGACAGCAACAATCGAAAGCTATGAAAGATAGCCTACAGAGAATGTTTCTGTGTTTGTATGAAGTAATATCGGAAGCTAAACTAACCGATTTGTATAATTAATTATTATTTCACCATTGGAAAGTGTAGTTTCTCTAGTTGGACATAATGCTATAATGTTATTACAGTAACTTCTGATATAATATAATATAATATAATATAATATAATATAATATAATATAATATAATATAATATAATATAATATAATATAATTTAAGTTATTTGAAGGGTTCAGAACCATAGTGGGCCAAGCGCCATTTACTGAATACGTAGAAAACAAGGGTTAAAATTAAGTTATTACCATAATTCAATGGAAACCTATAACAAGTAAAATAAAGTATACACATTAAATCTAAATGATGTCAATCTTCATTAAACTATGGTTGCATGTAATAAAAATTAAGAAACATGTTAAAGGAATTATCATTGCACCAAATGAGTGTCTCTGGACCAAAATGATCGCATTTTAATTATTTGGATGCAATTTAAATTAAGTAACATATTAAACGATTTATCCTTCTATCAAACACGAATGTTCCCTGGATAAAATGTTCTATTTTAATTATGTAATTACTTTATATTTATTTCTAACGGGTGCAGCGGAGCGCACGGGTACGGCTAGTCAGTCTATATAGCGTTCATGCTAGAAAATAATCTCTCGACACCCGCATTTGTTCCAGGGATACACATAATGAACTCCACTACCCTCTTCAAATTTGAGAGTTCTCTTTCAGTACTTTTAAAAAGATCCACCCAGACTTCATCTAAACGTTTGGTGTTGCCGCCATCACTCGCCTTGAGAAATTAATAATTCACAATAATATTGTTTCATAATAGTCCATCTACAGTCACCTGCAATGATAAAGTGCGATGTTTGTAATTTGTAATATGGTATAGACATTGTAACTTTTCCGCTTTTTTTTTCAGTTAACTTTAAAATACAAGACGGTAAGCTGTCCCGAAAACTTTTCTCGGGACAACGGGATGCATTAGCGAAAAAAGGAACGATCCCGTATTTTACGGGACGTCTGGGAATCATAATTAGAAATGAAGCAACGAATGTCTCAGGACTCAGGAGGATACATAGGCCTACATATCGTCGCTGTTCCTGCAATAACTCCTATGTGTAAAATATGAAATGTTTCAGTAGGAAAAGAAAACACATTTATTCTTCTATGGCAGTAGTGCATAAGACATTGTGAATTCTTACATTTTCGCAAGAAAGAAATGGAATTACATATAGGAGATTTTATTATTTGCAGTGTCACTATTTAAGTTCATTCTCATTTAATGTACTCGTATATGTAATTTATTTGGGGACATAATAAGAAAACTGCGTTGAGACCTTTACAAAATATTCAAAATAGAGCTTTAAGAAATTTATTGGGTTTTCATTATTTGACTCCAGTTAAATATCTGTATCAATTTTCTTTCGTTCTACCAGTTGAATCAATTATCAAATTAGGTGCTGCCATTTTCATGTACAGAGTTATTAACAATTTAATACATAGTAATATTACATTTCAGTTTAATAAAGATATGCATAGCCTATTTATTTAACAAGACAAAAAAAGACAATATATTTTTTCTCAGGATAGCTCAGTGACTTATGAAACGAAAGGACTTAACCGTTTTTAACAACTTTTAACCAACTTCCTTTAGAATATAGAATTTTACCAAATTGCTGTTGTTTTAAAAATTGTTTAAAAATACGTTTTTGGGAAGATTATTTATTTTAATTCTCAGTTGATTTATTTATTTCATGGCTTCAAACTTTTTCTTCTTTCTGCCCAAAACTTTGTCGTATTATTATTTGTTCTTATTTTGCTTTCTTTTTAAAAAATTCTTGTGTTATTGTGTGTTTTCACAGATTGTAGTTTCATGACGTTTTCAATTACATTGTACAACATATGTAGGAGTTCTTGCATAGCCCCTTCATATGAGTTATACTCGTTGGGGCATACTCAATTAATTAAAAAAAAAGTTATTTAATAGAGCAAAAATCTTAAAATCAATAAATATGTCACATAGGAGTTATTGCAGGAACAACGACGATATACATAATCCCATGAAGAGCTGAAAGGAAAATTTTGTAGACTGGAAGTTCTTTTAGGACTAATACCTATTAGGAAGATGATGATAATGGTGATGATACATTACATCCCACATATGGTTTTTGGTGTAACATATGCATAAGAAATAATGGTTAAATATTAAACTAAAACCACTGACAACACATTCCTACTACTATCCGATTTGTTCACAACAACTGTCTGTGTCGTTAATATTCAAACATATTGAGGATTGGTAACGTTTAATTATTACCAACTGAACAAATGTTGCTACTGTATTTCCAATTTAAATTTTTAAGCAGCTTTACAAGAAGAGAATTTTTGTAGTTCAATAGTATTATGTAAAATTCTGTAAATAATGGGTATTCATAATATCTGTTTAAAATCGCCAGATTGGCAACACTTGTAACCAGTTTATTGCCAACATTCCCATCGGAACACAATTACCACACTCCACCACAAAACTAGGGATGTGCAGAAAATAACCGGTTATTTTGATAACCGGTTATTTTCAAGCGGTTAACCGTTTAATTACAGGTTATTTTTGTTTGTCAGTTTAACCTGATAACTGATTATTTTCCTCAATAACCGAACGACCGGTTATTTTTTAAAATAATGTATTTTAATCAAATATATTTTACGTTTATTTCAAATTTAATGCCCGTCGAATCTCGTTTCTTTTTATTATCTTGCGCTCTATGTAATCAACTCCGTATACAAATTGTCTCGTTGGCTATTCCTAGATGGGGTATAGATTACTACTTTATTTAGTTCATCCTGTTCATGGTTGGCAAAATGAATTTCGACCTCGAATCAAAATCAATAATATATGCCTATCTTAATCGCAGACTTTCTCTTATTGACTTATAATATATTTCTGCGGGTATTGGAGCAGTACAAATAGCGATAAACTTTTTTTTTAATGGCTTAGGTCGTTGATATTTTATATCATTGCCCCATCAGGTCTCTAGCTTCCCAATAGCGATCATTTTCACAGGTGGACTTCAGAAATTGGCATTGTCGTAGATGTTTTCTGTCCATACGGCGAGAAACTTTTACTTCAGTATTTATTGGTTATAGAAGAATAGATTTCTCGTCGAAATATATCACAATCAAGATTATTATTTTAAAAATTGTGCAATTTGTGTTATTTTTTATTTATCTTACCTATAATCTCAAACGTGAATGAAGTAATTACGCAAATGCAATTTGATAACCTCTTATTATTTTGTGTATTTTGTTTACGAACGTCATTGATGATCTTCAGCATCTAAGAACGTTCTTATAACTGTCTTCTCGTTGGTTTACAGTCGATTGCAAATTGTTCTTTGATTTCTATTCCAAGTAACCTTTCATTTTGTTTTCTTGACTAATTTGCTGACTTTAGACTGTTAAGAAAATAATAACCGGTTATTTTTGATCGGTTAACTGCCTTCAGGTTAAATTAATTGTTAAATAACCGGTCATTTTCGAATCGGTATGGCATACTTGCGCCCCGCGGTCGATTGGGAGGCCTAGGCATGGCATAATTGCGCCCCGAAGAAATCAGGTAGTAGATGGGACATGACATAGTTGCGCCCCGATGAGCATAGTACACACGAAAGTGATTGTCATAATATAAACAAATTACTTAAAAATATTACAGTGATAGCTGCATTGAAATCAGGCAGGCCTAGCGTATGATCAATTTTGCTATTTAAAATAACACTTTTTTTATTGATCATATATAATAAATGAACTGCATTTTTTGTTTCTACATCGATATCTTAACCCTACGGTGCAGGGTTTCGAAAATTGAAACTTAGAACCATTATCAATTATTAACTCTTCACCCTTTTCACTAAACTTAACATTCATTTTAAATTAACTTCACTACACGCCACAAACGGTGTGAAAATCACTAATAAAATGTGAAGACTGCTAAGGCCCCATATTCCAACGGCTCACTCATTTGAATATGTCAGTTAAAGTACTGCCAATTTCATGGTGTTCATTTTAACGGTAGGCTATTGATAATCACTGCATAAACAATAGAAAAACAGTTAATAAAGTACTGCCAACTTCATGGTGTTCATTTTAACGGTAGGCTATCGATGATCACTGCATAAACAGTAGAAAAACAGTTAATAAAATACTGCCAACTTCATGGTGTTCATTTTAACGGTATCGATAATGAATATAAATCGAATAAGAAATCAATAAGGTTGGTTGATTACGAGGCTCGAGTTTCCGTAGTGTCTTTTTCTCTACCTATTTCATCAGGGCGCAACTATGCCATGACCTTTTCTCTACCTGAAGGGAACGGGGCGCAACTATGCCATGCCTTTTTCTCTATCTGATGGGAACGGGGCGCAACTATGCCCACAAAACAGGGACCCTTTTTTATATGCTGAATTTTATCTGACCGTGTGACGCAACTATGCCCTGCCCTTTCGAATAACCTCCCATCCCTACACAAAACTGAAAACTAAGGAACTTCTATGAGGATAAACCCTGCATCATAACAGTTAAATTCTCTGCTGCAGAACTACGTCATAGTACTTTATTTCATCCCTTCATGATGTTCTAGGTACCTTCAGATATCCATTTACGACAAATTTGTTTTCTTTTTCAATTTTCGAACTTGATATGTATACTTTATAATCATATTATGTGAATATTTTTTATTTCATTTTATATAGTAAAGATATCATATTGAATGGTATCACACGAAGATACACATCGTCGTTGTTCCTGCAATAACTCATGCGCAAAATATGAAATTTTTCAGTAGGAGAAAAAAACACATTTATTCCTCTATAGCAGTAATGCATAGGAGATTGTGAATTCTTTGCATTTTCGAAAGAAATAAACATAATTACATATAGGAGATTTTATTATTTGCTGTATTTAAGTTATTTAATACAGCAAAAATCAGAAAATCGATAAATATGTCACATAGGAGTTATTGCCGGAACAACGATGACATACTACTTCCTATGTTCCGTTCTCACAAAAACAAGAGGGGAATTGAGCCATTTAGAGCAGAAGTGGTGTAAGTCAAAAATGGGTAATGAGGGTTAAAGTAAACATTCTATAAAATACAGCGCAAAGAAGCAATTAATATGCAATTTATTTAAACTATTAGTTGTCAGCAGATAGCAAGAAAGTCATATTAATTGCTACTTTGCGCTGTATTTTACAGAACTTTTACTTTAAACCTCATTACCCAATTTTGACTTACACCACTTTTGCTCTGAACGGCTCAATTACTGAGCATTACTTGATCCGAACATGCTCTTTAGAGAACTCTGATGTGATTTCGGCAATGTCAGCATTGGGAGAGTTGACTCCTACAGAGAACGTAGAAGCGACTCATTGAACTTGATGGTTATGATAATAGGGTATTTATGCGCTCGAGGAAGACATCTATATTTCTTTAAAACTTATCTGCAATTTATGTTACACATTGTGTGGTATATCTTGAGCAGCTGTTAGATTGGAAGTGGTGCATGCATGCATTACACTGATTTATACACTGTAGATAAAACACATCAGGTATATCAGGTGAGGTGTGTGATCAATGTTTGTATGGTGCGACCAAAACTATTTCCGACTTGACAGCTTACAGAGAAGGGGGAGCAATGTTGTCATGTTGTCCATCTTACGTGTAAGCGAGCGCGCTGCCGATAGAGTGCAGTAACGAACAGCTGACATGAACGTATACATTGCTAACTAATATCACAGTCTACTATATACAGTCGCGAAGCTCAATATGTAGTAAAAATGCAAACATGGATAGTTGCCCACCACTAGGATTGCTACTATCGCCTCATCATTGCAGATCTCTCTCCTAGCAGCCGACAAAATATGTTACTCTTTCGTTGTGTTCTTTTGGAAAAATTAACACCTTCCTTCCATTATTGAAATATTAAATGCATAAAGTTAATTTATTATTTTAATGAAGTATATTAAATTCCACCATAAAGTCGAAGATACCGTACCTGCAAGAAATAGGTTAATATTATTTTTGTTTGTGCAAAACGAACTGAAATTTACTATAATCGCTTCACTCATTCAAGATTATAGCGATAATTAACTATGAAATCAATAAATATTAATTTGCATTTCCTTTTACAACAATAATAATGGAAATATGAATTAATAGATTAACTTATGTACGTGTACCGGTACTTATAGTGTAGGCTTACGTAGTTGAGGTTAAGCAGTAATAATCACACCAGAATTGGAAATAAAACGTGATTAATAAATTTTATTGTAACAGACTTTTTCTACGTCTCTAATAAAGTAACAAATAAAAATAACAACAAAATTAACAGCTATAATTAAAAACATATCCTTTGGAAAAAAAGTAGGCCTAAGCAATAATAATCCCACCAGAATTGAAAATAAAACGTGATCAATAAATTTCATTAAAACAAGCTTAATTTTTCTACGTCTCTAGTAAAATATTATTATTCCAATTATTGTATTTTAGCCATTAACATTTTCATTACAACCAATAACGAACATTTCACAAGCATCAATGTGAAAAACGCAACGAGCTAGCACTCGATGGAAATACGATTCAGTCCAAAGTCGACCGTGGACAGTCTATTGTTTCTAGTTGCTAACCGCTTGGAGCGCTTTATCACGAGATTTGCAAAAAATCACCTCAAGCTTCGCGACTTTATATAGTAGACTGTGCTAATATGTTGAATACTATGCATTAAAATTAGTGTACATTATTTTTAGTTTTATTATTTTTAGCAGCAGCACCACCGGTATGGTTGGGACACGTTACCTGCTTGAGCAAAGATTATTAATTTTTTGGTTTTACAGAATTCTCTGTTATGGTTATTATTTGTTAATGACTGAGAAAAATTCGTTCCGGCGTGGGTATTGAACCAAGGACCCCTAGTTCTACTCACTGGAAACTGTACCACTGAGCTGCGCCTAGTCTCAATCTACAACATCCGTCATAAAGGGAAAAATCAAAGGAGAAAGATTCGATCGGCGTAGTTTAGTGGTAGAGCACCTATTGCGTAGAACTGGGGGGTCCTGTGTTCGATCCTTGGCGCCGGAGCGAATTTTTCTTTGTCACTAATAAATAATACCTGCTTGAAGTTTTTCAGGGTTTTCCCTTGATCCATTAAGAGCAAATACTGGGCAACTTTCGGCGCTGTACTCTGGACTCATTTCGCCGACATTATCACAATTTCACTGAAACGCTAAATAACCATCGTATTGGTAAAGCGTTGTAAAATAACCAATTAAAAATACATAGATTTCTACCATCACCATCCGCAGTGAATAAATTTCAAGGTATAAGATAACTCTGAATTAAAACAGAAATTAAAATTATTAGGGGAGAGTCGGGTAGTATCGGACATCGGGTAATATCGGACAGTGAGTTTCTTTCATCTACCACACGATGATAGTACCTGATTGACATGGTTACGTTTCTGTGATGTCGCATAGAGAAACATAACCATGTCATTCAGGTACTACCATATGGTGGTAGATGAAAGAAATGCACTGTCCGATACTACCCGACTCTCCCCTAACCTTTTTAGTCGTTATCAATCAACTCTACAAATGACAATGTTGTTTCATAATCCACGTGGAATTGATACGAGCATGTCATTTAAAAAGCTAAAGCATCATTGGTAGACAAAAGTTACCGCATCTTGTGATTGGAGCGGTAGCCTATCTGAGAAGGCCTAATATTTTATTTTATCTCTTCAAAGAAAATGCGTTTTCTATTCTAAATACTTTATTAAATAAATCTCATACATCACACAGAGTTCAATATCATCATTCATTCTTATTTTACTTTCAAAAGCGTACAAATGTGCAAAAAACATTTTTAAATGTAGCTGTTAGAGGTAGCGGGTTATTTACAGTTTATTTCACAAATCTACTTTTCAATTGCTTATTTGCAAAGGTCACTTACTTATGTCGGTATGAGAGCCAATAATGTAACGTTACAGTTCGTGTTAATATAATTTTACTGATCAAAAGATCAGCTTCGGAATTCTGGTTTATATAATTGAATAATGTAGTGAGTAAAATTCTTTATAGAGCGTAACTCAGTACCATCTCTTAAATTAATAAATTGGTGTCTCATACTGACATTTTTCTCCTATATTAATTTTGACTTAAATACTATGTTTAAAGTCTACGTATATAAAAATTGACTGCTCTTAGGAAGTACGTAGTTTAACCAGATACGAGCTAATGAAGTGACATATATATTATTATAAAATAACACTGTTGCTTTCTAAAACACCAGGAAGAAGTAGAATCATTAGACACTGGGAATTATCACCAATAAAATAAGAACAATTTAATTAACATTTCAAAGATAAACATTGCTTTCAACAATCGTGGTGTAACTGTAAGCTAAGTCGCTAATAATTAAGTAAATATATTTTAATAATAAACATTGTTTGATTTTTCCTGTGAATTCGTAAAAATCTACAAGATGCGTCCGAAAAGTTTTGAAACTTAACTTATAATAATAATAATTTATTACTAATTTTCAGGCTACATTATTCCTAGATTTATATATTCATGTTTTCGTTCGTGAAAATTGTAATTCCTTCGTGGAATATATAGCTTAGAACGCTGTGGAGCTCCTTCATAATTGAAGGGTTCAGAGCCATACTGGACCAAGCGCCATTTATTAAAAACGGAGAAAGCAAGGGTTAAAGTTAAGTGAATGCCATAGTTTAATGAAGATTGACATATCATTTAGTTTTAATATGTATACTTTATATTACTTGCTATATGTTTCCATTGAATTATGGTAATAACTTCATTTTAACCTTTGTTTTCTACAGTTTTAGTAAATGGCGTTTGGCCCACTATGGTTCTGAACCCTTCAATTCTTACTTTCTGCAATACAAAGTAACTAGGAAGAGCGATTTAATTCCGCTTAATTTACTAAAGCAGTGCACAATTACAGGATACACTGCACCATCTCATTTCTTTCCGAAGAATTTTTTACTGACATTTACGTGAAAGTTAAAAACTATTCTCTATTCCTCTATAAGTTAATTGATGCACAAAATTTTCATCCGCAAAACAACTGAACTCCACAGCTGCGGGAGATATTAATGAAGATTGATCACGTATTAATAGTAGGCTGATGGATAAATAAATCCATGTTGAATTTTTCGTTCACTATTTTTAACATTTGAATATAAATAATTGATTAAATGGCAATCTTACTCGTGTTAATTGTGTAAGCATGTGCGACTTACAGCTGTTTCGGTGCTTCTTCACACCATCCTCAGAGCCTACTAGATCTAGCCGAGATCTAATAGGCTCTGAGGATGGTGTGAAGAAGCACCGAAACAGCTGTAAGCCGCACATGCTTACACAATTAACACGAGTAAGATTGCCATTTAATTAATTATTGATAAATAAATGTCATACGAAGTATTCTTGTAAAATATCACTCTCAAAACTTTTCAAACGTATCTTGTATGTCCTCACGATATGTCTTATCGCTTCAATTATAAAGTATATAAATGTATTCCGGAAACTAAACTGTCACAACCATATCAACATAACCTATAGCTGAAGCAATAATGATATCCCGAAGTAGGGACTCGGTATTTTTGGTACTGGTGTGAACAGAAATAGTCTACACTTTATCACCTGCATAGCCTACCAGTTTTTTTTTTTGTGGTGCTCTCTGTGTCAGTATTGTACGTCACTGCACAACTGTTAGGCCTATTAAAGTAAAAAAAACTCACTTTGTACAGCAGGAAGTTCTTTCTGTAGTATCTGATTATTATTTATTATCCAACCTTGAAAACATTATATTGTGAACCATAAAATTAACTGAGTGTAAATAAACAAGTGTTTTAACAAACAAAATATATATGAAAGCTTCTTCATATACTTGGTGTTCCAAAATTCTCTCAATAACACCGCAAGATCTTATTTCAAATTCCGAACTCAGGTATTAACATAAAATAAATAAATATCTGGATTTGAAAGTTTTCACTACAGCTTTTAGCTACAGCAAGAACTATACCTATGTAAGGTAAAAAACATTGCTAGCAGAACTGCTGTAGCATTAATTTTCTATGCTGGAAAACCGAGTTCAAAATAAAAGTTATCAAATATTATGACTGAGCTAAATAAAGCAAATAAAAATATGTTTTATTACTAATTTTATGTTCGACCATGCCGAAATGTAGTAATTATACACCTGGTAGTAGCCCTTTAATGCACCTCATTAAAGTACACCTATTCATTATACTTCAGTTGTTCAGCCAATGAGAAATCACCATTGTACCATTACAAAACCGCAAGTATCGATTATTCTCGGATATGCAATCGAAAGACAATTAGCGAAACGTCACGGAGGCTGGAAATCCAATACTGTCGCAGAAGGTTATGTTCTGTTACTATAATAATTAGCGTTAATTGTAAATAATATTAAAATAAATTCAATTTGTCATCTCGTTTTTCAATTCTAAATCAATTTCCAGGTTATATCAATATTAATGTTCATGTTATTCTCTAGATTATATCAAGGTCAATGACATTCGTCCCTCGGAAAAAATCAATACTTTCGCGTCTGCGCACATCTCACAATTTAGAAGGTCACTTCCGCTCCTGACATATAATCATAACATGAATACTTATGAATAATTTCAAGTTAGAAATATGGTCGAGCATAAAAAATCGTATGAAACTTGCCTATAATAGTAATTAAGACGCTCGTATGAAAATTATGAAACTCGCTTGCGCTCGTTTCATAAACAAAAATACTCGCGTCTTAATTACTACCATTATAGTCTCGTTGCATAATGTACTATTCTGCAACTACAATTTGTTGCTGAAGAAGTTGGCTTGGCGACAGTTTTTCTCGGAGTGCTGTCTTAAAATCGTCACTATTCCATAATTTCTTCACGCACTACCATCTATAAAATGAAATTATGGATAAGCGGTGTTGAACAGTCACAATGATGTTCCCATGATCTGATCTATTACTTGCGATGTTACTGTTCGAATTTTGAAACATAGTTTTTTCTTGGATTAATAAATAAATTCGATCATTACTTGGAATACAGAAGAGCTTTAATCTTTAGAAATGTTCAGATTCTATTTTTGTAGGAATAAATATGAGTAAAATGCTTTTACAAATTCATAATTTTGCAGCGTATATTATTTGGTGAGCTAATATTTTGCTGTTAACTAAGGTAATGGTATGGAGGCGTAAGGAACTGTAAATCTTCCAGGACAATGGGGCGTGGTTTATAAAATAAATAGTATTAAATTATAGCTTAAAACAAATGACAGTTATATGCTTGTGAATCCCAACACCTAGCGACCCCAGTACGTTTCATGTTACACAAGATATTTCATTACATTGTTGCAACATATTCGATGTCAGCATATAATCTGCATTCTAAGTACAGTCAAGTTCAGAAGTGCGCACACATCAGACTAAAATCTATAACGAAAAGCAGTAGTGAACTAGACTGTACAGTATCTTAAACCTTAACTGATAAATATCTTAATTGTATGCGCTCCAAACATCCTCATTGGCTCAGACAATGCAACAGAAGCTTACTAACTAGAGAACAAATATCTTGGCATATTTCACTGATACAGAGTTGATATTTTTATTGATTTCCTCTTCATGTTCATTGTATTGCTTTGAAAATTGATTTAGAATTATGTCCAGTATTATATTTCATTGATTATACCCGATAACTTATAAATTTCCATTAATTTCTTTATAAAATTCAACAATCCATTTTCACTTCTTCATGAATACTATTTTAACCAAGGTTTTGTTAGCTAAACAATTCATTAAATTTTCTTCTGTCTCTGACTCCGTATGGAGTACCAGTTTTAGAAATATAGTATTATTCATGTATGTTTGTTATATCCGTTATTTGTTTCTATCAAGTAATTGTTTAAAAATTTCTGCAAAAATTAAAGAAAATTTATAATTTAAACGGCAGTATAATAATATATATCATTATAATAACAAATTTAATACCTTAAATATGTTAGTTTTAGACTATAAAGTTACTATGTTATCCAGAAAACGAGTTATACACATCAATGAATTGTGTAATCAACATAATCGACTCTACATAAGTGAAGTATTGCTATTTCAAATCTATGCTTTAAGCTATTTAACGAGCAATGATATCCCTTTGTACACTTGATCACTTAGAAATTGGTTCAGAGACAATTCTGTATCCATATTATTACTGTTAACGTTTTCATTATAAAACAGAAAGACATATTGTGAATTGAGTTAAAAGCAATCTAAAACTATATTGATTGGACTTTCATAAATATACCTATAATCGCTTGAACTTGCATAATACACATATATTATATAATAATGATTGGACTGTGAAATAAGTAGATATGTAATAATGATTGAGCTCTCTTACAAGTAGATGTGTAATATTGTTTGAATTAATAATACATGTGTGTATGTATTACAGTGTTATAGGGCTTCCGGAAACGTAATACTGATTGAATTACCATAAAATCATAAAAGAATATATAAAATTGTAGTGGAATTATTGTAAAAATAAGAGTATGTATGAAATACTGGTTGAACTTTCATGAAAGTATAGATGTATTATTTTATAGGACTATCGCAAAAGTTTATATGTAACATGATTGGCCTCTCCTGAAAGTATAATATGGAATGTTGGTTAGACTGTCATAGAAGTATACTATTATGAAAGTGTATATAATATTAGTTTGACTGTCATGAAAGTATTTATGTATTTGTTCGACTGTCATAAAAATGAGCTCCTCGGACGAAGCTAATGTTAAGTGACATTTTCACATAATTTTATGTTACTATTAAAAACATGTTATGTCATATGCTCTTTTCAGTGCTATTAATCTTTTACATGTAAGACGTTTCAGTTTGAAGTTTCAAATGTTGGTAATTTATGTCAGTGTTACTCGAGCATAAATTTTCAAACATTAAAATTACTGTAACTGAAAATGTAGTGCCAGTTACTTCACATTATCTTCACCCTAGCAGCTCAAATATATATTGTGTGAACTGTCATAGAAGGATAGATGTAATATTGGTTGGATTTTCATAAAAGTATATAAATAATACTACCGATATTTAGGTTTTCATAAAAGTATAGATGTAATATTGGTTGGTTTCCATAAAACTATAGATGTAGTTGGATTTTCATAGAACTATAGATGTAATATTGGTTGAATATTTCATAAAGGAGTATATATATATAATTTAGGTTTTCATAAAAGTATAGATGTAATATTGGTTTGGTGTTCATAAAACGATAGATGTAGTTGGATTTTCATAGAACTACAGATGAAATATTGGCTGGATTTTCATAATACTATTTAGGTTTTCATAAAACTATAGATGTAATATTTGTTTGGTTTTCATAAAACTATAGATGTAGTTGGATTTTCATAGAACTGTAGATGTAATACTGGTTCAATTTTTTTAACAGTATAGATGCAATATTGCTTGGATTTTAATTATAGGCTATATGTCTGTGTGTGTGTGTGTTTAAGAGATGGTTCTTTTTAATACTGTGTACACGTGTAGTTTGTAAGAATAACAAGTGGCTGGGTAGAACCTTTTATTTTATTGAATAGTATGTGAGTCACATATTGACTCCTAGTACTGTACACATCCACCAACCTTCTATTATAACACATGTGAGACTGTAGTGTTGTAGCTATGAATATTCTTTCAGTTGCATGATACTGTAAATAAATTTGTTTTGACGTGTAATGGAAGGTGTAATAATTGCTAAGCTTTACGTTATATAAGTTTAGAGAAAGTAAAACGTAAATTCTGTTGCCCTGTTCAAAATTTGAAGTGAATTAATCTTCTTTCCCATCCAGTCATCAGGCATTTGTTGTCTCGAATGTTCTGTAGTTTTGGTATTTGTATTTTAGAGAGATTCTGATTTGGCTTTCGGTTTTTACAACTTGTATTATCCTAAATTTCTCTTTTGTTCATTTTCACTGTCATATTAAAAGCAGTAATATTTATACTACTGAATGAATGAAGGGTTCAGACCCATTTGGGCCAAGCGCCATTTATTAAAAACGGAGAAAGCAAGGGTAAAATTTTAGTGAATACCATAGTTTAATGAAGATTGACGTGTCATTTAGTTTTAATGTGTATACTTTATATTACTTGCTATATGTTTCTATTGAATTATGGTGATAACTTCATTTTTACCCTTGTTTTCTACGGTTTTAGTAAATGGCGCTTGGCCCACTATGGCGCTGAACCCTTCAAATAATTGATAGCCTATACGAATATTGGATACAGAATTGTCTCCCAATTTCAAACTACTCTACTAATGCATGTTATGTCGATGTTTGAGGTTCCTCGACCCGACGTTCCTCCTTTCCACTGGGGCGTCACCGGAACTTCCCCTGCGCTCTCCTCGGACACAGGCTGGGACCTTGGCAACTTTCTCACACCTTCGCGAAATCTCCCAGAAGGCGTATCCAGTGGGGCATTCGTACATGTATCCCTCCAGTCTTCCTCTGCTATCTTTCCTACACTTGTAGAATCGTGAACAGTCGCTGTCATACGGGTAGTAACCGGGTCCCGGGCACAAATGGGCCCCAGTATTTACAGGTACCTGCAAGTAATGTGAAACTGAGTTATTCACTTGGCAGTTGCACATCAGTCCTACAATAATCTAGGTTATTTGTATTCATGTCTCTTTATTTAACGTGCGTATGGAAGTACAGAGTTAATTCGTAGATAATAGTAGCCTATGCTTATATCACAATAAAAGAGCAAGTGAAGAAAACGTAACAAGGAAACCTATAGTATTAATGTGTTGCCAATCAAGAATTGATGAAAGATTTGTGTGTTGCTAAATTGTGTACGTACAGGACTATATTGCTGTATTTATGATGTAACCTGTAACAGCAATGGCATAATCTAGAGCGAAGTTAAAAAGTAAAGGTGATAGTGCATATTGCTTTAGCACATAGTGAATTGGAAAAGCATCCGACAGAAACTGGCCTATACGGACTTTGCTGTATGTTTTACTGAGACACATTTAATTAATCGAACAAGTTTCTTCGGAATACCAACTTCTATAAGAATGTTATAAGAAAACTTCCCTATTAACAGAGTCATTTTTATTATTATTACTATTATTTTAGTATTACTTACTTACTGCCTTTTAAGGAACCCGGAAGTTCATTGCCACCCTCACATAAGCCCGCCATTGGTCCCTATCCCACCTCCCTCAAATCCATTTTAATATTATCTTCCCATCTACGTCTCGGCCTCCCCAAAGGTCTCTTTCCCTCCTGCCTCCCAATTAACACTCTATATGCATTTCTGGATTCACCCATACATGTTACATACACTGCCCATCTCAAACGTCTGGATTTAATGTTCCTAATCTTATCTTGTGAAGAATACAATGCGTGCAGTTCTGTGTTGTGTAACTTTCTCTATTCTCCTGTAACTTCATCTCTTTTAGAACCAAATATTTTCCTAAGCACCTTCTTCTCAAACACCCTTAACCTATGTTCCTCTCTCAAAGTGAGAATCCAAGTTTCACAACCATATAGAACAACCGCTAATATAATTGTTTTATAAATTCTAACTTTCAGATTTTTTGACAGCAGACTGTATGATTAAAGCTTCTCAACCGAATAATAACAGGCTTTTCCCATATTTATTCTGGGTTCAATTTCCTCCGGAGTGTCATTTATTTTTGTTACTGTTGCTCTAAGATATTTGAATTTTTCCGCCTCTTCGAAGGATAAATCTCCAATTTTTATGTTTCCGTTTCGTACAATTTTCTGGTCACCAGACATAATCATGTACTTTGTCTTTTCGGGATTTACTTCTATACCTCTCGCTTTATTTGCTTCAAATAAAATTTCCGTGTTTTTCCTAATATTTTGTGGATTTTCTCCTAACATAATCACGTCATCCTCATAGACTAGAAGCTAATGTAACCCGTTCAATTCCAAACCCTCTGTGTTATCCTGAACTTCCCTAATAGCATAATCTAGAGCGAAGTTAAAAAGTAAAGGTGATAGTGCATCTCCTTGCTTTAGCCCGCAGTGAATTGGAAAGGCATCCAACAGAAACTGGCCTAAGCGGATTCTGTTGTATGTTATACAGAGACACATTTTAATTAATCGAATTTGTTTGTTTGGAATATCAACTTCTCTAAGAATATTATATAAAAGCTCTCTCTTAACAGAGTCATATTTATTATTATTATTATTATTATTATTATTATTATTATCTCTCCCGATCTGTACTTAACCCTTAAGTAATTGCACCTAACGTCGTAACATTAAGAGTTGCTGACACCTCAAAGTTAATGGTTTCTTATGGTCTATTTTCTTTAGTGAACAACTAAAATATCGCTGTTTTTTATTTACACAACTATATCAAATAATTTAATACCTATCGCAATGTAATAATTAATGCACAGTAACGGTAATATTTCAATATTGATTCTCATTAATATTCGAACGTCTATTAACTCCTAATAATAATTTACTTTTCATCTTCTTCTCCACACCACTTTCTTGATTTTTCTGTGCGCACAGTCACTACTTAACATCCATTGTTATTATTTGTTACTCAAGTATCGTCAGTTTAGTCACTGTCACTGTTTACAATAGGAGCGCGGGGTGTTGGCATTACCCCACACCACTTAAACCTTATTTTCTCTAGTATGCGAATTCCAATTTCAAACATGTTTACGGTTATTGTTGTCTTACCAATTCTAAGAAAGGTACTGGAAGTTTCAACAGAACAGGCTTACTCAATATGTAGTTAACAGCTCCGTATATGTGACTGGGATGTTAACAACAACCCGCGCGACTGCTTAAGAGTTAATGTTCACGATACTGAATATTAGTATTATTAATTGTGTACAACGTTTGTTTGAAAGAAAGAAATCATTAAGTTACGTGCTTATTTACTCACCGGTAGCAATTCATCCACCCTCCTATTAAATCTGCCTGCAGCCATTGCTCCCTGACAAGGTTCTGCTTCTTGAGGTGGCAGACATTGAATCTTCTTATCGTCGAACACGGTTCCATTAGTGCAAGACAACACTAAAATATTCATATCATGGCCAGAAGTTGTGCACTGGTAGAACATGTCGCAATACTTCGGATGTCTTCTAAATCCAGTCGGGCAAACAACTACGATTTGGTCCTTATCTAGTGCACCAACTCCAGCACATTGCCCATCTCCGCCTCCTGCCGGTGTTGAACCTTCAGTTGTTGATACTGCATTCTCGTCAGGACTTTCAGTGGTTTGTGTCGTTTCAGTATTTCCTGTACTAGTAGTTTCCGTAGCACCTGTTGTCTCAGAGGTACCGTTACTTTCATCTGTTGGGTTTGTTTCTCCAGTGCTTGTCGTATCTGGAGGATTGGTTGTTTCTTCAGTAAGACTTGTGGCTGTTGTCGTATCAGTAGCACCCGGAGTTCCGGATGTTTCCTGGCTTGTTGTTTCTTCTGTCACTGTTGAATCGACTCCTGTTGTGCCAGTTGTTTCCTGGTTCGTTGTCGTTGAAGGATTATCGGTAACTGTTGATCCAGTACCGGTTGTTTCACTTGTTTCTTGATTTGTAGTGCTGGTTTGGCCTTCTGTAACAGTCGTATCAGTACTAGGCGTACCAGTTGTCTCCTGATTTGTTGTACTACTTTCACCATCTGTAACTGTTGAGCCACCACTGGTTGTGCCAGTAGTTTCTTGATTTGTAGTACTAGTTTGGCCTTCTGTAACAGTGGTATCAGTGCTAGGTGTACTAGTTGTCTCCTGATTTGTTGTACTAGTTTCACCATCTGTAACTGTTGAACCACCACCAGTTGTGCCAGTTGTTTCCTGACTTGTACTTGTAGTTTCTTCAACTGTGACAGTGGTTTCACCAGGTTCAGTAGGCGTAACTGTTGTACTTTCACCTCCTGTTGTTAACATAGTCGTAGCAGAGGTCTGCTCGGATGTACTAGAATCTGTTGTTTCTTTATCGCTAGGCGTGGTAGAAGACATTGGTTCAGTTGGCGTTGGAGTTTCGCTTGATGATTCACCACTTGTTCCTGTTGTACCACCTGATTCGGATGTACTTGGTTTCTCACTCGATGGTTCAGTAGGTCCTGAAGTTTGGCCACCACTACAATCTCTGGGAGGATAAACAGATTCTGCGTGATTACATACACTCAAACTGGGGTCGAATATAGTCCCTTCTGCACAGTCGAAGTGATATACAGAGAACCTCTCTCCCTTATCGCCATCCCAATCCACACATCTATAGAATTTCTTACAGTCAGTTGGATGGGGATAATATCCTGCCTTGTCGCATTTAATAGCTGTAGTCTCTGGTTTATGTGAACTTTGTTGGTTACATGGTGCAACTGTAGTACTAGAAGTAGCAGTACTTTCTTCGGTTGAGCTATCAGTTCCTTGACTGCCAGGCGTTGTGGACGGTTCTTTTCCATTTTCTGTAGTAGTGTTTCCTTGCCCCCCTTCAGGAGTCATCGATCCTTCTTGCCCGCTGCTAGGAGTAGTTGTACTTTCCTGTCCAGATGGAGAGGTACTTTCCTGTCCAGATGGAGACGTACTTTCCTGTCCAGATGGAGACGTACTTTCCTGTCCAGATGGAGACGTACTTTCCTGTCCAGATGGAGAGGTACTTTCCTGTCCAGATGGCGATGTACTTTCCTGTCCAGTTGAAGATGTACCTTCTTGTCCAGATGGAGATGCACTTTCTTGTCCAGATGTAGGTGTTGTACTTTCCTGCACTGTGGAAGAACCTGTTGAACTTTGCTGAATTTCAGTTGTGGAACTTTCTTGATTATTCACAGGTGTCGTACTTTCCTGACTTGTGGCCGGAGTGGTAGCGCTTTCTCCACTAGGTGAGCCTCCTTGTCCTTCGCTAGTAGGCATGCCACCTTGTTGACCTTCACTTGGACTTGTAGAGCCATCTTGTCCTTCAGGCTTAACTGTACTTCCTTGATCTATGGAAGTTCCAGATCCTTCTTCAGTTACAGAGGTAGATCCCTGACTTGGAGTTGTGGATGAACTGCTCTCGTTTTCTCCCGAAGGTGTTGATTGTTGTCCGCCAGATCCATCACCCCCAGAAATAGGTTTACCACCCGCATTACAATCTCTCTGCACAGCCGATGCGTGATTGCAAACGTTATTATCTGGATCCCACAACGTTCCTTCACCACATGTAAAGTCATATTTAGTAAATCCACCTTTTCCATTGTCAACACAACGATGGAATTTCTTGCAATCACCAGGTGTTGGGAAGAAACCTTCTGAAGTACATTGACCATCTCCGCCACCTGAAGGTGATGTTGATGGTGGAGACGTTGTGGGAGATGTTTCAGGCGTCATTGGAGTAGTTCCTTGGCCCTGACCTGCAGTTGTTTGGCCTTGCTGTTCAGAAGATGTGCCGTCGCTCCCAGATGAAGTTTGTCCATTACCAGTGCTTGTAGTTAAATTGCTTGATTGCTGTCCAGATGTTGAAGATTGACTACTATCACCTGTAGTTGTAGACTGCTGAGTGTTTTCATTTGAAGAAGTGGTTTGCTGATTGCTTCCAGTTTGTTGGCTACTTTCACTAGAAGTTGTAGATTGTTGGTTATCTACAGTCGATGTGGACTGTTGATTACTTCCACTAGTTGAGGACTGTTGGTTATTTCCAGTAGATGTTGTAGACTGCTGGCTACTTCCACTTGATGTTGTTGATTGTTGGTTACTTTCACTAGATGTTGTGGACTGTTGGTTGCTTCCGCTAGTGGACTGCTGGTTACCTCCGCTCGATGTTGTGGACTGCTGGTTACCTCCACTCGATGTTGTGGACTGTTGGTTACTTCCACTTGATGTGGACTGTTGGTTGGTTTCACTGGAAGTTGATTGTTGAGAGTTCTCGCTTGAGGTACTTGTTTGTTGATTAGTGCCACTTGTAGTCGATTGTTGATTACTTCCGCTCGATGACCCTTCCATACCCGATGAGGTTGTTTGACTTCCAGTCGAGGCTGTTTGTTGGTTATTTTCAGAACCACTACTTGTAGATGATGTGCTTGATGAAGAAGACGACGACGACGATGATGAAGACGACGTTGATGACGATGATGAAGATGACGAACTTGATGAAGACGTTGACGATGTCGTTGACGATGAAGATGATGTTGATGAAGATGACGTCGATGATGTCGAAGATGTAGATGATGAAGAGCTAGACGAAGACGAAGCACTGCTGCTGCTACTACTACTACTACTACTACTAGTTGATTGGGATTGAGTAGAAGAGCTACTACTTGCTGAAGACGTAGATGCTGAGGTCGATGATGTTGATTCACCTGGTGACGATGTTGATTTTTGACTATCCACAGACATTGGCGTTGTTCCTTCTAATGAATTTTCTTCACTAACACCGCCTCCTCCTCTACAATCCTTTCTCTGTACTGCCCAGTCATGATTACAAGCATTATTATCTGGGTCCCAGACAGTTCCTTCTCCACAAGCAAAGTCATATTTTATGTAACCTCCTTTTCCATTATCGACACATCGATAAAATTGTTTGCAGTTACCATCTACGGGGTAGAAACCTTCATTCGAACATGAACCTGGTGATGAACTTGATGTTGTACTTTCCGAAGAAATTTCTGTTCCTGTTTCACTTGATGTCTCAGATGAAATTGCCATTGCGGTTGTAGTTTCGGAAATGCTGGCTCCCATTGAAGTGGTTATTTGATGATTTTCGGAACCGTCTGTTGGTACAGGTGACATTGTCGACTGAGTACTTTGGCTTCCTCCTTCCGACGCACCTTCTTGTCCACCTGGGTATCCACCTTGTCCTGGTGAACCACTTTCTCCTGGTTGTCCTCCCTGTCCCGGAGAGCCTCCTTGATCTGGTGAGCCTTCTTGTCCTGGTTGCCCTCCTTGACCTGGTGAGCCTCCTTGTCCTGGTTGTCCTTCTTGACCCGGTTGTCCTCCTTGTCCCGGTGAGCCTCCTTGTCCTCCTTGACCTGGTGAGCCTCCTTGTTCTGGTTGTCCTTGACCTGGTGAGCCTCCTTCTCCCGGTTGTCCTTGTCCTGGTTGTCCTCCTTGACCTGGTGAGCCTCCTTGACCCGGTGAGCCTCCTTGACCCGGTGAGCCTCCTTGACCCGGTGAGCCTCCTTGACCCGGAGAGCCTCCTTGTCCGGGTTGTCCTCCTTGTCCCGGTGAGCCTCCTTGTCCTCCTTGACCTGGTGAACCTCCTTGTCCTGGTTGTCCTCCTGGTCCTGGTGAGCCTTCTTGTCCTGATTGTCCTCCTTGACCTGGTGAGCCTCCTTGTCCTGGTTGTCCTCCTTGTCCCGGTTGTCCTCCTTGTCCTGGTGAGCCACCTTCTCCTGGGTATCCTCCTTGTCCAGGTTGTACACCTTGTTCTGAACCATCTGTTTGCCCGCCTTTCCCACAATCTCTTCTACGAACGGCCCAATCGTGATTACATACGTTGTTATCAGGGTCCCAGACGGTTCCCTCTCCGCAAGAGAAATCAAATTTGGTGTAACTTCCTTTTTCATTGGAAACACATCGGTAGAACTTCTTGCAGTCTCCTGGAGTTGGATAGAATCCTTCATTCTCACATTCTCCTCGAGGTCTTTCCTGATTTCCAGTTGGCGACGTAGATTCGGAAGGAACCGTCGATGTTTCTGTCTGCATTTCAGATTTCGTAGAAGATTTTAATTCATTGCTAGTAGTTTTCCATGTGTTCGATGTCGCTACAGAATTTGTTGTGTACTGAGGAGACGGACTTTGTAGTTCCTCATATCCTTGTGATCCTCCAGGATTGTATCCATTGTCAACCTCATTGTCACTTTCATCAGGAGTCATTGGTGGTGCGATTGGTGCGTTTGGGCTTCCCCCGCATTCTGTCCTAGACGTATCATAAGGATGGTTACAAATTGAGTACGCCGGGTCAAAAACTGTTCCTTGACCACAATGAAATTCAAAAGCAGTGAGCTTGGGTCTAGCTCCTGAATCTTCTATACGCAGTAAGTGGTTGCTACTGCCCATATCTACGCAACGGTAAAATGTTTGACAATCGTAAGGAGATGCGTGGAACCCCTCAGCTGGACAATTAAAGTATGGAGCTTTTCGGCCTTGTCGTCTGGAAGGCGCTCGATGTGTAAGACTTCTGTCACCATCACCTGCAATCGACAAGAAAATAAAAATGTAATTGTGCTGCGTGCCATATACTTAGTCTCTATGCCTGTCATTTCTTCAATGAAAACCTGTTAGAAATGCATTGATAATACAAAATTTTAGTCACTGGCAGAGTCTGTAGTTAACAAGTGAGAATCATACTCCGAAACTCCCTCGGACAAGGTTCGAAATTTTCTAGGGAAGATTATTTAGTTGGGTATTTTCCTAGGTTTTCTCCAACTTTAAGACGAATTCATTTCGAACCATCGAACTCATCTCGCAAAGATACTATTTCTCTGTTAATGCTACATAACGGAACAGTTGATACAATGTCGTAAAATGGCATACTAAATAATTATTAGTACATGCTTTCGTAGCATTCAACGTGAATCAACGTTTTAAGGTATTTTCACTTCGTTATGTATTTAGATATATAGTGTGAATCACATAAAAATAACATCTTAAACTTTTTCTATATTATTAGTGATACTGGCAAGCTTCTTTTGCTAGATTTAACTACACAAGAGTTCACAAAATAATATAGTCTATAGAGAATGAACATTAATATGAAAAAATTAGTATTTTCAGCACAAAATGTTTATTTATATAATGGCACAATAGCCATAAGTGTAACAGAAATAAAACTAAGTATAATTATTAGATTAATAATGACGTTTACCGCACGTTTCTAATGTAAATAAATAACGAAAACGAAATATCACGACTAAACTTTCATTCTTGAAGTGAAATAATCGTATGACGCAAGAAATACAATAACAGAAAGTGGTGATATTATTTCGTTCACTACAAAAATAATGACAATAGGAAATCATGGTGATGCTCTTTTGTTGTTATTCGGTCTTACTAAACCGTGTATAGTTTTTATACGAGACTTATGCAAAGTTGAGACAGAAAACGTTACTAATAAACAATGCATAAGCGATGGATGTATAAACAGTCTGTAACTATACAATGGGAATTCCTTTAAGCCCTTTTTTAAGCATTGTATACAGAAAAAAATGGCAGCCTCTCTAACAGCTGTTCTTATCGACTGTCATTTTATGATGAGATTGCCTTGTAACCACAGAAGAACAAACCAAAGAGCACAGAATAATTAGAATAATATTGTTGTAGCTTGTATTCTTTGACCAAAATATAGTGTGGTAATCGATCAGAGCTAATTGTACTATCGATACTTAACACGGCACAGTAGAGCGCTCTACCGGATGCAACAGAAAACGTCAGATATTTTATTCCCTTACATAACGAAGTAATGACGAAACTGTGACGTAACTGTGTAACAGTTATACTGTTATACACGACGTATGTAGTGATTATTAGTAAGGAATTTACACACGACGAATAAACGGGCTACTCAATGTATAAGTATAAGACAGTTAAACGTCTGTAAATAGAGTTTGTATTAGTAAGACTGATTTTGTTTAATGCTCGTTTTATTTGTATATTGTTTACAGGTTAAAGTGAGACCCAACTGAGTAGAAAAAACTAGTTTTCACCTTATTTTAATGTTAATTAAAATTATTAGTAGTAAGACACCCACCAAATTTCATGTGATTTTAGATAGACTACATAGTGTTCGGTTTATTCTAAATTAAAAAAAAAATATATACATTTGAATAATTTTGAAAAAGTTTCAGTTGTCCAAATTTTTTAGTTATCACTCCAGAACTTTTTAGGATCCACGTACAGTTTTAATGTGGAAAAAAGTTGTATTAACATTTTTTAATTACTTTTTTTTTCAC
Source organism: Periplaneta americana (assembly GCF_040183065.1). NCBI lineage: Eukaryota > Metazoa > Arthropoda > Insecta > Blattodea > Blattidae > Periplaneta > Periplaneta americana. The sequence continues at coordinate 128,948,101 of NC_091122.1, read as the reverse complement.
TTTTTTTCAGAATTTGACACGAAGAGTTTTTCAAAGTAATGCGTAATTTGTACACTTTATGTGTACAAGTATATGTAAATTTTCAAGGAGATGGCAACAAAACTGAATCACTTTGAAACATTTTGCATTGTAAAAAGGGTTATTTTGAGAAAAATTTACTGTAACTTCAACGAACATCCTAAAGGGCAGCGCACATGGCTGTATTTTCAAATGACCGCGAGCGGTAAATAAACATATCCCCATGTGACACAGGGGTTGGGCTATGATTTTATTCCAAAACTCTAGTTTTGATTCCGGGACCATTTGAGGCCTCAAAACTTGGCATGTTTCCCTCACTTAAGATAGCATTGAATAGTTTAACTGAAAGAAGAAAGAATGAAAAACAGCTGAAGATTCCTTATTTAATTTCAATATTATTGTCCACTTGCTTTCAATGTTGTTACAGTTGTTAATTACTCGTATTTACACCTTAAATAAACAAAATAACACAAGAAAATCACCATTATTTTGATGTTATTGTTATTATTTTTTCACAAATTCAAGTACGCTTTCAAATATTTCAATTTTTTTATTTATTTAATCTGGTAGAGTTAAGGCCATCAGGCCCTCTTTACCACACCACCAGAATACAAATAGGCATATACAAAAAACAAATGCAGAGAGAAACAGTAAATAAAAATTATAATTACAATTACAAATACAAAAAACATAAATGCTAAGATGCAAAACAAAAAAAAATAGGATCACAATGGGCCCAAAAAGTACTAATAGAATATATTAACTGCCTAATATGTCAGTAATTAAAGAAATTGGATATATACTTAAAAATAAGTAACTGATTGTAGAAATATCAAGAGCAACAAAGCAGTAACAATTTCGAAACATTTGGAATTAACAATACTCACAATCAGTTTACTGCATTGCACTCTACGCAGTAACAGGATGTTTAATACAGTAAGTTTGTTTTTGAATACTGTTAAATTCCGACAGTCTCTGATGTCACAGAGTAGGATATTCCACAAGCGCGATAGCGAGATAGTGAATGATGATGCATACATTGATATTTTATGCGTTGGTATGGCTAGTATGCGGCTGTTTTGTGTGCGTGTGTAGAGATTGTGATACGATGACTCCAAGGGGTGTTTGGGTTATTCACTCGCTTGCCTTCGGAGCGATCGGATGTCATGCGTGCGGTAGAGCGGTATGTTTCCAGTACAACTTAGCTGTACTGCATTCCTTTACCGACCGCTCGCCCTTATCTCTACTCCGGACTCTCCCCACTCCTCCTATTACTTCCCCTCTTTTGCGTCGCTGAGCTGTCAGGACGAAATAATCGGTCTGTAGGTGTAGAGGTGTGAAGGACTTGGAAAAAGAGAACAAGGGAATGAAAATTTCCACGTTCAATAAGCCGTAAATAGTTTAGAGTTTGGAAGGATGGATTAATGTGGTCAGCGCGAAGGACATCGCAGACGAAGCGAACACAAGAATTATGAACACATTGTAATCTTTGCGACTAGTAGACATTGGAGTCAGTCAGTAGAAAATCACAATAATCCAAGTGGAGAATTACTAGTGTTTTCACTAGTATTTTTTTTGGGTGATAGTAGGAGAAATTTTCGAACGCTGTTTAAGGAATGTAGTATTGGAAGCACTTCTTTGTTAATATGAGTTACTTGAGTGTTTCGGTTTAAATGCTTATCGAAGTAAACTCTCATGATTTTTAACACAGAAAGCAAAAGAGATTATTGTGTCATTTAATTTTATTGCATTGTTTCCACTTTTAAAGTTGTAATATCGAGTATCGAAGCACCAAAACTGGTATCAATATCGAGAAATTGTAGTGTCGACATATATAATAATAATAATAATAATAATAATAATAATAATAATAATAATAATAATAATAAATTGCTGGTTATCATGATGATAAAGACTAAGCAACTTCATGCACTAAAAACATGAAAATATGCATGCAACTATGTAGTAAAAACTGTTCAAATATGCTCTAAAAATCTAAATATATGCAGTAAAAATAAACTTTAGAGTCTTATTTGGGTTTAATAATATGATATAAATGAAAATAATAATTTAAAAAACTAATAATCGTCAAGCCATTATCATTTTTATTAAATGTATTTTTTCTATAAATGTATAAATTACTCATCTTACACACCTATTTGATTTGGTACATTCTTTAACTTCCAAACTTTCCAGCTTTTTTAAAACTTTCTTTTTCATTTACGTAATTATTGTGACAACAATTTCTCCAGGTTCTCTACTGTGAAACTTCTCTTATCTACCAAGTTTAAATGCCACGAATGATCTCTCCACACCACATGATGTGACTAGTACATGCTCGTAAGCTTGGTTGTGAAGTAAAACTTGTTGAAACTAAAGTATACACTCCATCAGGGTTGTCAGATTGATTTTACCTAAAGTCACCAAATCTTGGCGATAGTGTAGCTAAATGTCGCCAATTTTCTGCTTTAAAAATAAATAATCTCAATGTATGCGTTTTTATAATAATATAATATCTTTACTTTATGTCATATTTAAGCTATGTAACAAATTTTATAAATTTAGTATTATTGGCATATGCTTTGCATTGGTTTTTGTGCCGATCTTCTCAAATTTTTCCCACTTTTCCAATTTTGCACAACACAAGTCACTGTTAACCCCCCCCCCCCTACAAATTAAACCAATCTCAATATTAACATCTTTGAAAGAATTAAATATTCAGGGAGCTGGAGTAGAAACTACGGTTAGATTGCTATTTTTCACTTGTTAAAATATCCTCTACAATGCTTCGTCTGTAAGTTCCAGTATTGATCAGTTTTTTGATCCTCAGATTAAGAAAAAACAGAGCAATAGGACTACTCCCTGGAGCGAGGAAGAAAGAGCGATACGGTACGTTTATTTAAACAAGTGTCAAAGATCGGTGACAAGTTCCGACGCTCAAGTATAATGTTGAGAATAAACATAAACAACTGTAATAAAGTTTTCTTCGATTAAAAAAAAAAACAAGTTGAGGCGTGTCAACAATGATAAATCTAATATTTCATATCAATCATTGAATTGGATTAGCGATGTATCAGCAGTGGACTAGTCAATAAAATAAAATTAATAAACGATTAAGTGATTTTTCCTATGTCGCCCAAATTTAGCAAAATTCCGGGCGAAAGTCGCTCAAATGGCGTTAGTCGCAATTATTAAAAAAAATAGGTCGCAAAATCTCTGTTTATGTAGCCCAAACGGCGAAAAATCGCCCTATTTGGCAACCCTGCACTCTACATGACTTCATTGTTGCGGATGTTTAAATATATTCAGTTTTGTTTCTATGAAATCAGAACGCACTAGCAGCATTGTCGTCGCAGCAGTTTCATGATCTCAGCTATGATTGACTTCATTGTCACAGGCGTCTAAGCTTCATGTTGAAGTGGAAAAAGACCTAACTTGCACTATAGTCGCGACGCTGTTATTCCGGGGTGACTCCTCCTCTTTTCTTACGTCTTAGGAAGTCAAGGCTCTATAAAGTCTAGGTAGGTAGTATCGTTCGCCATTTTTGCTCTTTCGTTGCTGAGCTACCAGACGAGGGATCTATTTGCTACACCGTTAAACATTATCATGTCGTAGCTCCTATGATAATAAATCAAACGCACTGTAATTCAGCAAATAATTGAGCGGCAAATAATGTCCTCGTGTGCTTCTGCGAATGCCAACGAAAGAGCCAAAATGGCGGGCGATTATATTGAGTTTTTATCCAGCCTTAGGAAATGCTTAACATCTTCATCAGCGAATCACAAGACGCACACGTTTAAATGTAGCCGACCTGCAACGTGATTGGCTGCCGGAAATTAGAGCGACGGGACTATAGGAAGAAGTATCCATTGTCGTCGGAGCAATTTCATTCCTCAACAGTAATTAACTGATTATTGATTTTATATCTCACATATTTTTTAATTTTTTTGGAAAAAATTCTTATTTTTATCAGAGAGAAATTCTGAAATTAGATAATGGAAATCGGAAAAAAACAAGGAAAGATGTTAATGTATGAATTTAAATATGCACAAAAAATATACAGAGTCCGCTAAAAAATGTATACACTCTTTAAGGAACTGAAACTATTTATTATGTGTTTGTTTACATTTAAATACTGATCACACAATGCAGTACTATCTTCAGTTAAGCACATGGTTACTTTAGATATTCAAAATGTCCGCCGTTCCCCAACGAAACAGCACTTGTAGCTGTACGCGGTCTTCCCTATCTTCCTTTGTCAATATCACAAATCGTTCCATGCGTTCAAACTTGTCAATAATGCGTTTAATTGGTTCTGTTTCGTACTCTCGCCTCCACTGACGCTGCACTTCAACGGCATTATCAATCAAAGTTCATAAAAGCACTTCAGAATTTTTTTTATCCAAAATCATGTTTCGCTGCTCGAACGTCAAGCGTGCTCCAGCCATTTTGTTTTCTCACTATCATGATGAAGGTACCGACATCTTTTGAGCGAAAGAACGTACTACAACATACTCGTAATTCAAATCAATGATTGACAATATGAATGTCACGGTACAGTCTGAATATGAATTTAAAAGGAAAAGCCCTCGAAATATGTATTTATGCAAAATAAAGTTGCCTCCATTCGAAAGTAAAAATCAAGATCTGCAAAGATTCACTTGTACTTTTTTCAATATGCTGAATGAATAAAAACCTGCAATTGCATGAAGTTTCGCGGTCTAATGATAAATATTATATACAGCATCTGCACGAGAGAGACAGAGAATGAATGAAAGTATTTCCTTCTTTTATAAGTAGGCCCTAAAAATAAGAAAATTGTAGCAAATACAGTGGACTCTCCTAAGTTCGACTGAACAGAATTGAAAGTTCAGTCCAATAAGGGTACTGGGTGTGGCAGGTGAAATGAATACAAATTCTTATTGGTTATCAATTAACGAATACAGTACTGTACTTGTACAGGGACAACATTTTATTTTTACTTCAATTTTTATTGTACCTGAGTTTTTGAATGTACTTCACTCCCACCCCCTCTACTAGTAAACATCCAACCATTCTCCACACAGAGCGAGGCCGCGTATGCAGTACTGAGTTAGTGAGTATAGTACGTTCCAGAAATATGTTCGCGTTTTCCAGTGACGAAAGAGCTTTCAATATTGAATCATATTTTCGCACAGGTACTGTCGTCCGTTTGCCTACGTCGCATCCCGGTTTCCCCCACCTGCTTCTGTTCGCCCCTCTGTAAAGTCTAGTAGCTGGGCTGTCTTAGCTCTTTTCTGAAAACATTAATTTCTGTTAGGAATTGAACGTCTACGTAATATTATACAAGAGTGTTTAAAATAACTTAAATAAAAAGGCCTCGTTAAGTAATTAACTATCACGTGATTTCCCCCCCCTCTACGACCCTGCGACAAAACCACTTGAACGGACAATAGATAGCATTTCTGAGTAATTTTATCTTTTCGGATCGGGCAGAAGTGAAGATTGAATTTACAGTACGTAGGGTACCCTTTTATAGAGTAGGTACAGAATTATTTCAACATGACTTACTCGTACGAAGGACGAAACTGGTAATTAGAATTAGGTACAATAGTCTATAGTGCGATAATATGCACAAAAGAACTGAAGCCTGTATGGAAATGAACGGCCACCATTTTGAAAAATATGCTTAAATATCCATATTATGATTATTTTTCAATTTAACTTCATTCTCTATATTGTACGCTAATGTGCTGTAACAGTACAATATACACTGCATAATTAATACGTCCGAATGGATAGCTCAGTTCGTGAGTAAAAACACTACGTGTTAATACAGTACTGTATTTTGATTAAACAAAAACCTAATGAAAATTATCAAACTCAAAATTGCGATATTTCCTAGTTTACATAAATGGATGAACTACTTTTCTTCCCTCCTATACTTAGTAAAGTGATTTGTATTTTACGCCATTATCATCGAACTTCCAGGCTTGGAAGGGGGAACAAGCGGTGTTTACGATTCTAGACCTTTAATCCAAAGATATAGCCAGGTTGATATTGAAAAGGTTAGTAAAAATAAAATGATGTCCCTGTATTTCCTGCCCGCCCCGAGACTTGTGTGTGCGCTTCTAGTACCACAGTGGGTTTCGACAGTTCCGTCTCACAAACGGCACAATTCTCAAATAGAAAAAGAAGAGTTCATTAATTTAAAATCAGTGATTAAATATGGATGTCCTAATCAATAAAATATTCCGTTTTCCTTCAACAAAAGTATCACTACAAGACACAGAACCAATTTCCATTCATATGGCAAACACATTTCTTAGTTCCCGTATAGGGGCGTGTCTAATTCTCCTACGTAAGCAGTCGAACTATAAGATGTCGAACTTGATTTATGTCGATCTTAAGAACCTGCACTGTACAATAAAATGTTAAATAATAAAGAAACATTGTTAGTTATCCGCTGCTGAAATACATGCATTAATGTGAGCAAGTACTGGTATTTCATTCACAGGCATAATGAACGTTAATTCCACCTGCTGTAAGCTCAGTAGTAACGTTCCCTGTGCCGGGTTGCAGTGATGACGTGTTTATTCTGCGCGTAAGTACATCGTTTCTCGAAGAAGACCATTATTTTCTGAGAGAAAAAAAATTGAAGTTGATGGTTAGTGTCTCAGCGACGATTTGCATAGAAAATACCGGTAACATTCTGCCCCAGGTTTTCGTGCCAGTGCAGTGTTAACATAAAGGCACAAGTAATTTCAGTATTTCGTAACATCGTGTAACGACATGTTTCTAGGCCGTAAGCTGTATTCTATAGGCCTAGTCCACTTGAATTACGATTATTAGCCTGCCTGCTACCATTTATTATTTTATTTTTTATTTCTACTTCCCTTCTTTCTACATTTCTTCATTCTCTTTTCTTTCTTTTGAGTATCTTTATAGGTCTAGTATTTTATGCATTTTGTCTTGTCTTTTATTTATTTTCCCTTGTCTTCTTTCTTTTGCTATGTCTTATATTTCCCCTTGCACCTCAATGTTATTTTTCTTGCATCATCGTCTTCTTTTGTCTTATTTTGTTTCATCTTCTCTATTTAATAATGTCTTTTTCTCTTCTTATGCGTTCGTATCCTTTTGTCTTGCCTTCTTCTTTTCTGATTTTTCTGTCCTCTTATATACACTTTTCGCCTACCTATTCTTATTTGCCCCATCGTCTCTTTTTTGTCTTATTTGATCTTTTATCTTATCTTCTCTCTTTAGTTCTTTCTGTCTTATGTATTCGTCTCCCTTCGTCTTGTTTTCCTTATATTATTTTGTATTTTTCTTTCCCTTTTCATGTTGTTTTTCGCCTACCAATGTTTTTGCATCACTTTCTCCTTTTCGTCTTATTTTATCTTTTGTTTTATCTTGTCTTTTTGCCTTGTCTTTCTTCTTTTGCTCTGTCTTATCTTTCCTACCTATTCTTATTTGCCCCATCGTCTCCTTTTTGTCTGATTTTGTCTTTTATCTTATATTCTCTTTTTAGTTCTTTCTGTCTTATGTATTCGTCTCCTTTCGTCTTGTCTTCCTTATAGCATTTTGTATTTTTCTTTCCCCTTTCATATTTTTTTTCGCCTACCAATTCTTTTTGCATCACTTTCTCCTTTTCGTCTTATTTTATCTTTTGTTTTATCTTGTCTTTTTGCCTTGTCTTATCTTTCACCTTTGTCTCCTCTTTCGCTTATATTCTTTTGTCGTCGGCCTGGTTAGCTCAGTTGGTATAGCGCTGGCCTTCTATGCTCGAGGTTGCGGGTTCGGTCCCGGGTCAGGTCGATGGCTTTTAAGTGTACTTAAATGTGACAGTAGATTTATTGGCATGTAAAAGAACTCCTGCGGGGCAAAATTCCGGCACACCGGCGACGCTGATATAACCTCGACAGTTGCGAGAGTCGTTAAATAAAATATAACATTTCATTGTTTTGTCTCATCGTCTCCTTTTCGTCTTATTTTGTTTTATCCTCTCCTTAATCGTCTCTTTTCTCTTCTTATGCATTAATCTCCTTTTGACTTGTCTCCCCTCTTTTGTGTTGCCTTATCTTTCACATTTTGTCTACAGTACGATTATTTAGTCCTGACAGTCCCCGACGATGTGCACCTGGGTCAGGCGAGTCCATTTAGCTTCACCAAGAGGTGTTTGTATTAGCCTCTCGCTTGCCGTCGGAGCGATCGGATGTCATGCGTGGGGTAGAGCGGTAGTTTCTAGTACAGTTAAGCTGTACTGAGTTCCTTTACCGACCGCTCGCCCTTATCTCTACTCCGGAGCTCTCCCCACTACTCCTATTACTTCTCCTCTTTCGCGTCGCTGAGCTGTCAGGACTAAATAATCGGTCTGTACTCTCGCTTAAAAATGTTTGTATCATTTTTTCTCTTTCTTCTTATTCGATATTTTTTTTTATCTTCTCTCTTTAATCATGTCTTTTCCCTTCTTATGCATTCATAACGTTTTTTCTTATTACCATCTTTTGTTCTGGCTTATATTTTCCCTTTTTACTACTTACTTGACATAAATATTTCTCACCTTGTTCTTTTCGCCTTATTTGATTTTTTGTCTTATCTTCTCCCTTCAGTCCTTCATTTCATCTCTTATGTATCCGTCTCCTTTTGCCTTTTCTTTCTCTTTTATTTAATCTTTCGCCTAACTATTCTTTTTTTGTCTCATCTTCTCCCTTTCTTTTCTATGATATTTTGTTCCGTCTTTTCCCCTTAATATGTATTTTCTTATACAATGTACTCGTCTCCTTTGTCTTGGGGTCCTTTTTCCTGTGTATTTCCCCTTTTTATCTACTCTTCCACATACTTATTCTTTTTTTGCCTTATCGCTTCCTTTCCATCCTATTTGATGTTTAGTCTCATCTTCTTTAATCGTGTCTTTTCTTACTGTATGAATTTGCCTCCTCATTTTTGTTTTGTCTTTCTATCTACTCTTTTGCCAACCCATTGTTTTTGTTTCATCTTCTCCCTTTCGTCCTATTTGTTATTTTACATCATTTTCTCTCCTTAATCATATCCTTTCTTTCCTTATGCATTCGTCCTTTTGTTTTCTTTTTTGTTCTATCTTTTCCTTCTCTTTTCATCTAAACTTTTTTCTCATATTTTCTATTTATTTTGTAATTTGCAGTATTATCTGTCATGTCTCTTTATACATATACACTGTGTTCCGCTTAGAAGGTTCGAGAAATAAATGCTCACCACTTAAAATCAGATGAAGATGTTCTTTTGATTAACTTCTGACAAGATGCAGAAACTGTCTAAGTTTATGCACTAATGGTTTAAAAACAGTTGCATGTTCATGCGCATGCGCAATAACGTTTATCGTGGAAACGAGCCTGGCGCCATTCAGTAGAACATTTCGTCATTGGACCATTCTTCTTCATCGAGGCAAGAATCAAAGCGAATGTGTATCTGGACATGTGCAGAATTTTTATTGTTGATCAACTCCCCCAGGATCGGTTTTTCAGCAACAAGGAGAACCCTTGCCTAGCCACCTAGGTCACCCGACTTGACGCCCATTGACCTCTTTCTGGAGCTTTATGACGAATATTGTGTACCAATATGATACAGTTAACACTTTGGAAAAACTGAGACAACGCATTATAAATGCAGCTGCGCTAATCACCCCACAAATGTTATGGAACACTTGGCAGAAGGTTGAGTACCTTTTGGATGTCTTCAGAGTAGCTCGAGGCTCACACATCGAGTTGCACTGACCATTTTCCGAAACTCGGAGAGTTTTTACATCAAGTTGTACAAAAACTTATTTTATAAAACCATTATTTATACTTTAAATTAGAACTTATTTCTCGAGCCCTCTAAGCGGGACACAGTGTATAGTATATACATATACAGGGACATCATTTTATTTTTACTAACATTTTTAATATTAACCTGGCTATATCTTTCTATTAACGATTGAAACAGGAAACACCGTTTGCTACCCCTTCCACGACTGGAGTTCGATTATACTGGCGTAAAATACTAATCACTTTACTAGGTATAGGAAGGAAGAAAAGTAGTTCATCCATTTATGTAAACTAGGAAATATCGCAATTTTGAGTTTGATAATTTTCATTAGGTTTTTGTTTAATCAAAATACAGTACTGTATTAACACTTAGTGTTTTTACACACGAATTGAGCTATCCATTCTGACTTATTAATTATGCAGTGTATATTGTACTGTTACAGCACATTAGCGTGCAATATAGAGAATGAAGTTAAATTGAAAAATAATCATAGTATGGATATTTAAACACATTTTTGAAAATGGTGGCCGTTCATTTCGATACAGGCTTCAGTTCTTTTGTGCATATTATCGCACTATAGACTATTGTACCTAATTCCAATTACCAGTTTCGTCCTTCGTACGAGTAAGTCATGTTGAAATAATTCTGTACCTACACTATAAAAGGGTACCTTACGTACTGTAAATTCAATCTTCACTTCTGCCCTATCCGAAAAGATAAAATTACTCAGAAATGCTATCTACTGTCCGTTCAAGTGGTTTTGTCGCAGGGTCGTAGAAAGGGGGGGGGAATTACGTGACAGTTAATTACTTAACGAGGCCTTTTTATTTAAGTTATTTTAAACACTCTTGTATAATATTACGTAGACGTTCAATTCCTAACAGAAATTAATGTTTTCAGAAAAGAGCTAAGATAGCCCAGCTACTAGACTTAACAGAGGGGCGAACAGAAGCAGGTGGGGGAAACCGGGATGCGACGTAGGCAAACGGACGAAAGTAGGCCTACCTGTACGAAAATATGATTCAATATTGAAAGCTCTTTCGTCACTGGAAAACGTGAACATATTTCTGGAACATACTATACTCAATAACTCAGTACTGCTTACGCGTCCTCGGCTGTGTCGTGAACGGTTGGAAGTTTACTAGTAGAAGGGGTGGGAGTGAAGTACATTCCAAAACTCAGGTACAATAAAAATTGAAGTAAAAATAAAATGATGTCCCTGTACATTTGTACATATGTTGTATTTTGCGCTATCATTCTCTTCTGTCTCGTCTTTTCTCGTTTATTACATTATTTTGGCTTACGTCTTTTGTTTTTTTCTCTCTTTCCTGCTTTCCTCGTTTTATTTATTATTTTGTCGTTAGACAAATTTTCTCTGCTATTATTTTTAGTCACATTCTCTCATTTCTTGTGTCTTCCCCTCTCTTTCTTCCATTTCCTCTCTCTTTTATCTTTTCTTCTTTCTATGTCATATTTTCTCTCTTTTGTCATCTTCTCTCTTTATCCTCTCTCTTTTTCACTTACTTAATCTCTCTTTTTCTCATCATCTATCTTTTGCCATATTTATTCCCTTTATACATTTACTTCTGTCGTTTATTTCGCTCTTCCTCCATATTTTCTGGTTCCTTCTGTGTTTTCTTTCTCTATTATATATCTTTCTCTCTCTCTCTCTTTTTCTCTCTCTCTCTCCCGTTCTACATTTTCTTTTGTTCAACTGTTTTTTTCTGTTTCGTTTTCTTAATTTTTTCATATTTCTTGTGGCTTCTTTCTTTTCCTTCCCCTTGTTTATTTTGTCGCTCTTCTCACTGCTTTACTTCTTTACTTTTTTGCCTCAAATACAGACAGGTGTATTAATTTACCTGAAATGAATTCCCAATCTCAAATGTATACCCTTGTCGGCATAATTCAATTAGTGAATCCCGTTCTTGGTAAATGATTTCTTACGGGCCGCGTTTCGGGTTAATGCCCTCTATGAGTCCTGTCCACTTACTTCCAATTCACCTGCGGTAGGGTTCTTTTATTTTTGATTCCTGACCAGATCTTAAAATTACAGAGTGCGTAACTGCGACGTTTTCGTAAGCGCACGCATATTATTACTACTCTTCCCTCCCTTGCCGCCTTTGCTCGTGTCGAGAATGAACCTGAGCACCACTGAGGAGACATACTACCATGACAGGAATCCATACATTATCCCCTTTTTGAGGCGCTGCAAAACCATGTAGATGTTTCGATTTTTTTTTTGGATCAATACTACGATCTCTCTCAAATTGTGGATCTCCCTGAACGTGTGGTCAGCACGATACAGGATCATCATGGACACATTGCAGGACAAATACAAGACAAGGGACAAACACCCAGTCCCTTGGAATGCCGATAAATCTTCTCCTACTCCGGGAATCGAACCACGAACCATTTGGTTAGGAAGAGCACACGCTAGCCACTTATCAGTACAGGCGGACCGGAATTCATACTCATGTCTGTATGTGTGCATATATAATATATAAGTATACAGAGTGAACCGTAAGTAATGTCATTAATTTCAGGGGGTTATTCTTTGAGATATTTCAAACCAAAAAAAGTTTAATATAATTTTGATAGTTTTTGTTTTATGTGAAACATTTCATAGCGTGTTTTGGGAAAGCCATTCATTTAGTTCCTAATATGCTAATAATAAAAGAGACTCGCCGATTTTTGCAATCAGACTAGCAGTTACGTTAATATTGCAAAATAGATAGATAGATAGATAGATAGATAGATAGATAGATAGATAGATAGATAGATAGATAGATAGATAGATAGATAGATAGATAGATAGATAGATAGATAGATAGATAGATAGATAGATAGATAGATAGATGGATGGATGGATGGATGGATGGATGGATGGATGGATGGATGGATGGATGGATGGATGGATGGATGGATGGATGGATGGATGGATCGATAGGTAGATAGATAGATAGATAGATAGATAGATAGATAGATAGATAGATAGATAGATAGATAGATAGATAGATAGATAGATAGATAGATAGATAGATAGATGGATGGATGGATGGATGGATGGATGGATGGATGGATGGATGGATGGATGGATGGATGGATGGATGGATCGATAGGTAGGTAGGTAGGTAGATAGATAGATAGATAGATAGATAGATAGATAGATAGATAGATAGATAGATAGATAGATAGATAGATAGGTAGGTAGGTAGGTAGGTAGGTAGGTAGGTAGGTAGGTAGATAGATAGATAGATAGATAGATAGATAGATAGATAGATAGATAGATAGATAGATAGATAGATAGATAGATAGATAGATAGATAGATAGATAGATAGATAGATAGATAGATAGATAGATAGATAGATAGATAGATAGATAGATAGATAGATAGATAGATAGATAGATAGATAGATAGATAGATAGATAGATAGATAGATAGATAGATAGATAGATAGATAGATAGATAGATAGATAGATAGATAGATAGATAGATAGATAGATAGATAGATAGATAGATAGATAGATAGATAGATAGATAGATAGATAGATAGATAGATAGATAGATAGATAGATAGATAGATAGATAGATAGATAGATAGATAGATAGATAGATAGATAGATAGATAGATAGATAGATAGATAGATAGATAGATAGATAGATAGATAGATAGATAGATAGATAGATAGATAGATAGATAGATAGATAGATAGATAGATAGATAGATAGATAGATAGATAGATAGATAGATAGATAGATAGATAGATAGATAGATAGATAGATAGATAGATAGATAGATAGATAGATAGATAGATAGATAGATAGATAGATAGATAGATAGATAGATAGATAGATAGATAGATAGATAGATAGATAGATAGATAGATAGATAGATAGATAGATAGATAGATAGATAGATAGATAGATAGATAGATAGATAGATAGATAGATAGATAGATAGATAGATAGATAGATAGATAGATAGATAGATAGATAGATAGATAGATAGATAGATAGATAGATAGATAGATAGATAGATAGATAGATAGATAGATAGATAGATAGATAGATAGATAGATAGATAGATAACGTGACCGAATAAATTGCATGTTATGTAATGTAATGTATAAGTTGCGAGAGTTTATTGTCGAAAAATGCGCTGAATCACCGCTAATCGAGCTGTTACGTGCCCATGTCACTTTTCGAATAGATATATTCAGTGTTATACAGTCAGAGCACACAACATTGTGCAATTGACAAAGTCAGTAATAAAAAGTAAACAACAGAACAATAAAATTAATTCAAAAACTGTCAACAACATTGACATTAAAAAACTCATTAATTTCATAAAATGTTTTGTTGATTAACCAACCAAAGACAAGTCAGTTAAAAGACTTTCTCTCCAGATTAAAAAGATATCTCGGAAATTTATTTGCTATTTTTAAAGATATAATAAAATAATTATTCATTTTTTTTGGTTAGCCTACATTTAGGTATGTCAAAAAGGTCACGGTTTCTGGTGTTGTATATATGACCATCATTCCTATGTGTGAATTTTCTTTGAAGAAATTTAGGGCTTGATAAATATACAATGATGTTACAGTCATAATTTTTTCATTTACAAATAACGGTCTGCAGTGTGCCTTCATTGATGAATTAGTTATAATTATAATAGCTTTTTTTGTAACGTAAGAACCTTATTATTATGAGTACTATTACCCCATAAAAGTAGTCATAAGAAAGTATATTATGAAAATAAGAAAAATATACAACTGTAATGTAATTCTTCGAAACATACATTTTCAAATTTCGCAGAAGAAATATTACTCTTGTCAATTTTTTACGAACAGAATCAAAATGGTCTGCCCAAGTAAGTGTGCTGTCCACAGTAATACCAAGAAGTTAAAAATTATTATTTTCCATGACTGTAAGTATACTACTAAATAACACAGATGCAGTGTTACTTTCATTTAAAAGAAATTTATTACAATTAAATCATTTCTTAAAAACGGAACTAGTATGAGTTTTTAATTCATGATACTAAGCGAAACCTGTTTCCAGACGTACACGTGCTACTAACTTAGAAATCGTATATGGAAATGAAATGCCTTGCAAGGTTTGAAATAATAAATTATATATGTATTTTTGTGCTATCAAAAAACGAAAGTTCTCCTCATTTGGCTGCATATTAAATTATTTTATTTATGCAGAGTGTTCGAATAACTGTTGCAGAAGATAAATGTAAACATTAATGTAAGTCGTAACATGGCAAAGAAAATTGTGCTTTGTGAGAAATTTGTCAGCACTCAACTTCTCGCAACAACCGTCTAGTTCCAATGACATAAATGATAAAATACTGCCCTATTTTTAAACATACATCTTATTTATGTGCTCATTATTTTCTTACAAATTTATTACCTTACTTAGCTATCTAATTTATGTAACGTCATTTCAAAGTGCTTGGAATGTCATTGCCACGGATATGGTAAATTGTTGTCTGTCATTTTGACAAATGGTTGGCTATTTTAGCAACAGTACGTATAAAAATAACAATCCAGACGACTTCTTCTATGTCAGTTGAGATAGCAGAACAAATTCCAGACATTTTGAATTTTATATCTGCAAGAAATGTGGATTAACAATCTGATTACTTCTGAAGATTCTTTGGGTCTTTGCACCTTGTCAATTTAATATTCATGTAGATATGCAGCATTTTCGAGGTACACTGACGTTCAAAGATATCTGATCCGACTAATCGATAATGATCGATAATTTGTTGGTGTAAATGTGGATTCTTTAGTTATTGCTTCTATGAATAGATGGCGGAGATAATAGTCACTGTTGCCAATTGTAGATAAATATTCCCGCATTATGGAATTCAATTTTTCATCCCACTCAGCTGAGCTGGAAACCGCTGATATTGTCAATTGCGATAATAATTAATGCTTCATCTACATAATCATTTTCTCTGACACTGTTTAACTGTCCCAGTAATGGTGCCACCTATTGAGAACTAGCGGAACAGTTTCAAAGTTTGTCAATTTTTTATCTTACTTATCCCGTGGTTGGAAAGTTCGCTTACACGATCATAAAATCGTAGGTCGGATATCTTTGAACGTCAGTGTACATACTGGATCCATCATCTATGAAGTCAGAAAAGAGAGAATTTATGAATTCGTTACCAGAACTGAAGAATAGCTTGTGCTAAGGGAACCAACAGACAGCTTCCACTTTTCATTTTTCCCTGATGATGGGACCGATACGTAGCTCAGAAATGTAGGATGTTTTGCACCTATGACATGGCGGGAGAAAAAGTGAATACCACGAAGCTACACATATATTCCTACATTTTATGCGTTCCATAATAATTCAGTTTCTTTTTTACTATCCGAATGATGTTATTGTTTCATTTAGTTTATTTTCTTGATATGTAATTCAATAGACAGGACTCCAAAATTAAGAAATTTGAATCTAACTTATATGACTGCTTTTAGGTATTGGAGGTTGTTGAATCCGAACCTGTATTCAGACTTTCTCTATCGCGCCAGGTTTTTCTGTATTTTTTGGAAATAACTGTAAATTTCAAAATTTAAACAAGTTCTCGATTTTGAGTTCCAAATGGTATTCCATAATAAGATTCTAATTGCTCTCCTTTGTAAAACCTCCAATTCTTCAATCAGCGTTTTTGTTATATGTTCCCCATACTGGTTTTAAATAGCTAAAATGGGAATTGACCAGTGCATAATAAATGTTTTTAATTGTTCCTTTTGTAATATGACTTTTAGTCTATGCATGACTCCTACAATAGGAATGATCGTTTTCTTAATATGATTTACGTGGTCTTCCCATGTAAGGTTTCTGTCCATTATTAGTCCTAAGTACGTATATGTTTTTACACTTTTTAGGACTTCTTCAACTAATGTAATTACACCATTTTATGCACCACTTCTTGCTTATTGAAGAGTATTATATTTTTAGTTTTTTCTAATTTATAGTCAGTTTGCTTCCTTTCAGTCAGTTTTGAATCAAATTTAGGTATGTTACATTTTACTTAACATATGCTCTACATAACATAAAAGACAGCTATATCATAGCAAATAGAACAATTTTACCATTAAGTTGAAGTTCTCCAATACTATTACATATCTTAGAAATAATGGAGGACCAAAGACTGACCCTTGTGGCACACCATGTTTCACTATTTGTATCTCACTAACCTGATTATTACAGTATAACAACAGTCGAAATAATGGTAACACTCTGTTTTTCGGCGTTCGCATTAAAAATTGATAGGATAGGCTCTCGCATCTGTTTTTTTTTACAAAGACGGACTAATTGTGACATACTACTTAAAACAAGATAAAACTATGACGGGAGCGAATTATTCTTCATCATTAATAAAATTAGCTTCGGGAACAAATTCTGAATAAAAAGTGCTTGATTACAATGCAGAAAATTGATGAAGTTGGCTTGTTATATCTTGTATATCGTCATGTAACTTTGCCTTTCAGGTAGAAAACACCTACTGAACAAATCAAATATTCTGTAGCATAGTTAATTGTCAGTTTTCATTACGAAACTCGTACAAACATTCATTTTCAGTAGGAAAGTAAGCGAAGCATTTCAATTTATCTGTTTTTGTTTTGTTCACTTCTGTGTTTGGTTATCACTTATGTTTATGTGCACCACCGTGAAAGGTGATATGCCTTCTAATTTATCTCAACTTGTATTGTGAATAATATACTCTTAATTGTCAAAGTCGAAATAATCTTGAAACCTGTATTTCATTTGTAACAGACTCATTTATGTGTTGAACTTATTAAAAACATGCGAACTTCCTATACAATAAAAATGATGGAGGTATATTCCATGATTTGGCCAAAGCAAATGACTGATTAGATCACAATATATTGATTAAAAGTTAAAGTTTTGTGGCATTAAAATGAGTCCTTAGGTTGGTTTACACCTTATTTATCAAACAGAAAACAAAAGGTGGTAATAAATGAAACAAATGGTCACAAAGTTACTCACTCGGAATACATAAATATTAAACATGAAGTTCACGAGGGTCAATTTTAGATTCATTATTGTTTCAAATTTATATTAATGATTTAACTTCAACTATAAATGATTCATCATAAGTAATTTCATATGCAGATGATGAAGTGTAATTATCTAAAGTAAACACTGAAATCACAATGTTAAATCTACTGGAGAGCAAATAAACCAGTGCTTAAGGTTGAAAAAAAAACATTGTAGTTAAATTTAGTACACGTAATAGTGCTCAATGTTGCGACAATATTAGATCAAGTGGAACTGATCTCAAAGAATCTGTAAACAAAAAACTTCTTGGTTTGCAATTGGACAGTCACTTGAACAGGAAAACACACATAGTATATATTCCCCCTAAATTGAGCTTCGCCTGTTAATACATTAAGATTATTATCTTTTATTGGTGATATAAATACGCAGTAGTGCATAGGAGATTGTGAATTGAGGCGCTGACATGGAAAAGGTAGTAACTGCCAACAACAAAATTTTTCAGGGGAAGCAAAAAACAAATTTATGATCACTTTCTCACTTCCATTATTACAGAGACTGCTTTAAATGAAAGGCATACACTCATGTTTGTGTTACATATGAAATTTGAAAAGTCTGGCACAGATTTATCTGTGAAATCCTATTTTATGAAAATACAACATTGAAATCACTCCTTAGCCAAACTGAGAATTAACGTTATTTATACATTATGCACAAATTTTTCGGTAAAATGCATGATACTTTTTATCGAGGAAGTCTAACATAGATAACAAGTCTTTCTTTTTGGCATCAGGGACGACTGGTCTTCTTTCAAGGCGTTGCAAGCAGTGCAAGTTAGTGATTGACGTTAATGACTGTCCTTTCTTAAAAATCCTGTGCTCTGTCCACATTTCAAGGTCATTAAATGACTATCTTGTTTTTATTAGGGGAAAATCTGCTCTTGAGAGTCTAATCTAGTTGTGGGTGCTGATTTTGATAGAAGTTGTATCAAAAACTTGTCACATTCTGCAGAAAAGTCGAAGAAATCATCATCCTTCATCATTATTACATTATTAGGTCTTACCTCTTCTGGAACCATGGTCTTGCATCTTTTTTTTTTCTTTTGTCTATGATGCCAAATTCCCTATCACATGGCATGTAGGAATGTTCTGAAACCAGGAATTTCAAGTTCACTGAATCAAAATGTTTCTTGGCAATGATGTAAATCAGGACCAATAGAATCATCCGATTCTTATTCTGCCCTGCAAAGTTATCAGCCCATATTTGTCTAGACACACTCTGATGTTGTAAAAGGAGTTACTACCTTCTCCGCGCCAACAGCTGTGCACATACAACTTACAACGTCTAGTGACTACGTTTCCAACTTCGTTTCATTACATACGGACATACCATTGCCATTGGCATGGCCATTTACTACCTTCTCAATGAAAAACCTAAAAATTCGAATTTTTGGCAGTTACGACCTTTCCCATGTCAATGCCTCAATTGTTACAATTTCGAAAAAAATAAATATAATTACATATAGAAGATTTTATTATTTGCTGTATCACTATTTAAGATATTTAATAGAGCAAGAATCTGAGAATCGATAAATATATCACATAGGAGTTATTGCAGGAACAACGACGACATACTTTGCGATTTTAAATCTTAAAACTTTTTTTATTTGTGAATATTTGAAACTTGAATAGAAGGTCATTACCTTAAGAGTCCTGATTTATTCCGAGAATGCGGCATCTGTAATCTTCTTAATGACTGTACAAACCCACCCTAGATGTATTCACCTCTTACGAATCTACCTGACATGCAAATTTCGTCTCTTTGGAATGCGCAAACCTAATAGATGTTGTGCAGGAAATGCTAAGGCTCGTTTCAGCCGTCAGCATAGTTAATAGCCAAAACATAGGTTTCGCGCAACATTTAACAGGGATAAACAAAGTTTCGTCTTTATGTCATGGGTTTATTAAGATAGGTTTTGTGTATATACAATGAGCAAAATGCAAATTAATGAAATTATAGTGTACATAATGAATATATGAAGAAAAAAACAAACATTATGCAATACCACCTCAATAACATTTACTTATCATTTCAAGTATAGTAAAATAGTAATTGATAATAATTATTCGGTAGACAAGTCATACAATTTTAATGCTTGTAATCGACGTTTAGTCCGAAGCTAAACACATGTTCTTTTTTTTTTCAGAAAAGAAAGCCCTGAAGAGTAGTAAGTGTGCATAAACGGACATCTTATAAAAAGAATTTCAAAACATTTAAAAGTCTTGACCTTACGTTGTGAGTATATAATTACCCTGATGATATTTTGTGTTAGAAATCAAGATAGTTTTAGTATGATTATATCTCGTGACCAGAATATTGTACGAAATGTAAATATAAAAATTGGAGATTTATCCATCGAAGAGGTGGAAAAATTCACGAATTTTGGAGCAACAGTAACAAATATAAATGACACTCGGGAGGAAATTAAACGCAGGATATATATGGGAAATGCCTATTATTATTTGGTTGAGAAGCTTTTATCATCAAGTGTGTTTTCAAAAAACTTGAAAGTTAGAATTTATAAAACAGTAACCGTTCACTGTCTGTTCTTTATGGTTGTGAAACTTGGACTCTCACTTTGAGAGAAGAACAGAGGTTAACGGTGTTTGAGAATAAGGTGCTTAGGAAAATATTTGGGGCTAAGAGGGATGAAGTGACAGGAGAATGGAGAAAGTTACACAACACAGTACTGTACTCATTGTATTCTTCACCTGACATAATTAGGAACATTAAATTCAGACGCATGAGACGGGCAGGGCATGTAGCATGTATGAACGAATTTAGAAATGCATGTAGAGTGTTAGTTGGAAGGCCGGAGGGAGAAAAGACTATTGGGGAGGCCGAGACGTAGATGGGAGAATAATATTAAAATGTATTTGAGGGAGATGGGATATGATTGTAGAGACTGGATTAATCTTGCTCAGGCTAAGGACCGATGGCGGGCTTATGTGAGGGTGACAATGAACCTCCGGGTTCCTTAAAAGCCATAAATAAGCAATGTTAAAAGGTTATATATTTATATGTTGGTAGCATTTGTATGATTTGATATAACTGGACAGTGCTGTAGTATGACATTACTTAAAGGATGAGTTAACAGAAAATTCTTATCAACCAACTTTTTTTCACAGTATTATTGACTGATACCAATAATTTTTGTAGACATCAAAATATAATACGTGTATTAATTCTTTATAACAATACATACCTTCTATCGCATTCTGCTTCATTAATAACTATATAACTTCTCACATTTAATCTTTTATTATTAAATAATTTTAAGAGAAAATGACTTGTTTTAAAATCTCAATTATGAATTTGAAACATGTAGTTACAACGTAAAATTAAAGAAAAAAATATATATTTCCATAAAATTATTTTCATATGGGAAATATTTAGATTTTTCTCTCTCTTGAAAATTTTAAGATTTTGGACATGAGGGATTTCTCAAATAACCTGTTCAATTATGTACTCAGAATCCCGCCTTCTATTCTGTAGGTGAATTTATGATATTCAACAACGCTGCATGAATATTTCTGTCTTGTATTAAGTATCGATACTAACTCCTTGAGTTGTACTAGTACAGCGTTTCTCAAACTTTTTTGAAGTGGGGACCACTTTTTTAAGTCAGAAAAATTCCCCGAACCACCTTACTCTTGTTTCTTTCGACAGCAAATTGATCATTTTTGTAGCATATTTTAATACCAGTATACTTATATTTTAAAATAGAATTAATTAATTTTAATACTTTTCTAATTATATTTTTGTAGCCAATCACGAGTAACTTATAACAAATTCTGTGCATTGTTCATTCATCGCTTTCCTGTTAGCAGTTAGTTGTTTGAAATCCTTCTTACGCTAGTAGTTGTCCATGTCTCTGTTAAATAGTGCCCATTATAAATAATTGAAAACTGGCTTCGATCCGGATCTTCGAAAAGAAAGGAACATGAAGATACGTTTCATTTAGGCAGTGCTAATATCAGAAGCTGTGTGTGAAGAAATATATTAATTATAGTGCCATTAAATAAATATCTAATCCAAGTGGTAGCTATTCAAAGAAAGAATACTTTTGTAAATATGACAATAGTTATTTGGAACTTGGATTTACTTCGTGTGCCAATGAGAGTGAACCAATACCTCGGTGCGTTATTTGTTACGAAGTGCTTTCAAACGAGTGTATGAAACCCGCGAAATTGAAACGACACTTAGAGACAAAGCACGCAAGTGTAAAAAGTAAACCTGTCGGATTCTAAAATAGGCGGAGTCTAAAATTTCTTATATCGTTATCTGAAAAAATAAATAAAAACGATTTATGCAGAAACATGCCCGATTTTCAACAAGTAAAGATGCAATTTGGCACGTTCTATTATTGTTGTATGACGTACAGTACGTGCACATTTCAATGTGCATATTAGGTGCCGGCAAAACTATTAAGAAAGTCATCAATACATTAAAAGGTTCCTCTGTTACTTTGGTCCTCTGTTATGAATTCGGGTGGTCCCTGGCTGAGTTACAGGCTCGGCACCAGATGTGCAGGAGAAGATGGCGAGAAACGCCACGTTCATAGTGCTTTAAATCCCTCCTTTGTTGCTGAGAGTAGAGTGGGAAGTGGGTAGACGGGTAGGGTAAGAAATTTCATAAAATATTAGTACTGGGAGAAAAAGTGAAAGACGATTGCCATGTGTCATTTTCAGACTGAGATTTTCAGCTATAGTGTGATATGCAATTCGTTTGAATTTTATTTTTTCTTCTGTGTTTTTTTGAAGGACCACAAGGGCAGAACTCGAGGACCACAGGTGGTCCGCGGACCATAGTTTGAGGAACGCTGTACTAGTATAATATAAAACTCTTCGGTATATATTTCAACTAGACTGTGACTATGATTAAGACTTTGAAATATTACTAAGATTTGTTTGACATGTTTCATATTCTAGCTGTGAAGCGATATACGAATACCATGAAAATGTAAATAAATCCAATACTAAAAGGTGACGGAACTCTGTATAGAATATATTATAGTGGACGGGGAAATGATTACTGTCCAGAGCACGGGAATTTTGTCGTTTTTAACCTTCTTTACGTCCAACTGCAAGACTTTCAAGGCCTAAGCGGAATTGAAAGAAAAATTATGTTAACTAATTGTTAGCATATTTCTCGGTTCCATGACTGAAAAAAAGCACTGCATAAATCCAAGGGAAGACATAAAGGGAATTAAAATTCCGCTACATTTTCACACGAGCGTGATATAAAACAATGTAATTAATTTGTTGATATTGGACACCAATTCCACAGTTTATAAATGTCTTCAAAGTATGCGATCAGTTAATGAGAGTGTATTGTATGGAAAGCTTGCAGCACGGACGATTGGAGAAATATCACAACTAATTTGCAACCTGGAATTTTTTTCCGCGACTCTTAGCATATTTTCTGCCCATGCGTGAAGCACTTATTGTCAGCTGTACAAGGAGATTGCCTGAAAAAAGTTAGTTATTTGTTCTTCTTCAAGTTAACTGCTATAACCAACAACTTGAACTGTAAATGTCCTACACTAATGCGTATAAATGTAACAACTTAATACGTTACGTCGAGATTGTGTCCCTCTTGGAATAAGAAACATTTTAACTGGATGGTTTGGGCTGTAACTGTCGACCTCACTCGTTCTGTCTCTTCAACGGTCTTCTGTAGTGTCTTTGTCTTTTAGATCTATACTGAGTTACACTTTTTAAGCAAAAGGTGCATTTATCTGCGGACCTCTGGAAAAAGAACTAAGGCAGAGACTAGTGAAGTGCTTTGTATGAAGTGTGGCATTGTATGGGGCAGAAATATGGACATTACGACGAAGTGAAGAGAAGCGAATAGAAGCATTTGAAATGTGGATATGGAAAAGAATGGAACGTGTGAAGTGAACAGACAATAAGAAATGAAACTGTGTTGGAAAGAGTGGGTGAAGAAAGAATGATGCTGAGACTGATCAGGAAGAGGAAAATAAATTGGTTCGGTCACTGGCTTAGAAGAAACTGCCTACTGAAGGATGCATTGGAAGAAATGGTGAACGGGGGAAGAGTTCGGGGTAGAAGATGATATCAGATGATAGACGACATTAAGATATATGGATCATATGAAGAAACGAAGAGGAAGGCAGAAAATAGGAAAGATTGGAGAAAGCTGGGTTTGCAGTGAAAGATCTGCCCTTGGGCAGAACAGTAAATGAATTAGCTTTCGCTGGGACAGAAACATGGACATTACGACGAAGTGAAGAGAAACGGCTGGAAGCATTTTGTGATGTGGATATGGAGAAGAACTTATCGTGTGAAATGGACAGACAGAATAAGAAATTAACTTGTGCTAGAAAGAGTGGGTGAATAAAGAATAATGCTGAAACTGATCAGGAAGGGAACAAGAAATTGGCTGGGTCACGGGTTGAGAAGAAACTGCCTACTGAAGGATGCGCTGGAAGGAATGGTGAATGGGGGGAAAGTCTGAGACAGAAGAAAATATCAGATGATAGACGACGTTGAGATATATGGATCGTATGCAGAGACTAAGGGGAAGGCGGAAAAGAAACAAGATTGGAGATGCTGGATTTGCAGTGAAAGACCTGCCCTGGCCAGAAAAAACATACAGTTATTTGTGCCTGTTATATTCAATCATTACTTTATAGGATTATTTTTATACGAAGTACAAATGGGAAATTTTGAGATATCTCATATCAGACAGCTCAATATCGGGATTTTCTTAGTCATGCTGTCATTTATAGAGGATGTGGTTCTCTATATAAGTTACCGTATGTGTGTCATTGTACAGTGATCTCTCATTATGAAAACTGTTAATCTCATTGCCTTCTACGACACTTCATATTTAAGCTACATTATTATTCAATTCTCTGTATTACTACATTAGGCCGTGCTACATGGAAGGGGGTTGGAGTTAACCCCTCCTCAACATTTACAGAAATTAAAGCAACATAAAAAGCATCCCCAAAATTATGTAGTACAGAACATAATAATACTTCTAATATTAATAAACAAATGACATTAGGGGAAACTCGGCTAATTCCGCAGTACGGGTAATTCCGCAGTAATGCATATATGATTTTACTGCGGCTTTACAATAGCGTGAACGTAAGTTTTGAGAGGCTGTCAACAGGAAGCATGTCCTCTGCAGTGCTGTACAAAAAATCAAGGATATTGGTCGACATCTCTGTCGGCAATACAATGAAACATCGAAAGTTGCCTGTTTTTCGTGTTTTGCTACACAGCTGTGAAGAAAGTGAGCATTGTTACATATAAATTGTTCCTTTTATGTTACTTTCATAATGTATTTCATAATTATTTACTACTGCGGAATTAGCCAAGTTCTGTTGCGGATTTATCCGCACTGTTGCGGAATTACCCGAGTTGTTCTTTTTGAACTGTAATGTATGTACAACTAAATATATTTGCATTTTAATAGGTATTTTTATCTCATTTGGTAATGAAAGGTTTCGTCCATGTCTACATACCTTGATAAAATTTTGAATAAACATTTTGATAAAAATATGACAGATATAGGTACTTCTTAATATTGCGGAATTAGCCGAGTCTTCCCTATAGGCTGCTGTATTAGATGGAAGAAAAAAGAAACATCTTACTAATTAGTACTAAAATTCTTTTGTTTCCAGAGAAATTCCACACTTCCCTAATTTTCACATTCATTGTATGGACCATGCTTACATGCGAAAATTATGTTTAGCCTCATTGATTTATTTAATAATAATAATAATAATAATAATAATAATAATAATAATAATAATAATAATAAATATAAAATGATGTAGCAATTTCCTCGCAAGCAACTTATGAAACAATTGCTAACCTTCTTGAAGGATTTGGAGTATAATTATGTTACTCATGAGGCAGATAAAAATAAGACGTGAAGTACTTTCAAATTCCGTTATAGAACCTGTTTTTTTAGCGCTGCTCATTTGTCTTACCTTGTATTAGTAAGGGCCCGTTCACACGGCACGGGAGTTTCTCGAAACGGCCATTTATTGGAGTAGATTTCGTGCTGACAGCAGAGTACACAAGGTTCGATTTTTTATATAAACTTAAATTTTATTATGCACGGGAAAAAAAAAAACATCGAACCGTGTGTACATCGCTGTGCGCCAGAAATCGATTCGAATAAATATCCGTTTCGAGAAATTTCCGCACCGTGTGAAAGGACTCTAACAAGTTCTGCGGGCGGTCTACAGATGGCACGCGCATGCTAAATGTCGCTAGCTGTTTATTGTCTCAATTTCTTACACATCTTTTAGGGGAAGAAACAAAAATTATTTATAACAGGCACGAATACCCTCCAGTTAGTAAACATAATTTGTCTTGTATTCAGTATAGTGACGAGAATTTTTCTGTGTAGACATGTGATCCTTATAAATGGGGTGTAAGAGCTTTCACCTTACGGCCGAATTTCGAACTATTATTTTCGCTTTTGATACGAGAATTTTTATATGTAAAACGAATGATGGGACAGAGATCGGGAATACTAAAGCAATGTAGTAATACTACTACAAATTTATTAAATTTCCATGTTTGGAGTTTTCGGATAACAAACCTAACGGGTACGTAAGTAAGACAGGGACACAATACTTCTTTCCCGGATATCAAGGCCCCCTCACATGCTAAATTTGCAATGACATAATGTGAACTACAGTCACTATAGTAGGCCTATTACTGTTATTATTTCTTTTTAAGTGTATCTTTTTACACAGGTTACGAGTCGAACACTGTAAATAAAGTTGATGTTTGCGGCTTGCCAGTAATTTACACAAATTAATGCATGAATTACTATGAGTCAGACTGTTTCCGGGCAGTGCCTTTTCTGTGTGGTGCTGTGTCATTATGCAGTTGAAACCAGTGAGTGAAATAATATTTTTCAGAAACTTTTTGATAGAAAGTATGCCGAAACAAGGTAAACGAATGGAAGCGTTTCGTGGAAGAAAGCGTGCTTATGAACCGACGAAATTTGAGCCAAAAACGAAAAATATTAGATTGAAACGAGTGCGAGAATGCAGGACAAGGAATTCTTTCATTTTTAAATTCTAAAATTTATTGGATATAAGTGTTAAATTCTCTCTGTTCGTCGTCAGTCATTACACGAACTGTTTTCAGAACATGGGAAGGGTGATAAATGAAGTGCATAAGATTGCTGATGAATCCTCACCCATTCCTTACAGTACATTTACACGAACACTTACATATACACTCACCTAGTACACAACATAACTCTTCACAGATACACATCATGCATAACGTGGCCCGACGAAGTGGTGTGCAACTTGAAAATGGATCACAGTCCTGCCATATATTCACAGTATGCGGAACCCGAATCACGCAAATGTAGTGGGTAGACATTAGATACACACACACACACACACACACATACACATACTTGCTGATGATATGGCGTTGTTAGCAGAAGAAGAGGCGATACTAAGGGATATCCTAGTAGAGCTAAATGACAGCTGTGAGCAGTATCAGATGAAGATAAATGCAAACAAGACGAAGACCATGGTTGTCGGAAGAAAAATAAAGAAGGTAAACCTGCGAATATTAAATTAGGCAGTAGAGCAAGTGAACAACTTCAAATACAAATACTTGGGATGTGCTATAAGCAGTAACATGATCTGCTGCCAGGAAGTCAAAAGGAGAATAGCAATGGCAAAGGAAGCTTTTAATAGAAAAAGGAGCACCTTCTGCGGACCTGTGGAAAAAGAATTAAGGAAGAGACTAGTGAAGTGCTTTGTGTGGAACGTGGCATTGTATGAAGCAGAAACTTGGACATTACGACGAAGTGAAGAGAAACGACTAGAAGCATTTGAAATGTGGATATGGAAAAGAATGGAGCGTGTGAAATGGACAGACATAATAAGAAATGAAGCTGTACGAGAGAGAGAGAGAGAGAGAGAGAGAGAGAGAGAGAGAGAATGATCCTGAAAGTGATCAGGAAGATAAGAAGGAATTGGTTGGGTCACTGGTTGAGAAGGAACTGCCTACTGAAGGATGCACTGTAAGGAATAATGAATGGAAGAAGAGTTCGGGGCAGAAGAAGATATCAGATGATAGACGACATTAAGAAATGTGGATCATATGAGGAGGCAAGGAAGAAGGCAGAAAATAAGAAAGACTAGAGAATGCTGGGTTTGCAGTGAAAGATCTGCCCTTGGACAAAAAATGTTTAAATTAACTACACATTTACAGCTTAAGAAGTTACACTTCTGCAGGGCGTAAGGTTTACGGACTCATTTATTATTATTATTCTTATTATTCTTATTATTATTTTATTATTATTATTTATTTATTTATTTATTTATTTATTTATTAACATAACATGCAAAGCCCAATTACAATTATTGTTATTATTACTTACTTACTTACTTACTTACTTACTTACTTACTTACTTACTTACTTACTTACTTACTTACTTACTGGCTTTTAAGGAACCCGGAGGTTCATTGCCGCCCTCACATAAGCCTGTCATTGGTCCCTATCCTGAGCAAGATTAATCCAGTCTTTATCATCATATCTCACTTCCCTCAAATCCATTTTAATATTATCTTCCCATCTACGTCTCGGCCTCCCCAAAGGTCTTTTTCCCTCCGGCCTCCCAACTAACACTCCATATATTGTTATTATTGTTATTATTATTATTATTATTATTATTATTATTATTATTATCAATTTTATTTGTTTATGAACATAACAGGCAAAGCCCAATTACAATTATTATTATTATTATTATTATTATTAATTGTATTTGTTTATGAACCTAACAAAGCCCAATTACAATTATTGTTATTATTATTGTTATTATTATTAATTTTATTTGTTTATGAACATAACAGGCAAAAGCCCAATTACAATTATTATTATTATTATTATTACTATTATTATTATTACAATTATTACTATTCATGAACATAAGAGGCAAAGCCCAATTAGAATTAATAATAATAATAATAATAATAATAATAATATTATTATTATTATTATTATTATTATTATTACTACTATTATTTTTCATGAACATAAGAGGCAAAGCTCAATTACAATTATTATTATTATTATTATTATTATTATTATTATTATTATTATTATTATTATTATTATTATTATTATTGCGTTATGATGGTAGTTGTGGTAGTGGATATGGTCATAGGCCTATTAGTAATAATGTTAGACGTAAAAGTGAAGTCATTATTTTCCATGTTATGAAATGTTTGCAATATTCAATAAAGTTAGGTAACACAGGGATTTTATCCAGGAGCTCTGGTTCCCGTGTGGCATCCCTAAAAAATCTCCATCTTCATCTTATCTCTTAGCGGGTGTACTCTAAAGCAGTCTCCTATGGCCCACCCTGGGCAACGACTCTGTCTGTAAATTGGTCTACAGGACTGACTACATTCGGGTGAATGACGAAAAATCAAGTAAGTTACCTTCCATTAGCAAAAAAAAAAAAAAAAAAAAAAACTATACGCGATAGCACATTTCTGAGGGCATTAGCAGTGTTTCCTAAGATGATCAAACGCGCCATGAGAGCGTTGGGTTAGTTGCATGCACTCCGTCGGCACAGATGTATAAAATGAGTAACACTTGCACTTGTTTAAAATAATCCTTGAACTAACGCAAATATCGAAGTTGTGATGTACATCGTTAACCTTCATTATTACGAATTCCCCCATCTTGTGTCTAAGCAAACCCGTGAAATTAATCGGTGACGTAATGCCAGTTCCTGTAGCCGTGAACTGGTCATGGATGAGCACTATCTCGAAAATTACACCTACTCTTAACACGTGGAGGTTTTTGCACGACATTATTTTATGTTACCATTTAATTTTATGACCATCAGTGGTCGTTTAATCCCGCAAATGTCGCAATATCGCTTAGACATAAACATAATATAAGCATTTTTATCTTAATTGCTTCCAGAGACAAAAGCTTTTACACTCCATAATCGCAAGGCGAAATATTCATGGAGTCGTATTCCAATCGAACAAGAACTGATGATACACAATGTAATTTTATATGCTGGGATGCGTTCTGACTTACTGGTGCGCGTTTTCACTCTGACATCAAGCAGGTAAGTGAATTACGGCCTTGTTAAAGGAACTTGTAACTAATTCCAAAATGTCTAACGCACTCTGGTAATTAATTATTTGCATGGTTAATAAGTTCCGTTTTTTTTTACTGCCTCGACTCGGCAATAGGAAGAGGGCTGTTGTGTGATGCGGCGGTAGTCGCTGTCTATGACGTTTCGGGTAACTTTTCACTGCTGGCTTAAGGAGACACATATGATTTTAAAACTGCAACAATTTTCATTCAAAATTTGTGAAATTTAAAAGTCCATCTTATAGTTCTGTTTCCATGGTACCATGAGTAACGTTAGAAAAAAAACATTTTTCTCTCCTGTAGCTCTAACATGGACGTTTCAAATCAAAATATTTCAAGTGTTTACATAGTACAGAAACATCATTTTATTTTTACTTCAATTTTTATTGTACCTGAGTTTTTGAATGTACTTCACTCCCACCCCTTCTACTACTAAACTTCCACCCGTCTTCCACACAGAACCAAGAACGTATATGCAGTCAGAGTCGTACGGTCAGAGTAAACAGTACTGAGTGAGTACAGTACGTTCCAGAAATATGTTTGCGTTTTCCAGTGACGAAAGAGCTTTTAATATGTTCGCACAGGTAGTCATCCTTTTGCCTACGTCACAGTCCTGTTTCCTCACCCGCTTCTACTCGTCCTTCTATAAAGACTAGTGATTGGACTGTCTTAGCTCTTTTCTGAAAACATTAATTTCTGTTAGGAATTTTGGACGTCTACGTAATATTATACACCTGCTTAAAATAACTTAAATAAAAGGTCCTCGTTAAGAATTAACTTCATTTTATTTTTTTATTCCATTTATTTATTTTATTCCATAGATCTTACATGAGCAATGAAGCTTTAAGATGTGGAACAAGTCAAAATTCTACAATATTACAATTACAATTTTTACAAATTTTTACAGTTTTACAATTTAGTAATTTTCTACAATTTTAACAATTTTGTGCAATTTTTTACAATATTTTGGTGAGATGTAGTGAGATGAGCTGAGGTCCGAGTATTCGCCAAAATATTACCCGGCATTTGCCTTTTGGTTGGGGAAAACCTCGGAAAAACCCAACCAGGTAATCAAATCAAAGGGGTTGATGCCGATGACTCGCCATAGACCATCCGGCTTCAGTCCCACGGCTATGGAAAACCTCGGAAGAAACCAAAGACCACGTGATTTCCCCCCTTTCTACTACCCTGCGACAGAACCACTTGGACGGACAGTAGATAGCATGTCTGAGTAATTTTGTATTTTCGGATCGGGCAGAAGTAAAGGTTGAATTTACAGTAGGCCCACGTAAGGTACTCTTTTATAGAGTAGGTACAGAATTATTTCAACATGAGTTACTAGTACGAAGGGCGAAACTGGTAATTGAAATTAGGTACAATAGTCTATAGTGCGATAATATGCACAAAAGAACTGAAGCCTGTATCGAAATGAACGGTCACCATTCTCAAAATTGTGTTTAAATATCCATATTATGATTATTTTTCAATTTAACTTCATTCTCTCATTGTATGCTAATGTGCTGTAGACAGTATACCATTCACTGCGTAATAAATACGTCAGCATGAATATCTCAGTTCGTGAGTAAAACCACTTATTGTTAATATTGTACTGTATTTTGATTAAACAAAAACCTAATGAAAATTATCAAACTCAAATCGCGATATTTCCTAGTTTACGTAAATGGATGAGCTATTTCTTCCCTCCTATACCTAGTAAAGTGATTTGTTTGTATATTACGCCAGTATCGACGAACTCCAGTCGTGGAAGGGAATAGCAAACGGTGTTTCCAGTTCTCAACCGTTAATCCAAAGGTATAGTCAGGTTAATATTAGAAATGTTAGTAAAAACAAAATGATGTCCCGGTATAAACCTCCCGTCACGGCTGATAATCCCAAATACTTCTTAAAATTAAGCAATCCAGTAAATTTATTATTTTTTCCAAAGTAAAAGCTTGCCGTTACAATAAAACGAATTGTATGGATGTAATATTTTTTTAGTTGGTTATTTAACGCCGCTATATCAACCACTAGGTGAAGTAATATTAACGGGGACGTTCACATCGTCGATGTCCTCCAAGGACGGTTTAGTGTCAGTGGAACCTGAAATTAAATTAAAATGGGATCGTCTCTTTTATATTCACTGCCTAAACTTGATTTTCATTATGAATTCGAAATACAAGGTTAACTAGAAAGTTTTGACCCCTTGCGTCCGGTAATTTGCATGCGATTAAAAATTTTAAATCCTAGAATGGAATATTTCTTAAGATTCAGAACAGACTGCTTGCTTACAAAGGCCGTATTTATCAGGAGTAATGTATTCTGTTGCCAAAATAAGGTGCTTTGCCTCCTGAAATTTGCAAACCGCCAGTAAGAGAGGTATCTAATCTGTAGCGCAAATTCTGGTCAGGTTCCAGCAGATAGTGGCCGTCAGAGCCACTTACAACGTCTGGCAACCTGATTGCAGCTCTATAAAACACAACGTAAGAAATTCAGCACGATGTTAAATCTAACGTTTGTGCGATTCAAGAGTCTTGTACTACATAAGAAAGCTTCTGAGGGGACATGTCGTTAGTTAGATAAGTTTTTGCAAAGAATGTCAATGGAAAGAACTTCTTTTGAATACAACGATTTTCGTGTGATATTTCAGTTTAAAATGTAAACACAATTAAAACTACCATTCTCTTATCTGAACTCTCGTATTATGAATACATTTATCAACAGTAATCTCACTAGAGGTTTTGATTTATCTAGAGAAAATCAAAACTCGAGTGGGATTTAATTGAGTAATACACGATTAGAAGAAAATAGATAAAGATTAGAAGAAATAAAGTACTCTAATATAATAAAATATTATCCACTAAGTCACGTAAAAACGTCAGCACGTAGAGTATATAACTCGGGTTCGAGTCCCGGTGCCGGAGAGAATTTTTCTCTGTTCTAACTATCCTTCATCAAATGGTAATGCAGAATTCCTGCACGGAAATATCATATGTACTTCGGAACATCACAGTAATGTGACATTTTAGATAATGAGTTTTTCTCATAACTGTTCCTGGAGTCAATGGGGAGATTTTTACACGAACTGCGACAAATTTAACAGGCGGTTTGGGCAGTCCGTTGCGATCTGGCTGAATGACACCACTGGAGCCAATCTTCAAAAGGACGTGAGTTCGTCTCTCATTAACTTAATTACTTACTGGCTTTTAAGGAACCCGGAGGTTCATTGCCGCCCTAACATAAACCCGCCAGTGGTCCCTATTCTGAGCAAGATTAATCCAGTCTCTACCATCATATCCCTCCTCCCTCAAATCCATTTTAATATTATCCTCCCATCTACGTCTCGGTCTCCCCAAAGGTATTTTCCCCTCCGGCCTCCCAACTAACACTCTATATGCATTTCTGGATTCGTCCATACGTGCTACATGCCCTGCTCATCTCAGACGTCTGGATTTAATGTTCCTAATTATGTCAGGTGAAGAATACAATGCGTGCAGCTCTCCGTTGTGTAACTTTCTCCATTCTCCTGTAACTTCATCCCTCTTAGCCCCAAATATTTTCCTAGGAACCTTATTCTCAAACACCCTTAACCTATGTTCCTCTCTCAAAGCGAGAGTCCAAGTTTCACAACTATAAAGAACAACCGGTAATATAACTCTTTTATAAATTCTAACTTTCAGATTTTTTGACGGCAGACTGGATGATAAAAGCTTCTCAACCGAATAATATCAGGTATTTCTCATATTTAATCTGTGTTTAATTTCTTCCCGAGTATCATCTATATTTGTTACTGTTGCTCCCAGGTAAATTTCCAATTTTTATGTTTCCATTTCGTGCAATATTCTCGTCACGAGACATAATCATATACTTTGTCTTTTCGGGATTTACTTCCAAATCTATCTCTTTACTTTCTTCAAGTAAAATTCTCGTGTTTTCCCTAATCGTTTGTGGATTTTCTCCTAACATATTCACGTCATCCGCATAGACAAGCAGCTGATGTAACCCGTTCAATTCCAAACCCTCTCTGTTATCCTGAACTTTCCTAATGGCATATTCTAGAGCAAAGTTAAAAAGTAAAGGTGATAGTTTATCTCCTTGTTTCAGCCCACAGTGAATTGGAAACGCATCTGACAGAAACTGACCTATACGTATTCTGCTGTACGTTTCACTGAGACGCATTTTAATTAATCGAACTAGTTTCTTGGGAATACCAAATTCAATAAGAATACATCTCTCATTAACAGCAATAGCAAAAGTCCACTCTACACCTTTTCTTAGGTAGTGTTGCTTTTAGAGGTTAAAGTGCTGAAATTCGCGTTTATGTAACGATTCTGTTGATTATGATGATATGATGATTAGGATGAGCATCTTAATATAACAAGCTCCGTTCGAATGCACTTAATTAAACTACTCTAATGATACGATGATTACCACACTACGCATTTCTTAAGGCTGCATGTCATAGAAAGACACGTCACATGTTTACAAGTCGACAGCATGCAGCTTGTTCCAATTAGGTCGTTACCTTGTAATGATGACGCTGAAATTTGCAGAACAGTGCAGACGCTGCAGATTAGCAGACACAACGTCGCTGATGACGTCATTTTTTGTCGAATCTTTCTTTTCTCTTAATCACAGCATTCAGCTACAGTGCGGTACCTGTAAAGAAAAATACGTCAAAATTTAATTAAATTAAATTATGTATGAGTTTGTACAATTGCGTGATAGGGTAACATATACAGAAATCTGATGTTGCTGAATATCTCAAACATGATCTGAATTTATATTCAAACTATGAGGTGCATACGTATAACTTCCTTCGACACGAGAAAATGTTGTATCGTTTGAAAGATGTACCACTTTCAACGGTTTTATGTTCATCTGATTGTGCATAAAAAAGCATATTTCGATACAAAACTAACTTACTTACTGGTTTTTAAGGAACCCGGAGGTTTATTGCCGCCCCCCACATAAGCCCGCCATTGGTCCCTATCCTGAGCAGGATTAATCCAGTCTCTATCATCATATCCCACCTCCCTCAAATCCATTTTAATATTATCTTCCCATCTACGTCTCGGCCTCCCCAAAGGTCTTTTTCCCTCCGGCTTTCTAACTAACACTCGATACAAAACTAGCAGGCATATTTTCATGTTTGAAATTTGACACTTCCTAATGTTTTTTTTTTCCCCCTATAATTCTCAGATTTAATAATGATACTGATCCTATAAGATCAAAAATAGTGAAAATGATAAGTAAAACAACACTAGAACAGGTTTCTCTGGCCACCGGCGTAGCACAGACGGTAGCTCATTTGCCTATTGATCCGAGGCTTCGTCGGGCTTGAGTTCGATTCCCGCTTGGACTGATTATCTGATTGGGTTTTCTCCGAGGATTTCCCCAACCATAAAACGATATTAAAGTAATCAGTGGCTAATCCTCGGCCTCATCCCGCTAAATACTATCTCACTATCACCAATTTCATGAACACTAAATGACCCAGTAGTTGATATAGCATCATTAAATAACGAACTGGAAAGGCAACTGAGTTTTCATTTCCGGCATATTGGATGTGACATCACATATGAATTTGGCGTGGACATCGAAATAAAATTAAATAAGTTTCAGGCACTTTGTGGGATCGAGGAAATCGTTGACCTGAAGTTCCTATACAAAGTATGGGAAAACATTCCTCCTTTTCCTGTACTCCTTTTCATGCGACTTAGTTCATTGAAATCGAAGCTTTTTTGCCTCCCAGAAGAACACGAACCATTTGTACGTAAGCAACGTTGCCTAATTGTAATCTTAAGAGTCAGGTCGTCTGTCCATCTAGTCGCCTGTCTCCCTACATTCTTCTGGCAGATTCTTTGATTCCAAGCAGTGAGTAGATGCATACACCTCTTGAAGTCTCAGCATACCACATGTCCTGTCCATCTCCATTTGAGGTTTCTAGCGACGATCTTTCCATGCTGGATCGTTGTTATACTTATAGTTATTATTTCATTCCGTTGTCGGTCTTTTATACTAATGCCCAGTATTTTCTACTCCATCTTTCTTTGGCAAATTGATGTTACTTCTCTATCTTTCCCTGTTGGGAACTGTAGTTGAGGATTGGGAGTATACACGTTCCAATGACAGTTTTTTGAGACCAATGTGTAATATTCTGTCCTGAAACATGATTTATAAACTCAAACACTTTTTCCGCTTAGCGAAGATGCGTCTTGAGATTTATTTCCGGGTTGAGTTATTAACGGAAACAATTAGTCCTAAATACGTTAATTTCATTAAAAGATGTTTGGTGTAGTGCATATGGTTCAATGCTATAAAATATTCACAGACATTTGGTATATTATATTTGGTACAATGCATATGATCCAACAATAAAAACGTCCAGAGATATTTGGTACAATACATATGGTCGGTACAGTATATTTGGTACAATGCATATGGTCCAATAAAAAAGTCTAAAGATATTTGTTACAATATATTTGTTCTTTTGACGAGCCAGTTCAGAAGGGAAACAACTCAAAATTTAAGGGTTTGAGAAAACTGCATTTTAAAGCTTCATGTTGCGGTGAAAAATCCAATTAACACACACTAATATCGAAGTTATAGTATATGTAAATTTATTTTCATCTTATTTAAGCAATATAAAATTCATAATCAATTTAGTAGTATTCAAAATGTAAAATTAGGTGTGTCACAATGTACTGTTTTAGGGCAAATTGTATTTTTAATATATGCACTATACATGAAAATGACAAAATGACAGTACCCATTATGATGTAACATTCGCTTCTCTTTGTGTGAAACAAATTATTTCTCCCATGTTATTTATGACTTAAAATTTCGTTTGTGAAACTCATTGAAACTGCAAACTTATATTTGTGTTTGTTGCCGACTTACAGTCAATTGGAGACAATACAACAATCAGTATGCTTATCACATATTACATATTTATCAAAAAAAAAATTAAACCCAGTATCCTTGACCGTTATCAACATTAGACCATATGGATTATATCAAATATAACCATTGAAGCAAATATCCGTTACCTTTTTCAACATTAGATTATATGGATTGTACCAAATATCCTGGACCTTTTTCAACATTAGACCATATGAATTGTACCAAATATCCTGGACCTTTTTCAACATTAGACTATATGAATTGTACCAAATATCCTGGACCTTTTTCAACATTAGACCATATGAATTGTACCAAATATCCTGGACCTTTTTCAACATTAGACCATATGAATTGTACCAAATATCCTGGACCTTTTTCAACATTAGACTATATGAATTGTACCAAATATCCTGGACCTTTTTCAACATTAGACCATATGAATTGTACCAAATATCCTGGACCTTTTTCAACATTAGACTATATGAATTGTACCAAATATCCTGGACCTTTTTCAACATTAGACTATATGAATTGTACCAAATATCCTGGACTTTTTTCAACATTAGACCATATGAATTGTACCAAATATCCTGGACCTTTTTCAACATTAGACCATATGAATTGTACCAAATATCCTGGACCTTCTTCAACGTTAGACCATATTATGGATTTTACCAAATGTCACTGGAATTTTCTGTCCGTACCAAATGTCAATGGACCATTACTAGGCTACTATCGGACGATATGGATTGTACCAAAATCCCGGACCTTCTTCAACATTGAACCATATTATGATTTGTACCAAATATCACTGGAATTTTCGTCTGTACCAAATGTCAATGGACCATTACTACTGTCTGGTGATGTGGATTGTACCAAATGTCCGATAATCGTGAATTTTTCTCTGTACCTATTTTACTTTGACTCAAATTATCGTTATATTCTCTTCCTGACTGTTAACGTGATAATAGTGGCCTATATGAAAATATTTAAGATTGGTTCAAAGCTGTCCTTAAAATGAGAATTGTACTTGCACAAAGGAACACGGAATGGATAAAGAAGAACGAAACGAATATGGCAATTTATTTCACTTCTTCTTACGTACACGAACTAACTATCATGCATTCGCGTTTTATTCTCTTGGCGGACACTTCACACGTAAAAATACAAGCTGGTACCCATTAACTTAGACTTATACCTTGAATAGTTGTGTCACTTCATGAATTTGCAGTGTGTCAACAGGATCGGGGCGTTTGATAAATATTTTGCCCATTAAATTTGGCGAAGGTGCATGTAGCGAATTGCCGAATGCGCTAATGGTTACAAGGCAATGAATATATAAGCAGGACAAGTATGTGCTGACCTCCCACACGACCCGCGCAGCAGGGTATGTCCTACTGAGGATGTAAATCCTCACTTGTCCCTTGACCGCGTGCACGTGAGCTTATAATTTACTCCCGCTGTAACTACTTCATCGCTTAAATCTAATGCTTTATATAGATTAATCGTAATTCCTTTGGCGATAAATATGTATCATGTTGTTGGTGCTATTCAAAAAACAAGCTTGCTTTGCCACTATAAATCGTCTCTACTAAGTTTACAAGTAGAAGAGCAAACAGTGCTGTTTTCGTCATGTTTTCACAGCATGAGCCCATTGAGGTGGTACATGACTCCAGGAAATTGATTACAATTTATTCTGTAGTCATATTTAACAATACTGGACTAAGAACATTTTCTTTTGGTTGTAACAAGTATAGAGAAATTGCATCTTCATATTAGAAGTAGTCAAGTAATTTCGTATGATAGCAAAGTAGTGAATAATTTTTCATAATCTAATGCAGTTCACACATGTGGAGTAACGGTTAGCGCGTCTGGCCCTGAAACCAGGTGGCCCGGGTTCAATTGCCGTTCGGGGCAAGTTACCTGGTTGAGGTTTTTTCAGGGGTTTATCCTCAACCCAATATGAGCAAATGCTGGGTAACTTTCGGTGCTGGACCCGGGACTCATTTCACCAGCATTATCACCTTCATCCCATTCAGACGCTAAATCTGTAGTGCTCGGGAAAAGTGACACAAGTCAGTTTCCACAAACCTTTTTTGATAATTTATTGACAACTTACGGAACATCTGTTCACTTGGAAAAACATACATAGGTATTCCTGCCATTACAATAATTCATACAGAAAAAAATCAAATCGACATAAACCAGGGTAAGTTGTCAATAAATTATCGAATAAGGTTTGTGAAAACTGACTTATGTCACTTTTCCCGAGCACTGCAGAAATAACCTAAGGTGTTGATAAAGCGTCGTAAAATAACCTACTAAAATAAATAAAAAATAATCTAATGCAAACAAATTAAACATGTTATCCCAACGTAAGTGTTAGTCAATTATTATTCCGAGAGACTTAACTTGAGGAGATTCATTTACAATAGGACACTTACATGACTTTAACTTAATAAATGAAGTCAACGAAAATATTATCGGAAAACATTATTTGACTTTCTTGTGTTAAATGTTACATTATCTCGTTAACATGTTTCAGCCTGCTATTGGCCATCTTCAGAACTGGTTGTTGCTGGTCTTCTCGCCTTTTGTTTGAATTTCCTGTGAGGGTGTGTATGTGTAGTGTAATGTGGAGTCAAAGAGTATGTGTGTTCTGAAATTGAGTTGTATGTTGAGAATTTCATTTGGATATGTTTTTGTGTGTCTATATATTTCGTATTCAAAAACACATTGAAATGAAATTCTCAACACACAACTCAATTTCAGAACACATACACTCTTTGACTCCACATTACACTACACAAACACACCCTCACAGGAAACACAAACAGGCACCAAGACCAACAGTAAACAGTTCTGAAGATGGCCAATAGGAGGCTGAAACGTGTTAACGAGGTAATGTAACATTTAACACAAGAAAGTCAAATAATACGTTTTCCGAAGTGATATAGTGTTAAAAGTAGTGTAATCAAGATGTATAATAAAAACATTGTAGTGTTAACGCGCCCCAGGATAACAGAGAGGGTTTGGAATTGAACGGGTTACATCAGCTGCTTGTCTATGCGGATGACGTGAATATGTTAGGAGAAAATCCACAAACGATTAGGGAAAATACTGGAATTTTACTGGAAGCAAGTAAAGAGATAGGTTTGGAAGTAAATCCCGAAAAGACAAAGTATGTGATTATGTCTCGTGACGAGAATATTGTACTCAATGGAAATATAAAAATTGGAAATTTATCTTTTGAAGAGGTGGAGAAGTTCAAATATCTGGGAGCAACAGTAACAAATATAAATGATACTCGGGAGGAAATTAAACACAGAATAAATATGGGAAATGCCTGTTATTATTCGGTTGAGAAGCTTTTATCATCCAGTCTGCTATCAAAACATCTGAAAGTTAGAATTTATAAAAAAGTTATATTACCGGTTGTTCTGTATGGTTATGAAACTTGGACTCTCACTTTGAGAGAGGAACAGAGATTAAGGGTGTTTGAGAATAAGGTGCTTAGGAAAATATTTGGTGCTAAGAGAGATGAAGTTACAGGAGAACGGAGAAAGTTACACAACACAGAACTGCACGCATTGTATTCTTCACCTGACATAATTAGGAACATTAAATCCAGACGTTTGAGATGGGCAGGGCATGTAGCACGTATTGGCGAATCCAGAAATGCATATAGAGTGTTAGTTGGGCGGCCGGAGGGAAAAAGACCTTTGGGGAGGCCGAGACGTAGATGGGAAGATAATATTAAAATGGATTTGAGGGCGGTGGGATATGATGATAGAGAATGGATTAATCATGCTCAGGATAGGGACCAATGGCGGGCTTATGTTAGGGCGACAATGAACCTCCGGGTTCCTTAAAAGCCAGTAAGTAAGTAAGTAAGTAAGTAAGTAAGTGTTAACGCACCTTATACGTAGGTACGTACCATAATTATTACTTACCAGACATTAAAGATTTAAATTTTATGTGGCGAACAGTAGCCTTTAAGCACAATGAACTTGAAGAGGATTATGTCAGACTTAACGTTATCATCATATTTTTAACATTCTGTTCAGCGAAGTCTCGACGTCCGTCGTGTCGTCTACTGTGCAGTAATTACGGTTGTGAATGGATAGATAGTAAGCATTCCAGCAGTTGAGGAGGATATTAATGTCATTCCTAATATACAACACAGCTCAGGTGAATGTAGTAGATTTTGCGTATTGGAAGCAGTCAAATAAAGTGATTTCTTCTTGGCTGGTGTCCAAAACAAACCTGCTTGTTGTTATTTATAATATAATTTTTAAAAGAATGCGAGACACGCAAAAAAAAAAAAAACATGTAGCATGCAAAATCATTGAGCTGTGTGAAGTGTAAATCAGTAACGAGAAGAGTTACTACAGTTCCCAGAGCAACTGCGCCTCTGCACAATGCGGGTTAGTTGTGTTTCGTAAGGTCATTACCATAAACACACCCCGTGGTTGGAATACATGGTAATGCAAATAGTATTTTATTGTTCATAATGTTACTGCTGTCTTAAACAGGTTTTAAATCTATCCCAGCATTATAAAATATAACTCTTTTCCAAAATTATTTAACAATGACGATGATTATTTCATTAAAATTACACTGAAAATTAATAATAGCGTTGACATATAGGCCTAAAGTAGATGCACTCTTATACTCGTATGGCGTATTAAAACAGCGATGTTAACTGTACGACCCTGTTCATTAGAACTTTTATCTTGTTTTGATGAATACTATCATCCCTCAAAATACTGAATACTTTTTTTTTAACATCCTGTATATGTACATGTATATATAGTCCGGATCAGCTTACTTAATACCGTAAGGGTGAAACCTAACGATTTTTCCCCATTACTACATATGCTAGTGGATTATGGTGATTTTCTAGTTTGAAGGTTGAATTTTCTTTTGCCAATTTCGTTTCGAATTTCGATACTGAGAAATACTATAACTGGTAGTGATTTTCTGACTGTTATGTTGGCAGCAGGAACAGCTGTTGTCGGCAGTGCAAATTTTGAAAATTCAAATTGTTCTAGATTTCTGAGCAGATTACTGGAAGCTAGTGAAATTCGAACATACTAACAATTAATTAATATCAGTATTACATTAATACATAGTCCTAACAGTTACTTTATGTGTTGCGTTGTGGTTACAATTCAAGATTATAGTCAGATAAGTGCAAATAAATTAACATATGGTGTGATACATGCACTTGGGTGAACGAGAGAAAATGCGCACGGAGACACCAATTATAATTAGAATAGCAAAATTATTAGGAGTAAGTAAGTATTGTTAAGCATACATTTCAAACTGGCATTCGGTTTTCGGAGTTTGTACTGATCATTTCACGTGATCAAACAAAATACATTTTTAGGTTAGGTCATTTCACGTGATCAAATAAAATACATTTTTATGTTAGGTCTCGTGAATTGTAAACTGTTTAGTCAAAGCAATGAATTTCATTTTGTCAGACAAAATACATTTTCATATTAGATCATATTAATCTACTAATTTCCAACATAATGTGCGAGAGGTCCTGGAGGAAAATACAGGCTCACTCTTTTACAAATTATTGAACCATTTAGAAAATACCTCCCAACATAAAGATGAGATGTAGTAAATAAATAAATAAGCAAGACATCGTTATTATTATTATTATTATTAATTATTATTATTATTACTACTATTATTATTGTACATGGCATTGTGATACTACACTCTTTTGTGA
Organism: Periplaneta americana; assembly: GCF_040183065.1. Classification (NCBI taxonomy): domain Eukaryota; kingdom Metazoa; phylum Arthropoda; class Insecta; order Blattodea; family Blattidae; genus Periplaneta; species Periplaneta americana. Next base: position 128,905,426 of record NC_091122.1, on the reverse strand, counting down.
TATCTGGTATTAGTTATACATCATGAGTACACAACTTCTAACACTGTATCACTTCGGAATATGTATTATATGACTTTCTTGTATTAAATTCTATCATACCTGGTTTACATGTTTCGACCTATTATGGGTCATCCTCATAAATAATTAAATAAATCAATAAATAAATAAATAAATAAATAAATAAATAAATAAATAAATAAATAAATCTATATTAATAATAAATCTGTAGCCTAAATTTTTCTGGTAATTTTCGATTTTCCAAAAATAATTGGCCCTAACATATACAATTAACCACCCTGAAACCGAAAAACGCTTTTTTGACATTTTTGTTTGTATGTCTGTCTGTCTGTCTGTATGTTTGTTACCTTTTCACGCGATAATGGCTGAACGGATTTCGATGAAAATTGGAATATAAATTAAGTTCGTTGTAACTTAGATTTTAGGCTATATGGCATTCAAAATACATTATTTAAAAGGGGGGTTATAAGGGGGCCTGAATTAAATAAATCGAAATAACTCGCTTATTATTGATTTTTGTGAAAAATGTTACATAACAAACGTTTCTTTACAAATAATTTCCGATAAGTTTTATTCCTTGAAAAAGTTTGATAGGACTGATATTTAATGAGATAAATGAGTTTTAAAATTAAAATAACTGCCATCTAAGGCCGTGTGATGAATTAAAAAACAAATGACTTCGTCTATAAGGGGCCTTGGACAGCAACAATCGAAAGCTATGAAAGATAGCCTACAGATAATGTTTCTGTGTTTCTATGAAGTAATATCAGAAGCTAAATTAACAGATTTGTATAATTAATTATTAATTCACCATTGGAAAGTGTAGTTTCTCTAGGTGGACATAATGCTATAATGTTATTACAGTAACTTGTGAGTGAATCGAGGACAGATAAGATTAAAATAGCTTCTTATGCACAGAAAACTTGATAGGCTATTCTGTACATTCGTTTCCCGTATTTCCTAAAATAATTTTTATAACCAAATGAGTGGTCTCTGGATCAAAATGATCGCATTTTAATTATGCAAATACAATTTAAATTAAGTAATATAATAAACGATTTATCCTTATATCAAACACGAATGTTCCCTGGATCAAATGTCCTATTTTAATTATGTAATTACTTTATATTTATCTCTAACGGGTGCAGCGGAGTGCACGGGTACGGCTAGTAAATAAATAAATTGCTGTATTTACAGCTATTGTTCTTCGGCCTTGAAAGTGACAATTCGCTTACAGAAACTTGTTGCTAGGGAAATCATACTTCATAACATAAATTTTTAATTACAAACTGCCTCCCCCATTGAGAGTAGCCCTTACGGACTCATTATATTCTCAAAAAATATATACATATGTAAACACATAATTAAAAAAGAAGAAACAGAGAAAAGGGCATGAAAAATTACAATTGCTATTAATGTGGCACCATGTGATTAATCAGTATTTGACAGAATTTTTTAACACAATTGTCACAATGTCATCCCTCAGAGATGTTTTCAGAGCATATTTCCGTCGAAATTCTTCGAAAAAAAGTTGGTATAGTCCCTCGAGCACCTATGAGCAAGCCGAATACCTCAAAGTGAATTAAGATATATTACAACTTTAAATAGTTGAGTAGGCTCATAGATCGACTTCTTCACATGGTGGACCTCGGCTGACTGATGACATCTTATTTCAAAACGTATCGTGGGGTCCACAATGATGCCCTGTTTAGTGTTAGCTTTGTACGCTAAAATATCTATTCGTCTCGTTGACCCATTTTCAGCTAGACAGGAGATTTCTTCTTCTACTATCCAGCCCTTATTTCTTAATGCGGCAGCAATTTTGGATCTTATAAAATGATGTCTAGAGTTCCTCAGGAGCAATTCCTGCTCACAGAATCCCAAGACGTGTGCTAAAGTTTCAATCTCCGGGCAGTCATGCCTGCACCGGCTACCGTCAAGAGATCTGCTGGGAATGAAACGAACGGCCGCTAAATTTGCTGTCATTTTCAGGCTAGATACCATTCACTAATAAATAGACCAATTACACTGCACTTCTTGTTAGCTAGTTACCATTACAGTGCAGTTTTTCGAAGGCTTTGGAATAATATTGCTCTAAATTTTCAATGGAAAATATATTGTATTTGCAATTTTAAAAATATGATCGTATAAAAAATGTTGTACAATACACGTTTGTGAAGTGCATTACAAAATCTCGGAAATTTTTTCCTCGATTTTGTAAAAACCACTTTCCAACCTTGTATCGTAATATATTATTTGTTTTCTCAAATTTGTAAACGAATAAGATGGATGGATGTAGGAAATAATTCGCTTTTGCTCTCAGCTCGTAATGTAATGCGAAGTACAGACGTTCACAAGAATGTTCTTTATTCGTCAACATCTGTATGACACATTACAGACATATTAACACCATTGTATTCCACCTTTTCTATTACAAGTTAATGTGATAATTGCAGCATGCATGCATATGCATGCGCTGTAATAATTCATACGAAGGAGTGCGTGGAAAACTACGCCTCTCTTTTACAGTTACACCTTTGACTCAAAATGATGTCATTTGTGACCAACAGTATAGAAATTCTAAACAGATATTGTCTTCCTATTTCAAATGCCACAGGGTAAAGACTTCTGTATCCTCATTAGGAAAAACCGTGGCAATGACCTTAGTATTACGTCATTAGTTAACCTCGAAACAAGCTTTAATTATTTAAGTCGTTTTCCGTTGCTCATGTAGAATCATAATATCGATTATCTCGTTTGAATATTCATGATCGGTAAATTTGCAAACTTAAAACGAGACTGCAATAATTGTTAACACGCTATAACACAATTAGAACACAAGTTTGTTGAAGAACTTGTAAAGTAATTATTTATTGCGTGTGACGAAGGAAGGGATGATTTATTTAGAGTCGGAATGCATGTTTAATAATGTGCACGAGCCATTTAAAAAGAAGTTTCATATTTTCTGTCGAGTTAGAACAGGATCAGAAAACTTAATAATTTGTTCATAAGTAAGACTTCGTGAATCTTCATCTTAGATAATAACCAGCTTCATTTTTAAGTTTAACGCGTTCCTCTGTTTTGGAACAGGTTACTCTCTCTGGAATTTATTGTTGTAGTTCATTTTATTCATAGAAGGCGAATATTATTTCTATACTTCCAAAAGCATAACTTATTAATGGTCCCAAATACATATCCTTCGAGTTCAAGTAATCATTACCCTAGATCAGCTATAGATTGCTCATTCCTATGTTAAAATCGGTTGCACTTTGAAGAGAACAACCCCCAGGATCGCTAACCGTCCGCCGTAAACGAACACGAGATGGCAGTACAGTCGCTAAAGGAATTCAAATGGGAGTTATGACGTGACTCCTTGTGTAACAACTAGATGGCAGCATAGTAAACCTGACAAAAGTTGTTATCGTCAAAGCCTATAACGCAGAGCAATCTGGGTATATATGAACCAGGTCATTACATAAATAACACTGTGCAACATGAAATTTGTCCTTTTTATAAAAATATGTGTATTCGATGTATTTTGTGGTCGCAAAAACGAATCTGCAGTTAGTTTTTGTCCAGCACGTACTGTTTCTCCAAAATAAAAAGTTATTTAATGTTAGTGAAATGTTGCATTACTTTCACCTTATGGGATGCAAAATGTCACTGAAAGTACACTTTCTTGACAGCCACCTGGACTTCTTTACAAAAAACTTTGGTGCTGTAAGCGATGAACACGGGAAGAGGTTTCATCAAGAAATATCTACCTTCGAAAAGCGCTTCAGTGGAAGGTGCAATGCAAGTATGCTGGCTGAATATTGCTGGTCACTCATCAGAGAGATTGCAGAAGCTGTCTACAAACGTAAAAGATAAAAAAAAAAACATGTTAATTTGTGAATTTTGACCAAACAAAGGTTGCTTTATGTACTAGTATAACAAATTTGTGTAAATAAGTGAAGTGCATGTACCATAAAATAGCATGTGTTAGAAAATTTTGGTTTTCAGAAATGAACTCAGCATCTCTCATTTATTCAAAATTACATAGTTTCATCGAAAGGACAGAAACAAAGTTTAAATTTGTTGTCCAGTGTAATTTAAAATTAATATAGAGTTGTGAACTTGGCTTCCAGTCGGGAACACGCCCATCAGATATATTTGCACTGCCGGCATTGATTGCGTCATTATCGATCCGTAACCTGCAGCGTATTTTTACTCATGTAACTGATTAATAATAACATGCACACAATTATATTTTATTTTATTTATTTAGCAAGTTTTACAATGTCAACATCTTCCTGAGGTTAATTAAAGTTCTGTGGGCTTTTTTTCCCTGCGTTTCCTATCACTCCAATCTATATACTCCAGCTCTTCCTCCTGAATGCTGCTGAAAATTTCACCCTTGTATGTAGTATTCCGTCGTCCCCTTGCTTTCCATATTCAGTATTTTCTTCGGCAATCTGTCCTCTGAGATCCTTGTTAATTGTCCATGTCATTTTAATTGCTTGTATGTTATTAATTAAATTCTATTATTTAATTTTGAACATTCATTTTTTCTCTTATTCGGTACACCACCAGAAATTCCTGTCAAAATAGTCTCTCATAGGTGAAATAAGTCTACTCGATCACAACACGATAACACGCTAGAAAACCCACATCATAGTCTACTAAATATCTGTATTCCTCAACATCTTTCACTGCTGTTACTTTCCGTCACTGGAACTTTCTGCCGCAGGGTTGCCAGACGTCCTGCGTCCTGGATTGAGTTACATTTGTCCAGGAATGTCAAAAAGATTGGAATAATACAATTATATGTTCATTTCTGTAAAATTATCTATAGTAATCTCAGACCTCGAGTGACATGTATTAGGGATATTTCGTGAATGAAATAAAAATATTAATAATATATCACTCAAATTTGTTCACAAAATGTTAATAATTGTATATTTTTGTATACTTAACCTATTCAGACATTGTGAAGTCGAAATAGATGAATAACGATTATTGCAATAAAGAAATTGAATGTTATTCATTAATGCCATTTGAGAAAAGCGACATACGAGTACAGGTAAAAAAATTTTAATTACATGTACTGTGCTTTTCTCTTGTTATTATAACAGAAATACGTTTTCATTATCTGCTGAAATCACAATTTAATTTATTTAAAGTTTTATATTATAATTATAAACAACCTGATTAATACATTAATTAAATGAACAATTGATATAAAGGAGTGTAATTTTCTTTACATACAATGGACATGGAATTAGAAGATGAAGATGTAGATGTGGAAGTAGGATTTCGCACTTTATTCAGTACAATGGATTCATGCTCATCGATTTACGTGGAAACGGTTGGCGACACTGACTAAACAAAAGAACGACCATGCGATAAATTGATAGTGATAAATCGAGCTGCAGAAATTATCGCGATGTATGACTGTAATAGGTTGGAATTCAAAATTTCATTACACTTCATTGGCCGTAAATGGAATGACGTCATATAAAAGAAATAGTCTCTTACAATACTTTTTCAAAACCCTGTGCAGCCTGTGTTCAACGTCGTCTTCAACGCCGCCTGTCACGTCTTATCTAGTTGTATTGAAATAAAAACGACAATACTATAACATGTATTAGGTATTATACAGTATATTTAGTCTTTATTCTCTTCGGAAGTTCATTGATAGGATTTAAACATTGTAGCACATATTTTTTCTGTATACGTATATAAGGCTATAGTATTTCATTATTTTTTCAGACTTTATCAGTAATTCAAAGGAAATTTCAAAATCTAGAAAAAATTTAACAAAATTTAAAGTTTAGGTCCTATACAATTGGTTGAAATACATAAAACTAATACAATCATTTGTATTACAAATTGAATTATGTGTAGTCACGCTAAGGTATGCAGTATCATCACCTGTCCTGGATTCCGGACAAGAAAATCTGGCAATTTTGCTGTGCCGCCTGAAGTCATTGCTGTGCCGCTTGAAGTCAAGCCTGCCGAACCTTTATTTCTTCAAAATATAAATTAGAAGGTTGTGAAATGGAACAAATAAATAATAGGGGGTTAGGGCGTGCAAAAGACAAAAAAAGAATAACTTCCACTTCTCGTATAATGATAATAATTTATCGAAAGAAGGAGATATGAAGGGTTTAGGGCCATAGTGGGCCAAGCGCCATTTATTAAAAACGGAGAAAGCGAGGGTTAAAGTTAAGTGAATGCTATAGTTTAATGATTGACACATCATTTAGTTTTAATGTGTATACTTTATATTACTTGCTATATGTTTCCATTGAATTATGGTAGTAACTTCATTCCAACCCTTGTTCTCTACGATTTTAGTAAATGGCGCTTGGCCCACTATGGTTCTGAACCCTTCATATGTGACCGTAGTAAAGGACATTACAAATGAAACGAAGTAAGGAACATACATTATGAACACGCTGCAGTTCCTGGGATAAATCTATCCTGATATCACTGAATAAAGCTTCACAGTAATCGAAAAGAGGCATAAGTCAGTACGAGCGTCTGTTTTAATTTAGTTAGATGGTTATACAGGGTGATCCGTTTTGGTATGGATAAAATAAAAACACTGTGAAACATTTACTACGGAACTTTATTTGTTGAAACTTTGTGTATACAACACTGAAAGATGGGAGATTTCTCAGAACTCTACATGACCTCCATTGGGCTCTCTGCACAACTCATAACGGCGATGCAATTTTGCCCATGCACGCTGTAACATCGGAGAGGTGATTTGTTGGAAAGCTTGAGTAATTTCTACCCTTAAATCATCAATGTTCCTGGTTTTCTGTAAATAGACAGTGTGTTTAACAGAACTCCACAGGAAGAAATCAGTACGGGTTAGATCTGGGGAGTTTGGGGACCAAACAATTGGTTCATCACTACCACACCACATACGGTTTAAAATGATGAACCTCCCATGCCCAGTGGAGGGGTACACCATCTTGTTGGAATAGAATATTCATATTGTTGTCTTCCTCGATTTGTGGCAACAGAAATAACAGAAACATATCCAAGTAAGATCCATAGAGTACTGTCTTTTCTGCAAAGCATAATTGTCCATACACTCCACACCATACGTTAACTTTTGGATTTGACCTTTCAAGCTCGTAGGAGACATGCAGTTGTCTGTGTTTAGTGCGTTTACTCTCTCGCTGACATGAAAAGTCATTTCATCTGTAAATAGCCATTTATTTAAGAAGCCATCGTCTTCTGCAATCTGTTGTCACACCATGGATGCAAAATTGAAACGAGCTGCATATTTTTTTTTAACACAGAACCATAACATTATGAAATCGTATTTAGGTACATTACGCAGACCATACTCACGTCGAAATTCTCTTTGAACTCGTTTAACATTCTCAAATTTGTAGCATTCCAAAGAACACATTGTGCCCGCTGTTGATTTGTATAGTCGCGACGCTATTATTCCCGGCGTGATTCCTCCTCTTTGCTTACGTCTTAGGAAGTGAAGGCTCTATAAAGTCTAGGTAGGTAGCATCGTTCGCCATTTTTGTTCTTTCGTTGCCGAGCTACCATACGAGGAATCTATTTGCCACACCGTTAAACATTAACATGTCGTAGCTCCTATGATAATAAATCAAACGCACTGTAATTCAGCAAATCATTGAGCGGCAAATAACGTCTTCGTGTGCTTTCTGCGAACGCCAACGAAAGAGCCAAAATGGCGGGCTATTATATTAAGTATTTATCCAGCCTTAAGAAATGAATAACGTCTTCCTCAGCGAATCACAAGACGCACACGTTTAAATGTAGCCGACCTGCAACGCGAATGGTTGCTGGAAATTAGAGCGACGGGACTATAGTATATAATCTACGATCTTCATCATCACATTATGCATTGTTGACTTTCATTCTTGCCATGCAAGGAAACTCTCATCTGTTAAGCATAATATAACCAGCAAGAAATTTCTCATACTATCATAATAGCTTTATAATAATAAATTAATATTATCCATACCCAAACGGATCAGCCTGTACAATCTTTTTAGTGAGTGGTGGTTAGAAAATACTATCTTGCATGTGTGTTTAGCTAATATATATTCCAAGTAAGATTAGATTCAAAAGGTTACAAATAAACTAATACGTATGGTATGAAGAAGATTATTTTCTTACGAAATGAGCCAAGAACTGTATTTTATCTTATATATAAAGTCAAATTAATCCGACAAGCGCAAGACTGCAAAGTGGATCTGTTCTTGGTAATGTTTACGGACGCTTGGTCGGATCAGGTGTGCGCATTGTTAATAAGCAGTGGAGATGTGGCCCACATTTATATTCTGCCCACGTTTGGCACAACGCAACGCGTCCCCGACCACACTGGCGACATCGTCCGTTACCTTGTCTAAGTCTATCCTAGATCACTGCTCAACATCACACCAGTTGATCCCGTTCGGCAGGGAGTGTTTGTCTGGCCTGGCACGGCTTCCGGAGTCTTTTGTTAGGAGCCAGTTCATTATCATCTCAGAAAGAATTACTTTTCGGTTGTCGTTATGGTCTCCTTGGAACTCCTTGCTTCCATACAAGTTGGGAGTTCGAATTACTTTCCCTAACAACTCTTTTGCATTAAGGATTTTATTTAGAACCGACAAATTAAGGTTAAGTAAGAAATTAATAAGCAGGATTTTCCCCCACATTGCAGCAAGTGCGGGAAATAAATCTATAGATGCTTAAGATTATATGTCTCGTATCTTTACGTAGTACTACGTGTGGGTGCGGAGAACAAGGGAACGACGGGGAGACCAAAGTAAATATAAAGAGAACAAGAGAAATACAAAGAGGACGTGGGGATACAGGGAGAATAAGAGAAGGAACAGAAGAACAAGTGCAATACAGGGATAACGAGGTAACACAAGGAAATCAAGGAGAATACGAGGATAACAAGGGAAATACAACGAGAAAAAGGAAAAAACGCGGAAAACATGGGGAATACACGGACAACAATGGGAATACAGGAAGAACAGGGGAAATATAGTATAAAAAGGTGGGTACAAGGACAACAAGGGGAATACAAGCGGAATACAAGGAAAACAAGGGAAATACAAGCGGAATACAAGGAAAACAAGGGGAATACACGGAGAACAAGAGGAATACAAGAAGAACAAGAGGAATACAAGGAGAACAAGAGGAATACAAGGAGAATAAGAGGACTACAAGGAGAACAAGAGGAATACACGGAGAACAAGAGGAATACACGGAGAACAAGAGGAATGCAAGGAGAACAAGAGTAATACAAGGAGAACAAGAGAAAGACAAGAACAAGAGGAATACATGGAGAACAAGAGGAATACAAGGAGAGCAAGAGGAAGGCAAGGAGAACAAGAGGAATACAAGGAGAACAAGAGGAATACACGGAGAACAAGACGAATACAAGGAGAACAATAGGAATACAAGGAGAACAAGAGGAAGACAAGGAGAACAAGAGGAATACAAGGAGAACAAGAGGAATACAAGGAGAACAAGAGGAATACAAGGAGAACAAGAGGAATACAAGGAGAACAAGAGGAATACAAGACGAACAAGAGGAATACAAGGAGAACAAGAGGAATACAAGAGGAACAAGAGGAATACAAGGAGAACAAGAGGAATACAAGGAGAACAAGAGAAATACAAGGAGAAGAAGTGGAATACAAGGAGAACAAGAGGAATACAAGGAGAACAAGAGGAATACAAGGAGAATGGGGGAAAAAGAAAGCCGAAATACAAAGAAGAAATAAGGAGAAAACGGATAATTGAAGAAAAGGAGATCTGAAATACGAAATTTAGGTAAAGAAACAAAGAAAGAATAAAAAATAGCAAAAAAATTGAGAAAGCAGAAATAATGAGAAAGAAAGAAGAAAATTTAACAAATAAGGGAAAAGAAAAGAAAAAATAATTACGATACGTGAAGCTGAAATAAGAAATAAATAAAAAGGAGTAGAGAAAGAATAAAAACTAAAAATGTAAGTAAAGAAAAGGAAAGTCGAAATGGGAACAAAGAAAAAAATTACGAAGTAGGAATAAAAAAAAAAAACAAGAAATATTTGAAGAAAAATGGAGATGAAATATAGTCAGGAAAAAGAAGAAAAGATGTAAAGAAAAAGTGAGGTTTAAAAAATGTACCGAAGGAAAAAGTTTGCTGAAATGAAAAGGGAGAAAAGGGTAGAAATAAGGAACCAAAGAGTTAATCAGAAGTGACAAAGAAAAGGCAGAAAGAAAGATTAAATGGAAAGAGATAGTATGAGGAAGAGTGTGAATTGAAATATAAGGAGAAAACGACAAGAATAAAAGCAAATAAAAATTAAAAACGAAGAAACGAGAAAAGCGGAAACAAGATAGAAATAAGGCATTAAGTAAAAAATAAATGAAAGGATGAATAAAAGAAAAAATGGAAGATAAAAAAGGAAATAGGGAAGGGAAGAAAGGAAGCATGAAATTCAAAAGAGAGGAATGGACGGTGAACGAGAGGAAGAATATGAAATTGAAAGAAGAATAAACAAGGAAAGAACAAATTTAGGAATGATAAAAAATATGAAGAAAGTAATGGTAAAAGAAAATAAAGAAACAACCAAACAGGAAGAAGGGAGAAAGAAGGGAAGATCGAAGAAAGTTATGTTATTTCAAGTTTCGCTCCATTCATCAGTACACCCGTATTGAAAAAAGTCTGTTGAAGACAGATCAGACCTCACTCAAACTGGTTCAATAATTGAGCGTGCAATTTTGCGAGATTATAAATTATAAAATACAGTGCATGGTTATCTAAGAGAGTAAATGCATAACATTATTCAATCTGCTTACAGTTACTTCTAATCTAGCAATACAAGTTCTTGTTTTTGTTGCTTTTCATTTTTTTTTTTTTTGTTTAGTCTTCATACAAGTAGTTATGATACGCTGAAAACAACCATGTCACAAGTTATGACTGCAATTATATGACATGAGTTAAAACAGAATGAATTGAAGAGTGTCATCCCAATACTCGCTCAGTTTATTTGCTCATTTTTATTATTGATATTATAAGGTGGGTGCTCCTGTTATGGCCATGTTCATGATATGGCCATCCCCCTATTGTGAGTTAGTTAACCAAACAATTCGCTAAATTGCAGCAGCATCCAATGAAAGGGCATCCTGGTATGTCACTTGACCGTTTCCCATCCAGTCAGGTTGAGCAATATGACGTCAGTTGCCTGTTTTGCGTTTTTCATGTGACCTCTTCTTATTTTTCTCTGGTAAGTCTCCTTTGTTTTATGCATGTTTTTGAAATACTTATTTCATGAAAACCATCGTACTCCATTCCGTTCTTAATGTTCTGTTGATTGGTGTTGTCGTTGATGGCGTATCTTTTACGAGTTGTTCATAATCAAACGATTTTCGTGAAAGCTTACCTACTCCTGATATGGCCATATCAAATGCACCATGGCCATATCAAGTTCATTTCACTTTTATTTTTTCACCTGACAAATTTACATGCCTTATAGCTGAGATTACGCAAAAATTTTGTATTTTAAGAAAATAAAACGTCATAATGATGTGTTTTAATCTGAATCGGTAGAAAATACGTTACGTTGTAATGGAAACTTTTTTTCTGTTTGCAAATGTGCTGGAAATATTTGGCATTAGTAGACAATACAGTCCATATAACTTAAGTATTCGCTTTAGTGGAAGCTTTAGAAATTTTGTTTCATATATAAAATAATGTCGGTCAACATGAATAAGAGGGGATTATGGGCTGAAGAAGCCATATCCAAGGCAGTGAGCGGTATAAAGAGTGGAAAGTTCTCAGTTCAAGGCGCAAGTAAAACGTTTTGTGTACCTAAACGTACATTACGCCGCTATTTGGAGAAAGATGGCCCATTAAAGAAGTCAAAATTAGGTGGGAGAACCACCTTGACACCAGAACAAGGAAACAGCTGCGCCAGAGAATATTCCGTTTATCTTCTGTAGGTTATCCATTGACTCCTAATATTTTGAGGCCGGGCTGGGTTCAGTCTTTGAGCTTTGCGTCGTGCAACGTCAGGGTTTCTCTTAAAATAACTGTCGAAATACTTACGACCAGCAGTCCCTTTGAAACGGTTTGTCAGGAGGTCGAAGTCAAGGACATGCGTCTCTGCGGAGTCTGTGAGAATTTCTACCACGAAGAGTGTGTTGGCCTCACTGCTGCTGAGAAAGACATTTTTATTTGTCCCAATTGTGATCAGTAATTTGTTTTCAAAATCTTATTTTTGTCTTGTAAGTACTCTTCTCTTGAATGATTATTCATTTTTGTTTTTTGAAGTTAAATTTTTATGTCAATTTTGTAAACAACTTAATTTTTTATGGAAAAATCTGTTTTGACTACACTTTTGAATTATAAAAAAGATTATTAAGTATCATTTTTATTCATTTCACACCAAAATTATTTAATTTTAACACAACTACGCTATCAAACTGAAAACAATCACGATTTGTAGAACATGGAACAAGGGTGGCCATATCATGTGCACATGTTCCTGATATGGCCACTAGGTAGACTTTTGGAATTTGGGACTTTTTGGACAATTAAAGCTATTTTTATTGGGAAAGAAAATTGTTTTAAGAAAGTCCATTAGACTGAGAACGAGTAAGAAAAAAGTGGTTTGCATTTTTTTTTCAAAATGGGGGCTAGAAAAATTCTCAAACCTTAGCATGGCCATATCAGGGACACCTACCTTATATGTTTATGTTTTAGACCTCTATCATCGTATTTTAAGCTTGTTTTCTTCCAAAACTACGCCAATCCTTGTCTAAAAATGTGTGTTATTGCGCATGTCATTTGAAAACTCGCTCAGTCCGTTGGTCGATGGATAAAAAAACTAACCCAGACCTTTCATAAAGATGGACTGAACGACTTTTGGGATCACATTCTTCAATTGTCGCATCACTTGGTCTAGTTTTTATTTTGAAGTATAAGAAACCAATGTCGAATGAAAGAGAAGGTGAGAAATCAAGCAAAGAAACGAAGAAAATGAAAAAGAAACAATTAATGGACAGAAATAAAGAAGCGTCAGTTAAGCGAAAAAAAGAAAAGGAGTAAGAGAAATTAAATAAGAAAACTCTGAAGAAGGGAATGGAACAAGAAGAAGGAAAATAAGTAATAGAGTTTAATAGGAAAATGGAATGCTGTGTGGAAGGAAAGAAGAATGGAAGGAAACGGTAATAAAGAAGATAGAAGTAAACAAGTAAAGATATAAAAATGGCGACAGTAAAATTAGAATTAATAGAAAAAATATGAATCAAGAAGCGAATCAAGGAAATGGAAAGTTAAACGACTAAAGAAGTAGGTGAATATGAGAGAATTAAAGAAGTAATTAAGAAAAGCGAAGGAAAAAATTAGCGAAAGTAAAAAGGAAGACAAGTATGAAGGAAAGAAATGCAGAAGAAAAAGGAAAATATTAACGTGATGAAAGAAACTGGAAAGATGTGTGAAGAAACAGAACGAAATGGGAATGGTAATAGAAAGAGCAGAGAGTAAAGTAAAGAAATAGTAGACAGTTGAATAGAGTGAATGGGAATGAAGGTGAATAATGAAACGGCGGAAAAGTAACAAGCGTTCACAGAATGCATGTGGTATCGTGGTTACGTATTTATTTCGTTATTTTGTATTTTACTGATTTTTTTATCATAAGGAATTTTTTATTGTTTAATATTTTTATTGTACTCGTATATTATTTTTGGTTATTAAGAATATGATTGAGGGTTTGTTTCATAAATATATAAATAACTTTCAAGTAGATTACACAACACTCGACAGATGGCGGCACGGTATGCTTTGAATGTGCAGCATCTAGCGGAAATTTCTTGAACTTCGTTTTACACTAAAATTGTTAGATTTTTCTGATCAATTTCATCTCGAACAGAGAATTATATGAGAATTGAAATAAAAAGGAAACTAGTAAGAAAGAAGGAGAATAGGAGAGACTTAAAAGTAAAAATAAGAAAAGCGAAGAAAACAAAGAAATGCCAAAATTAAATGAAGAAAAGTTAAGTGTGCAAGAAATGATGGAAGAAGGAGTAGGAAAATAAAGGTGTAATAAAAGGAACGTGGAAAGATGTGTAAGGAGAAACAAATAAGAAAATCAAATAAATAGAACAGCTAAAAAATAGTAAAAGAAAGAATGGCAGAAGTTTGAAACGAGATGAGTTAAATAAAATAGAAAGAAGAAGAATGTAATTAATACATTTCAAAGAAAACTGATGCAAAAGCGACAGAATAAGAATGAAACAGAGAGGCGATTACAATTTTGTTACTTCACACTTTACATTCAGGTTTTGTTGCTTGTGTGTTTGTTCATTTGAATCACCTTTTTCTGGCTATTTTGTATTTTGTGTGCACAGGTAATACGGGAGGGCATGCTGATAAGAAGGGTACCGCATAAATATGTTTAGAGTTAATCCTATTATAACTACATGAAAACTGTACAGCTTAAATTTTGTAACTATATTTGGGCGGGGATAGGATTAACGCTACCATTTAATTGGACATTAATATTGCAAGACATAGTATAATTTATGTGCAGACCCCATGGTAAGAATGTAATTTATTTCTTGAGCTTGCTAGGAGGTTCTTTAAAGAGATTGTACGTTTATGTACATCTCAGCAGCTTGCTTCATATTTCTTCCTATCTGTAGAAAACATTTTATCGAGGTAGAAAATGAAGTCTAGTAAGTTGTCAATTCTCGAAATAGCTTTGAATTATTCTAAAATAAATTAATGGGAATTGAAGAAAATTTTGTCGGAGTTAGAAAATGAGGTTTTTAAGAGGTTTATCTCAGGAAATCTCTCAACATTAATTTTTCTTTCGTTGCTCATGAGTCACGAGCATTCCAAACGTTTTCCAGGCGACATTCAGGAATACTAAATGATTATTAATACTGTTGTAATACCCCCATAGTGTACAGTACTCAGATTGTCTATAAGTAGAATAATATAAGAGGAAAAGAATGATTAATTTTGATTTTATATCCAGTACTTTCCTGAAAGATCACTTGCTATTTATTTCTGTGCAATTTTTTCAATGTCTTGGGGTAGAGGTGACACAAACTGCATCCTTCATATATATTCTCAAAGAAAGAAGTCGCATGGGTCAAGTCTGGTGACCTTGGAGGCCAAGGGCGATAAACCAGCTCAGCAGCGGTAGCACGTCCAATCCAACGATGTGGTAGATGAAAAGTTCGAAAATGTCTACGAAACAATCTTCGTTACCATTCTTACTAAGTTTGTTTTCACAAGATGAAAAACACAGAAGAATTTTTCCTTTTTTAAACATGGCAACACAGACATGAAATACATTTTGCAAACCTCAGAATTCGAAATTTGTGCTTAATCTACTTCAACATTTTCCCAAATACTTTTTCACCCCTCCTAATAATAGTGTCACCTATTGAGAACTAGTGGAACTATTTCAAAGTTTGTCGCTTTCATATACAGTATCTTTGGTTCTGATTTTTCCCGTGATTAGAATGTTCTCTTACACGATCAGAAATTGAAGGTCAGATATCTTTGTACGCCAGTGTACCTGTTGATTTTTCATTAATATTTACTTAATAATAGTCATATGAAAGTGCAGCCATAATTTTTAAACACGATGCACTAATTTGAAAGGCATGATAAGGGCCGATAAGCTGATACAATAACAATAGAAGTTTTATCAGGAACCGTCAGTGCTTATCTATTTAACAAATTTATTAGTTTACAATAATTTGTTACATTTATTTGGTTTTAAACGTTTTCGGCTTGATTAAGCCATCTTCAGAAGAGTTTATGTCTAAGTACATGAAGGTGGTACATGTGTGATACAAATAAATAAACCAATTAACATGGATCTCTGTAGAAGTAAGTAAACACACAACGAGATTAAAACATTACTGTATTAAAACTAGGCTATGTGAGCCAAGATCAAAGTTATTAAAAGTTATTACATACTAAATTAAATTAAAACATGTGCGATACAGTTGTAATTGAGACAGGTTGGTAAAAAAAAGTTATCTGTATTGAAGTCCAGATCTGACTGAGACTTGGTGAATCGGAATCATGAGTGCTGTGGAGCTATCCCTGTAGACGCTGAAGGTGGTAAGACAGTTTTAATACAGTAATGTTTTAATCTCATTGTGTGTTTACTTACTTCTACAGAGATCCATGTTAATTGGTTTATTTGTATCACATACACATGTACCACCTTCGTGTACTTAGGCATAGGGGAGAGTCGGGTAGTATCGGACATCGGGTAATATCGGACAGTGAGTTTCTTTCATCTACCACACGATGATAGTACCTGATTGACATGGTCACGTTTCTATGATGTGTCATAGAGAAACGTAACCATGTCATTCAGGTACTACCATATGGTGATAGATGAAAGAAACGCACTGTCCGATACTACCCGATGTCCGATACTACCCGACTCTCCCCTAAACTCTTCTGAAGATGGCTTAATCAAGCCGAAAACGTTTAAAACCAAATAAATGTAACAAATTATTGTAAACTAATAAATTTGTTAAATAGATAAGCACTGACGGTTCCTGATAAAACTTCTATTGTTACGATGTACTAAGCCAAACGGATTCGAAAGTTTCAAACCTTGAAGAATATTATGAAAGTACAACGAAAGGGTGTATCATTAAATGGAAGGAACTTAAGAAGTGAGGGGAGAAGGGGAAGAAGTGTTAATTTTGTTTTTATATTCAGTTCTCTTCCTGACAGATTAGTTGCTATTTATTTCTCTGCACTTTTTTGCGGAAGGTAACTAAATCTTCTCCTTCATCCGTACTGGTGTGTGTAATTTTACTTTCTTACCGAACTGTTGAAATGCTCACCACGTAATTTACTGGCTACAGATCTAATGTATTTATACTAGATAATGATCGGGCTGTCACAGAGCTGCCAACTTGCTGACACCGTATCACTGCCTGTATCGCTCTGACTTCAATGCCCGTCTGTTGAAGATAGGTAACGTCTAACCGCGGGCGAAGTGCTCTAACTATACATTAGTTGGCTCTTTTTTCTTGCGCCTTTTTTGCAAGCCTTATAAATCATTATATACGTCCCGCGTGCATCAATTTGCATACGTGCATTTGAAATAACCGCGATGAAAAATGAATACGACCTTAATAGCATTCCCTACCACAACGCAGCGGTTCCTCTAACAGAACGTGAGAGGTCTTCTTGAATTCTTAATCGCGGTACTATTCTACAGAGTTCACGGAGGTAATCGACATGTCGACGAACGCTGTTACATGCTTTAAACCAAGAGATACATATTCGAATTCGTACCAGAAAGAAGATTTCTAAGGATGAGAATTTCTACATAAGGCCTACGTTGTTGATTTTTAGTCTTCATTCTTCTACTTCAAGCTATAGGCTCTTAAGCCTTTTGTGGCTTCTTTATTTGTTGTCGCCATCTTATTGATGGTCGAACAATGCTTCTACCGGGACATCATTTTATTTTTACTAACATTAACCTGGCTATACCTTTTGATTATTATCAAGGATTATATATAACAGAATCGTGCAAGCAGCAAATAAATTGATAAGGAAAGAACAAGAAGGATTCCGCACAAATAGATCATGTGTTGATCAAATTAATACCTTAAGAATAATCTGTGAACAATGCAATGAATGGAAAAGTACCTTATATTTACTATTTATCGATTTTGAGAAAGCGTTTGACTCACTTAATAGAGATTACACATGGAGAACAATAACAAAATGTGGTACACCAGAAAAAAATTTGTAGACTAATTAAACTTATGTATGAAAATTATACTTGTAATGTCATACATAAAAGTATGCTGTCAGAAAATATAACAACTACATGGGGAGTGAGGGCTTACGTGAGGGCGGCAATGAACCTTCGGGTTCCTTAAAAACCATTTGTAAGTAAGTAAGTCTTTTCTGCAGTGTGTCTTCGTCGTTGATAGAATTAATTGATCATCGACAAACATAGTAAAATTAAAAAAAAAAAATTCTTTCTCCAAAATGTCCTGATAAAGAAAACTATAAAACTTATTCAGCTGTATTTCCATATTCCTAACAGCTTCATCTAGATATAAATTAAATAATGTCGACGATAAGCTGTAGAGCTGTCTTACAAATCAGTAGCTTCTGCGCGGAGAAGAGGAGGAATATTAACAAGATAAAGATAATGGTACTGATGAACAAGAAGAAACACATTTTGACGAACATCGCTTCTTTCCTGGCGTTGATTTCCAGCTCCGTGTTGTTCATGCATAATCGTCCAAAATTGAAGGAAACTTCTCGTTAAATCTTTGTGTTCCTACATGACCTCTCCAGTATCTACATGTGTTTTATGCAGTATTGTCTGTTAGAATTATCCATTGTCCATAATTCTGAAGGTCGAATTGTAGCTGGACATGGTGTAAAATAGGCTCTTTATTATGACCAGACTCCACTCATCCGGTGGCTAATAACTGTAAGAATTGGAACTCAGAAACGGATCTGTTGCTCTAAAAATAGAATATGTAGGCACATCCTGTGCGCTGCATGTATTGTTCAAGTAATAGAGGAGGGTAAGTCATGTTTCGTTACGCTTACGAGCGATTGGTTTCGTATTAATCATTTTTTTAGGGCGCATGCTCGACAAGCACACGTTAGGAAGTTTAATAGCATGCCCGTAATTGACCATTTATTCTTGAATTACAACTTATGATTGGAAAACACGGCGGACATGTGTCAAGCACAGCACGCCAACCGTCACTATAATTCAACTCAGCTTTTTATATCTATATCCAGAAACCTTTTCATCTTTTCGTCTTATTCTCTTTTGTCTTTTCTATCCATTTTATTTTTATTAGATTTAAAGTATTTACATCTAGATCTACCTCTATAATAACTTTCTCAAAGCCAGTTAGTTTCCATTACCAAGCATTTGATAACCAATTAATTTGTTTTATCGAATGTTTGCAGCTTAAATGATACTCATTTTAGAATTGTTCCCATGCTTTACAGTGTTTAATTACCCGAAGGCCATATCAGTGAGAACATGTTTTCCTTTCATATTGTTTATTGTATTTCATACATCTTGCATCAGTCTTGCATGATATATCTCTATCCATCATTTTCATCTGATTCTCTTTTGTTTTTTTATCCATTATATTTTTATTAGATTAAAATTTTTTTGCATCTAGATCTATAATTACTTTCTCAAAGCCGGTTAGTTGGTTGGTTCCCATTACCGAGCATTTGATAAACAATTAATTTGTTTTATCGAATGTTTTCGGCTTAAATGATACGCATTTAAATTTTTAACCGTCCTGTACAGTGTTTAATTACGCGAAGGCCATTTATCAATGAAAATATGTTTTCCTTTCATATGGTTTATTGTATTTCATACATCTTACATCATTCTTGTACGATATATCTATATCCAGAAACATTTTCATCATTTTCGTCTTATTCTCTTCTCTTTTTTTTTATCAATTTTATTTTTATTAGATTTAAATAATTTGCGTCTAGATGTATATCTATAATTACTATTTCAAAGTTGGTTGGTTCCCATTACCGAGCATTTGATAACCAATTAATTTGTTCTATCGAATGTTTTCGGCTTAAATGATACTCATTTTAGATTTGTAACCGTCCTGTCCAGTGTTTAATTATCCGAAGGCCATATCAGTGAGAATATGTTTTCCTTTCATATTGTTTATTGTATTTCATACATCTTACATCAGTCTTGTACGATACATCTATATCCAGAAACCTTTTCATCATTTTCGTCTTATTCTCTTTTGTTTTTTTATCCATTTTATTTTGATTAAATTTTAATTATTTGCATCTAGATGCATCTCTATAATTACTATTTCAAAGTTGATTGGTTCCCATTACCGAGCATTTGGTAACCAATTAATTTGTTTTATCGAATGTTTTCGGCTTAAATGATACTCATTTCAGATTTGTAACCGTGTTTAATTACCCGAAGGCCATATATCAATGAGAATATGTTTTCCTTTTTATATTGTTTATTGTATTTCGTACATCTTACATAAGTATTGTACGATATACCTATATCCAGAAACCCTTTCATCATTTTCTTCTTATTCTCTTTTGTTTTTTTTATCCATTTTATTTTTATTAGATTTAAATTATTTGCACCTAGATGTATCTCTATAATTACTATTTTAAAGCCGGTTAGTTGATTGGTTCCCATTATAGAGCATTTGATAACCAATTAATTTGTTTTATCGAATCATTTTAGATTTGTAACCGTCCTGTATAGTGTTTAATTACCAGAAGGCCATATATCAACGAGAATTTGTTTTTCTTTCATATTGTTTATTGTATTTCATACATCTTACATCAGTCTTGGACGATTATTTAGTCCTGACAGTCGCTGACAATGTGCGCCTGGATCAGGCGAGTCCATTAAGTTGCGCCAAGAGGTGTTCAGGTTAGTCAGTTGCTTGCTTTCAGAGCGATCGGATATCACGCGTGCTGTAGAGCAGTGTGTTTCCAGTACAGTTAAGCTACTGAATTTTTTTACTGACGGTTGCTCCTAACTCTACTCTGAAACTCTCCCCACTACTCCTATTACTTCCCCTCTTTCGCGTCGCTGAGTTGTCAGGACTAAATAATCGGTCTGTATCTTTAAAATTTGTAACAAATAAGAAATTATACAAAAACCATTAATCCGTAGTAAGGAAACTAATTTAATTTACAAGCATAAGCAATTGCACCAGTTGATTAGAAGTAATGAAGATAAATTTTGTCAATTCTGTTCCAAACGTTTCCTCTCTTGGCTCTTCGAAGCATTAATATAATTAGGCAGTAAACTTACTCCTATTTTTTCGATAAGGTGTCATTGCATTACGTTTCCATTGTTAATACCAACACGAAGACCATGGTTATCGGAGGGAAAATAAAGAAGGAAAACTTGAGCATTCTAAATGAAGCAGTACAGCAAGTG